>NC_057869.1:11703152-12021998 GCF_019740435.1 Gambusia affinis | reverse complement strand
TAAAAAGACAGACACATTTTTTTCTTGCAGTTTGAAGTTAAGTCATGCTACTCTTTTCTTGTTTTAGGTCAGTTATAATTACAACAATTATTTCTCTTTGCTAAATGACAGAAAACTTGGCAAGAACATTTTTTGTAACTTTCTTTGCATATTGTGTTTAAGGATTTAATTTTAATACAATTCACCTTGACTGCATTGTTTCAATATTTGGTATTTGTTATTCCTATTGATCTTATATTTTAAACGTTAAACAACATTATTGATATTTGTGTATTTTTTTCGTTAAATTAGTGTTTTGTTCTAGGATTAGTCGGGTTTAGAAGAGTGTGAGATATTTCAAAACATAAAATGTCATATTTTAGGATGAATGTAGAATACTGTCAAAAGATATTATTAAGAACAGTAATAAAATATTTAATATAATAGTGAAACTGTTGTTTATTTCATTTGTGTTGTTTTTAATGTCCAAAGTTTGAAAACTCACCTTGAAAATCCTTGAAAGGTTCTTGAATGTTCCGGTGGGGGAAGTGCATAAACTCTGGGAGGAGCATGAAGTTCTGACTTATTATTCAGATTATATTTTGTTTTTCGGTCGGTAGGAGTTGGCTCAGCTTCAGAGTTCCCATCAGGCTTTGGATCAGCAGCTCAACCAGACCAGAACCAAGCTGACACAGGAGGTCCAACAGGCCAAAAAGGACCACAATGTTCTTCTAGCGGACCTGGAGAAGGTAGCGTCTCACTTCTATTGAGCGATGTAAACTATTTCTACTGTTTCCCTGGGTTTCTGAGGAAACTTGCTGCGTTTTAGATGCGCTTGCAGAAGAGTCAGATGGAGAGAGAAATAGAGGAGCTGAAGCAGAAGCTGCTGCGGTCCGAACAAGGCCTGCAGGCGAGTCAGACCAAAGAGCAGGACCTCCGCAAAAAGATGGAGGTACACACAAACTCATAGATTCCTGTCTATAACCTTCTGCTTTGGTAAAATGATTTAGCTATTTTCAAAATGTCCTCTTCCCTTCAGGAGCTGCAGAAAGAGAAGAACGCTCTGATCATCCAGTTGGACCGCAGCAGCAGGTCGCTGACTCAGCTGGAAGAGGAGAAGAGGATCTCAGAGCAGTCGCTGAAACGCAGCCAGGGGCTGCTGGAGGACCTGAAAGGTACTGAAACAGCAGGAGTAAATATTAATGTGTCCTACTCCTGTCTTCTCACCGGTTTTCTTTCTCGTACTTCAGCGAAATCTGAAGGACAGGCAGAGGAGCTGAAGAGACTCCAGTCGAAACTTGAGCACCAGACTCAGACGGCAGCAAGAGAGCTGGAAGACGTGAAGAAGAGGCTTTCTGACGCAGAGGCCAGGAATGACAAGTAAACATCTTAGAAGTCGTAGCGTTTTCTTTTTGCTTATGATAGATTATGCTTTTCTATGTCAGAAATCGAGAAATGTTAAAAAAAAGAAGCATGAAGGAAGAAGTGAGCTTTGTGCTTATTTGGCCGTGTTGTTTGGCGAAGCGAACACTAGGGGGCAGTTCTGAGTTAGAGTCCAAATTCAGAGGAAAATGGCGGCCAGGTGGAGAAAATAAAACAAAACGAAGCTCGTCTGTTTTTCCTTTAGATCAACATTTCTGCCATCTTCCTCTTCGTTAATATCTTGTATATAATTATATACAATAATTACAGTGCTATTGGTTCTTCAGTTTTGTTGGACTAAAATATTTGGCTGAAACTATCAATAATTATTTTAGTAATTCTGACATATAATCAAATAAAAAAAAGTGGCGTATTTCCCAGATCTTTCATTTAACGACCTTAGCCATTTTTATTCAATATTATAAACACATTAAATATTGAAAGAAATACTCCAGGCCTGTTTTTTATTAATAAAATAAAAATTTTATTGCCTAAAATGCTAAAATTTGTCTTTTATTTAGAGAACTGGGTGAAGTTAAAACTGAGCCACTCAAGGAGTTTTGGATAAAAAATATTTACAAAGGTTTTTTTTATCGGAAATTCAAAATGTATTTATATTTTGGAAAGTTTTTTCTGAATTACTGCATACAATATGGTTTTTTTTTCAGCAAATAATAATTTTTGAGTCTGAATACTCCAGTGGTAGATTACTAAATTACTGACAATAATCTCAATAATAAATTTATCATGATTAATTCTTTCAGTCCTACCAAAAATATCAACAAAGGTAACATATTTGCTCCATGAGAACTTCAATAAATGTCAGTAAATTCAAAAAAATTTAAATGAAGCTACTAAATGCAGTTTAGTGATATAAATCACACTTCTATTTGAAATGTCTGGTTTTCAAGGACAGTGTTTGTGTTTTTGGTACCTTACAGACACCACCAAAAAAAAGTAAAAATGTGTTTTTCATCATAGTTTTTATTGTTATCACATTAATACCACAAAACACTGCAGTAAAATTCTATGTCCATATTGCCCAACCCTAATTAAAAGGCTTCTTTTGTTTAAAAAAATAATAATTTTTATTCTCCAATTAGTTCACACAGAACAAACATTACAAGCCAACAAAATAGTGTAAAATAACCAGATGACAGAACAAATAAAATAAACACTAAAAAAACAAAAAGAGCCAAGATGGATACATTCAGAACGAAGACAAAACACAGAACATGTTTAATAAAAAAGAATAAATAAAAATAATTTTTAAAAATTGAGTGTGTTTTTAAAATTACTCACCTGCTTTGTAAACCGTTGGATTAGTTGTTTTATACTCTACAGTTGATAATTTATTATTATAAATCATATTTTGGCAGTAATCAAGCCTTTTGCCCGTCCTGTTGCAGTTTTTCATTTGTGTCTGTGCAGATCTCAGAATGAGCTTCAAAATCAGAAGCAGAACGAAGAGCTGAAATCAAACCTCCGCCAGAGTCGGGACAAGAGCCAGGCTGTGAAACAGGAGCACCAGGCTGTGAAACAGGAGCACCAGGCTGTGAAACAGGAGCACCAGGCTCTGCTGGAGTGGAAGAAGAACAAGGAGAACTTGATAAACCAAACCGAGGCCGTGCAGCAGGAGCTCACTGACAAGATCATCACTTTGGAGGGCAAAGCGAGTCGGCTGCATGAGGCCAACAATGAACTCCAGGTGAGTTTCACCGATGTACGACCTGCTGCTTTTCAGGAAGAAATTAATCGTGTATGTTTCACACTGCAGGACAAGATCTCATCCATGGAGGCAGACAAAGCCAGCCTGTCCGCCCACGTCGACGCCCTGAAGGGAGAACTCCTCCTGAGGAGCACAGAGCTGGAGGAGAAGGAGCATCAGAACCAGCAGCTTCAGCTCCACGTCTCTGAAGCGGCGCAGAAACACGGCAAAGACCTGGAGAACGCCGGGAAGCAGCTGGCGCAGCTCCAAGGACAGGTGAGACCAACACTCTGGGTCCGCCTTAAAAAAACTTCGATCCGTCCTCCTTTAGGAGCCTCAGGGTTCATAGAGGCGCTGAAATGCTTCACGAACCCTGAGGCGTTCAAGGCTTGGAAAATGTTTCATTTCTGTGCAGAGTTTTGTAACAATATATAATCTAGCATTTAATTAAAACATTGTTTTCAATTGAAACCAGATTTTTTGTAAACCTAATAAAAAGATGAAGATATTTTTTATTAATCGCTGTCTGAAGTCAAATCAGACTAAACTTTTCTTGTTTTTGGTCAGTTAGAATTAGGAAATTATTTCTATTTAATAAATGCCAGAAAACTTATGAAGAACATTTTTTAGAGATTTTTTTTGTATTTTGTGTTTAATAATTTAATTTGAGCAGGAAGGGAATTCAACAGGATTTGTTTGGATTGTTTCATTTTAGTAAATATTTATTATTCCTAATGGCTCAATGACTTAATGATCTGTGTAACGGCAATAAATGTTGGCTTATATTTTATATATTAAAGGTTATTGCAACTGGTTTGTTTTCAGTCAGGCTCATAGGGTGTGTGTGTGTGTGTGTGTGTGATATTTCAAAAACCTAAAAATAAAGGCTATATTTTATTTTTACCTTGTTCCTGCTGTAGAATACTATCACAATATATTATTAACAGCAATAAATCGTATAGTAGGGAATTTAAACTTTCTTCTTTATTTAATTTGTGTTGTTTTTATCTCAAGTGTTGCTAGAATAGGTATAAAACTTACCTTGATTGGGCTGGTCACAATGAATCAATTTAATCGCCTGATAAATTAAAGCAAACTCAAATCATTTCTATTTGCATAATTTATTGTTTTTTTTTTCTTTCTACCAGAAACTGGATGACAAAATTATTCATTCTGGTGTTCAGAGACGTCATCATTCATTACTTTTAAAGATTTTTTCTGTAGTTTTTGATATTTAAAATGTCTTCCAGTTCCAGTGTTAAATTTAAAGTTTATTTATCTTTGAGAATGTGTTCTTGTGTTATTAAGCCACTACCATTATATTACTTGAAAATGGTCTCAAAACAACAATATTATCATTTATCGCAATAATTTCAGGGACAATTTATTGTCCAGCAAAATTTGTTACCCTGACAGGCCAAACATTGATGCTTGAAAAATAAAAAATGACTGAAAAGTGTTTGAATTTTACCGTGTGGAAAGTTTACAAAACCTGTAAGCAAGAAGAGATTTTAGCAGCAGAAACCTTCAGGATTTGAGAACCGGATGCGACTCTCCTTTAATCTCGTTGCGTTGAGGTGACAGGAAACGTTTTCCTCTTTCCAACAGGTGAAAGATCTGGAGTCCCGGCTGCAGAGGGAGGCGTCTCGAGCCCAGCTGGCTGAAAAGAGGAGCTGCGAGCTGCAGGAGGAGCAGCAGGCCGCGTGCGACCTGCTGCGCTCCAAAGACCAGCTGCTGGAGCTGGGCCTGGCCGAGGTCAGCCAGCTGAAGGACGGCCTCGCTCGGTCCGCCGCTCAGCAGGAGGCGCAGAGCGACAGGTTGGACACGGACGCTCTGGAAACCCGTTTACTGAATCGATTAGTCGGGATGAATCCATTGTTAATGAACTAATTTAGTGATCAATAACTGGAGCATAAAAACTCAAAACACACAGAGCAGAAATTAAGCCAAAACTGTAAAAAAAAAAAAACTAATTTATAAAAAAATCGATACATTTAAGATTTTAAAACAAACCTTGTAAATAAATATGTTAAACTCAAAATTCCTCAAGTGGTTCTAATTTACAAAAAAATATTTTCTTAATCACCTTTTTCTTTCCAGTTATTAATTAGTTATTCCCTACATTATCTTGATGTTAAATCAAACACAGATGACTGAGATTTTCACAAGTTAGACGTTTTGTTTTGTTTTGCTTTTGGCTGTCGATGCAAATGATCAAGTGTTCAAGTTTTTCCTAAAAAAAAAAAAAAAAAAAGTTTATTTGTTTATTTGCACCTTTTCAACGAATCTCTAAAACATAAATTAAAAATCTGCTGAGTTTTTTAAGTGCTTGTCAAAACAATCAGTAGAGTTATCAGTTTCTTTGGTAATTATGAGCCGGTTGGAGCTGATCCATCATTCAGATGCGTTTGGTTGGTGCTGTTTTTCCAGCTTCGTGAAGCAGAAGGCCGTCCTGCTGCAGCAGTGTGAGGAGAGCGTTTCGGCGCAGGCTGAGGAGACGGAGCGCGTCAAGCTGCAGGCAGAGGAAGTCCGGCAGGAGCTGCAGCTCTCCAGACACAAAGTATTTTATTTAGAGCTTATAAAAAATATTTAATATTAATCCCTCTGACTTTTGCTGTCTTTTCTCATTTTTTTTTGTGTCCTGGTTTTTCACCTAAACCCCAAATAAAATCCATAAAAGTAACTTCTGAACTTTTTTTTATTTTTCCCCCTCCGTTTCAGATCAGCTCGATGGAACAGATCCTGAAGGTTCAGGAACAGCTGGGAGCCGAGCTGCAGAAACAAATTAAGACGATATCCGATAAGGAGGAGGAGCTCACGAAGACGTGCCAGGAGAAATCAGAGGAGCTGAAACGCTTGGAGGAGGAGCTGAAGGACCAGCGGAGCCGCACCGAGGAGACGGAGCAGCAGCTCAGAGCAGCCGAATCCCAGATCCACACTGTGGAAAATCAAAAGGCTGAGCTGGAAAATCGACTTCAAGAGATGAAGAAAGAAGCAGAGGTAAAAAAAAAAAAAAAAAGAAAAGCTGCATAATACTTTTTTTTCTGGTTTCCAGATTTGTTTTTGTTTTCTTTAAGATTCCGATCGGCTTGTCGCAATACGGAACAATTAATTTAATCGCATAATAAATTAAAACAAACTCAATAATTTCTGTTTATTGAGATTGAGATTGACAAAAGTCTCAATCTGGTGCTTTAGTCTCAACTAATCCCTTTATTTTGAAAGATAATTTGATTTATAGAGACTTCAGTTTCCAGTTTATTTGTTATTTTGCTTAATTATTTTGGATATTTAAAATTTCAGTGTTAAATGTTCATCAGAATTTAAAGTTTATTGGATGAACGTGAGAATGTGTTACTGTGCTGTCACCATTATATTTGGAAATGGTTTTAAAACAATATTATTGTTTATCATAATGATTCTAGGACAATTTATCGTCCAGCACAATTTGTTATTGTGACATCGAGTAAAAATTTGGGGTTTTTTTCTTGTTGTTGAGACTTAAATTATGCATCTTTGTTCAGATCCTGCAGTTCAGTCACACTGAAAGGATAAACGCTCTCCAGGAACAGATTGTATGTCTGGAAAAGCAGGTTTCTGCAAACCAGGAAGCAACAGAGGAGGTTTCTGTCCTGAAAAACAAACTGGACGTGGTCAAGCAGTCTCTTGGTCATCTTAACAAATCTCTTGAAGCTTCAGAAAAGAGCCTCAGCTGTGCAAATGAAACAAAAGCTGATCTGGGGGTCACCCTGTCTGAGAAAGTGAAACTTATCACTGCGTTGGATGATCAGATCAATAATCTCATTGAGAAGCTGAAGAAAGAGTCTGAGAGCCAGAGCGCAGAGGTTGGGGACTTCGTCAATATGGAGCGGAGCCTCAAAAAGCACCTGGAAGCCACTAAGAAATCAGTAGCTGCAGCCAAAGCAGAGCTGAGCTCTAGACGGGAGGAGATCCGAACCATGAAGACGACTCTGTCTGCAGCGTCCCGCGGCCTGGAAGAAAGAGACAACACGATAAAGAGTCTGAAAGAGAAGCTGAACAAAGCAGAGGCAGAGCAGGCCAAAACCTCTGAGCTGCTGAAGGAGAAGACGGTGGCCATGAACAAAATCCAGGTTAGTTATTAAAGTCTTCAAATCCAGAATGGCGTAAGAACCAAGCCCCGGTTCTTTATTATGTTTCCTTTTTAAAATAGTAATGTGATAGTTGTGCGGTAATGTGTCTTGCCTTTTTTGTTGTTCCAATAAATTATGAAAAGTGTCTTAAGTTATCGATCAATGAGTTAATTTAAAGTTGACTGATTTTATGGATTAATTGATTAGTGGCCATTTTCTCCTGAACGTCATTTCGTAAGGCGAAAGGCTAAATTTAAAATACTGATTTAAAAAAAAAACGAATTAAATTTTCCCATTATTTTATACCAGCTTCATTATATGCTGACTGAATAAAACATATTTTATAAATATGCGCGAAAACCATAAATTTCTAACAAAACAAGAACCTCTTAGGTCGCTGAATAGAAAAATAAAAGTTGAGAAGTTGACGTCGCTCCGCCTTACAGTTCGTAATCGCATTACGTTACGTCATTATGTAACGTAAGGAGTCTGTCCAGAGTTTATATTTCAAAACTGAATCGCATTAAGTTCCTTTTGCCTCCCACACCGAACTGTTAGGACCGTTGTCTCTTTCTCATGCCGGGACAGCTGCCATCTTTGTCTCTGTATCAAAACTGGCTTCTCTTAAGGATGACCAGCGGCGCCCTCTGCTGGACGGCGGCCGAACTACAACACTAAAAGAAGGTCTAACATTGAGTTAATCGATTCGAATTAATCTAAATGTAATAAACCATTAATCGGTGACTAATTACTTTATGGTTAATCAAAGATTAATGGTTTACATTTACTAGTTTGTATGTAAACAGTTACTTTCAAAGTAAGTATCTATTGAATAAAGGTGCAGCTGGAGATGCTGCAGATGGACCTGGAGGACAACGAGTCGGCCATGACCTCTGTGGAGGAGCTGAAGGGAACCATAGCGTCACTGGAGGCCATGCTGGAGGAAAGCAAAGCCCAGGTTGGTTGACGTTTTGTTTTTATTACCCTAAAGCAGTTTTCTTGAGGTGAATAGTCCAGGTTCTGGAAGGACTGACTTCAGCTGCAGTCGACACCGTATGAAACTCCCTCAAGCTCTTTGTTTCTTTGTTGTTTGATGCTTTTCTACCAGCTTCTGTAGCAATACCCTTTTTATAGATTATCATTGTCGATGACTGTCAAGTCAGCAGTCTGTGATTCTGTTGGCCGTAACATTTGTGTCCCTTTACTTTGTTTAATATTTGAATTTTATTTTAAATTATATTTGGATATTTCAACAACCGCAAGGCATAGGAGTTTAATAATCAGAAAACATGCTTAAATATATTCCTCTGAGTGTAAAGGATGCATATCGAAGATTATTTTAGAATTACTGAAGTAAATTAACTTTTCTACAATCATATGAATTATTTATGGTTGAAACAATTAATCATAATCAGTTTGGACTTGATTAGTCGTTAAGTGTCATGGACAAACTCCAATAGGGTCACATAGTCAGAGCATAAATTAAGAAAAAACTGTATGCATTTTGCATTTAAGGATAAAACAAAGATCTGGTAAATATTTTTCACCCAGAACTCCTGAAGAGGCAGTTTTAGCCTCACCTGGTTCAAATTCTCATATTTTTCTATCAAATTCATATTTGGTCAATCCAAAAAAATCAATCAATAAAATGTTGATGTTTGAAGTATTTTTAAGCTGCAGATGCATCTTTTCCTACAAATGGTCAACCGTACGCTAAAGGAGTGCTGTGTTGTTGCATTTTAGGCAATAAAATGTTTGCTTTTGTATCCAAAAAATAAATTTAATTGTGTATTTGCATCTTTAATGCATTTCTAATATTGTATAAAAAAGGCTTAAAGGAAAATTCTGCAGAATGTTGCTAATTTTTATCCAATTAACAGCCAGTCCTGATTTTGCATAAGTTATATTTAAATTATGCTTTACTGTCAGGTTTCTGTCTTGGAGACCCGTTTGGATGAGGTCCAGTCCGAATACTCTCTGCTTGAAACAAAATACGTGACGGCGAAGGACGAGCTGCTGGAGCGGAGCTGCGAGATAACCCGTCTGGAGGAGGACGCCGTCAGACGGCAGCAGCTGGAGGAGAACGTCTCTGTCTTGGAGGCCAAACTGAGTCAGATTACTGAGGAAAACTCAAAGGCAGAGACGGAGCTGAGGCAGATCATTCAGGAGAAAGAGAGCCGTTTGGATCAGCTGAATGAGGAGAAAAACAGCCTCCAGGCTTCCTTAACGCAGTCAGTGGATGAGCACAAACGAGCTGAATCTGAAATCACTCGGGTAAAAGCGGAGAAGGCGGCGCTGGAGGAGAGAATGAGCAACCTGTCGAAGGAGATTCAGCAACTCCATGCTGAAGTTAGAGAGTTATCTGAGCAGAAACAGGAAGCGGAGGCAACGATTGACCAGATGGCTGCAGAAACACAACAGACAGAGTCCGCGCTCCGTCGGGTCTCAGAGAAAAAAGCCCAGCTGGACGTCGCTCTGAGTTCAGCCAGCGAGGAAAACGTTGAGCTGCAGGAGAAGATTTCTGCTTTAACCTCTGAGAACGGGGAGCTGGTCTGCAAAGTGAAGCAGGTGGAGGAGGAGAAACTCCAGCTGGAGTCTAAGTTTAGTCGATTCTCTGAGGAAAACGTCAAGCTGCAGTCAGACATGAACCGTCTGACTGCAGAGAAGCAGCAGCTGCAAGCCAGAGCAGAGAGGCTGCAGGAGGAGATGGCGTCTCTGCGGGAGGAGAGCCAGCGTGTCCAGCACTCGCTGCTGTCCGCTGAGGAGGAGCAGCAGACGTACGTACCCTATCTATCTATATAGATCTATAGATATATTTAACCTGTTTATCAGTGAGAAAATTGTTTGTGTGACAGGAACCAGCAGTTTGAGGCAGAGCAGACTGCACTTCACCAGAAGCTGTCCGTCCTCCAGACGGAGCTGGCTGTGCTGCAGCAGCAGTACGATGTGCTGCAGCAGCAAGTGGACCAGCAGCAACGCATCATTCAGCAGCTCACAGAATCCCAGAAACACCAGAATCCAACTGGAAACATCCCGCGCCTAGAACCCAGAGACGCTGAGGATGGCGGTGAGTGTGGACTGGTTGATTTAAATGTGAAATGTTGAAGTATTTATTCCTAACTACCTGCTGGGGTTCGTCCAGCAGAGGCAGCTGGACAGACAGAACCAAACCCAGAGCTTGGTGCGAGCGTTGGTACCAGCGCAGAGTCAGATCCACTGAACGAACAGGAAGAGGCGTCTGAAAAGAGCCCTGATCAGGCTGCGAGGTACAAAGCTTCTAGCATACATCTCTGTGATGTTTTCTTTTCCTGTATTTAAAGAGAAAACGTCTCTTTTCTCTGACAGTGAGGCAGAGCTGATCGCTCAGGAGGACGCCTCTGATCAGGAGATGATCAATGAGGAGGAGGCTCATAAACATGATGCTCAGGAAATCCAACTTCACCAGCAGGTAGAAAACCAAATGGATAAGAAATATTTCTAAACCTTTTCATACCTGTGAGTCTTTAATTCTATGTTTTTTTTTAAAGGTCTCTGAGGAAAACTGCAGCAGTAATGGAGATCTTGAAAATGAGAACTGTGATGCTTCTTCCTCCCAACATGAGAAAAGAGGCATGAAATTCTCCGGTGAGTGATTAGAGGTCATAACATTGTATTTTCTTTTCTTTTAAATGCTCACCAGTGGAATAGAATAGAAATGTCCTTTATTGTCCCAAAATGTCTGTGCAACAGCAGCAAAGTGACGCACACAAAGACGGATACAAAAAACAAAATGGAGGATAAAAAGTGTACAAGAAGGGGAAAGTAGTTAAAAAAAAATACTCCAGACTAGAGGAATGTGCATGTCTCTTTGAGTACTTTTTGCAAAAATCTGAATACAAATATAGATGTTCTATAAAAGCTTGAGAGATTTAGAAAAGATTAGTGAACAAATGGCAGCAGGAAGATGCAAAGTTTCACTCGGGAAACTTGTTCAGTCCAGCAGAGTTCAGATAATTATATTATTAGAAGACATTGTTGACAATATGTAGACACAAATATGGTCTTAAAGAAGCAAACACACTCAAAAATAGTTAAAAATTCAGTTAAATCCTAATTAAGGAACCAGGCAGTGGATCTTCACTCACAGTGTACTGCTGGTCATATTCAGAGCCGGCCCAAAGCATAAGCAAACTAAGCAGCTACATGTATTGCTAACATTTTAACCCGACTAAAAACATTTATTTACTGAGAATGACACTATTTTTAAATCTGACTTAATGGTTTCAGCATAAATGAATTACAAGCCTTAAATTGTTTTACATTTAATTTTAAGATTTAAGAAGTTTACTTAGTAAAAGTGCAAAGAATAAATCTTTGCTTATTTATTTGTTTGTTGTGTTACCGTAGCTACCCTACAAAAGTACAAAATCTTACCAAATATTTTCAGCCCAGTTTCCACTATAAATATCTTAGTACACTTGAAATAAGACAAAACTAACTTACAAGTAACTTTTCAGAGAGAAATATGAGCTTGAGTCACTAATTCCTCAAAACTGACTAAAAAACTACTTATTCCACTGACAGATTATTTCACTTATTGCAAGACATTTTTCCCATGTTATGAGTGAAATAATCTGCCAGAGGAAGGAGTTCTTTTTCATGAATATTTAATTCAGATTTCACTGAATCTGAATTAAAACGCTGTTGGTGGTGCTGATGATCTGAACAGGAAGAAGAGGGCCCCTAAATCAAATTCTGATTTTAAGGCCCCATAAAGTGTTGGTCACATTTAAAAGTAAAATAAATTAAAAGCAAAATTCTCTGACATGGACAATGATAACTGGGTTAGATTGGCCTAGTCAAAGGCTTGAAAACCAATGTTTAGCTGTCTGATTTCAGTCTAAATGAACTTGAACTCTTACTAACATCCACGTGTGTCCATCAGGAGACGAGTCTCGGCCGGTGAACGACGTCAGCGTCGATACAGAAACGATCTCAAAGCAGCAGAACGAACTGAAGACGCTGCAGTCGGAGTTTGACCTGCTGACCTCTGAGCTGCAGCTGAGAGCAGAGCTGACCTCAGAGCTGGAAGTCCAAGTTCAGAGGTTGGAGGAGAAAGTTCAGGCTGTAGAGAAGCAGCTGAGCACCGCTTTGGAGGAGAAGAAGAGTCTTTCTGATCAGGTAGGAGGAAGAGATGATTTAATTTAAGCTGGATTGGGACGGAGGTGAAGCTCATGTCTGGTCTGCTGTTCAGGTGACCCAGCTGCTGGAGGAGAGGGAGTCACTTAGTCTGCAGCTGGAAACGTCCAGATGTCAACTCACTGACTTCATGGAGATGTTGGAAGGACTTGAGATGGCCAAAGGTTTTTGTTTTGTCTTTCTAGCAATCTTTAAAAAATATTAAAAGGGAACCTATTATGCAAAATTCACATTTTTTTTTCACACCCAGCTGTTTTTTTTTTTTTTTCCCAGCAGTAAGTTAATGATTGTTGGTTTCTGGGAAATTAGCCGTTTTCAAAAACCTCGCAATAAGTCTCATTAGACAGGCATTGAGCTGTTGCCTAGCAACCCCAACCGAGCCCGGTCTCGTTACCTAGCAACCCAAGCTGAGCTCCAGCACGTTTGGTCAGCTGGTTTTATCACTGTATGCTCAGTACAATGGCTGCTGGGAAAGACGAGAGTTTTGTTGTCGACTTTACCATCCAGAAACCGTTTGCTGAATTTCTGTTGTTTGAGCAGAAGGCCCCACTTCTGCTTTTCAAACATCTATGGTTGTATTATCATGTGTCTGTTTGCAGCCATTTTCATGCAGGAGAGTAAAATGTTGCTGTGGGGGCGTGGCCAGCATATTTGGACTTAAAGTGACAGAAGCCCTAAAACGGCTCTTTCTGAAAATAATTGACCAGACTATAATTTCACTACCTAAGGATGATTATATGTGAAAAATGTAATGAAAATGTTTTGTAGGCCTGTCCTAACCTGTTCAAGGAAGCAGCTTAGACGATGCGTTCGTGGCATTGAGGAGATGTTTGTTCTGGTTCTGCAGGCGGCTGGGATGAGAAGTTCCTTCAGCAGGAGAGTGAGTTGAAGAGGGTCCGCTCTGAAAAAGCTAACCTGGAGCAGCACATCCTGGGAATGGAGTCTGAACTGGAGAGCATGCAAGCAGAAACCTCCAGGCTTAAGGAGGAGCTGGAGACCCAGAGGAAGACTTGTTCAGGACGGGAACAAC
The DNA here is from genome assembly GCF_019740435.1 of Gambusia affinis. Taxonomy (NCBI): domain Eukaryota; kingdom Metazoa; phylum Chordata; class Actinopteri; order Cyprinodontiformes; family Poeciliidae; genus Gambusia; species Gambusia affinis. Next base: position 12,008,569 of record NC_057869.1, on the reverse strand, counting down.
AGATAGAAACTCTCCTTACGGAGGTCAGCGGCCGATTTAAATAAATGCACCTGTCTGCATCAACAGATGTTTCAGTAGTCTGGTGTTTAGGTCCTTCCAGGTCTGGACAACCACAGACAAAAAAATCTAATGAAAAATCTTCTTGTCTCCAGATTTCCTTCTGATTTTATCATCCATTAGTCCATCGTTCATATTTTCTCATTATCCATCTGCTTTTCATTTCTCTGTGATCATTTACTTTTCCATAACTTTTCTAGTTGTCCATTTATTCGCCATCCATGCTCTCATCCATCTATTTATAATTTTCATTTTAATCCATGTGTCAGCTGGAAACACCCATCGATTCCAGGAGCATCACTGATGATGGAGCCTTGTGTTGCTAATTATTAGCAGCAGGTTGGCTGGTATCAGGATATTTAATAATTATTATTTTAGAAATTATTTATCCTGCCGATCCAGTAACAGGACAAAAATTAGCAGATCCTGCAAAATTTTTATGTCTTTTTTTAATACAATATTAAAAGATACAAATAATTCAATCCTTTTTTTAAATAAGAAAATAAACATTTTACTGCCTGAAATGCAACAACATGGCATTCCTTTAGTGAATGTTGATAATTTGCAGCAAATGAAGCATCTGCAGGTTGACTTAACATCAATCCAGTCTGGGGGAAACCTGAAGGTTATTAATTTGATTAAAGAATTAATTATTGGAAAGCAAAAGGTGTTTAATATGAGAGTTTGTTTTTACAGAATAAGAACCAGGTGAAGCTATAAATGCCACTTGAGTTCTGGATGAATCACATTTACAAAAGAAGAACTTTTTTTTTTAAAGTCTGTAATCCAGTTAACAATTAATCGATTACTAAATTAGTTGGCGATTATTTCACCAATCGATTAATCACATTTAGTCCGATTAATCGTTTCAGCCCTTCTTGAACTGTGAGCGTCCTGATCAGGTTTCCTGCGGTTAATCCTTCCCAGTGTTTGTTTTTCTCCAGACAACCCAGCTGAGAGCTGAACTCGTGTCGTGCTCTGAAGACCGAGATGAGTTGAGTCAGTCTTTAGGTCAGTGGAGAGACAAAGTTCACGGTTTGGAGAAGACAAACCTGGAAACCAGAAATTTAATCTCCATCCTGGAGGAAGACATCCGGGTCGGAAGGAAGGAGAACCAAAGTCTGCAAAGCAGCATGGAGAGAGTGAAGGCAGAGAGGGAGCAGGTACTGAACACATTTTAGGATCCATGGGGTAAATTTCTCTAAAGATTCATGTTAAAATCGCGATTAAATAGCGACGTTTATTTAATTAAAAAAATTCAATGAACTGTTTGAATTTTTAGTTGTTATATCTGGTTTCTGTCTCCTTTTTTGCCAAGTTTTTGCAGCAGGTTGTGGTTCTGGAAGAGGCCATTTCTAAACATAACAGGGAGAAGGAGGGGCTGCTCAACCACCTCCATGAGATGGAAGATGATCACACGTCTACCAACCAAAACACCGAGTCCATGGCCGGCAAAATCCAGGTGAGTTCAGGGCAAACCTTTCAGTCAGTGGGGAGGAAATCTGACATTCATGCCTTTGCAGGTGTTTTCAAGTGTTTGATTTCTGTTTAAAATCCTTGAAATGCTTGATATTCAAAATGCTACATTATATTGAATAAAGTTCAATGTAATGTTTGATTAAAATCTTAAACATGCAGTGCGTTATTTACATGTGAAGCCAGATATTTTCACGTATCTAATGAAAAAACAATTTTTTTTTCTCACTGTCTGGAGTTAAATCAGACTAACTTACCTTATTTTAGGTCAGTTAGAATTACCAAAATTATTTCTATTTGACAAATGCAAAAAAAAAGATAGTTTGTGATAAGATGTTCTTATTGATCTGTGTAAATTAAAATAAATGTTAGCTTGTATTTTATATGTTAACCAGCATTATTGAAATTTGGGATTTTTTTTGTGAGTTAGTTTTTGTATAAGAGGTGTGAGAGACATTTCAAAACATAAAATTGTGGCATATTTTAAATTACCTTATCCTTTTTGTTGAATATATTAAGACATTAATAACAGTAATTAATAATATTACATAACAATGAATTGAAACTGTATTTTTTTTACATTTATTTGAATAGTTTTTATCTCCAAAATGTGCTGGAAAAGTTTAAAACATACCTTAAAATTGCTTGAACTTTACTGTGGGAAAAGTGTCCAAACTTACTGATTTGTTTGTTGTTCAGGCTCTAGAGGGAGAAGTGTGTCGCCTCTCCCAGTCTCTAGAGTCGTCGCTGCTGGAGAAAGGAGAAATCGCGTCTCGGCTGAACTCCACTCAGGACGAAGTCCGGCAGATGAGGACGGGAATCGAGAAGCTGCAGGTCCGCATCGAGTCAGACGAGAGGAAGAAGAAGAACATGGGAGAGCTGCTCAAAGGTACCGATTAGTGTGTTCACAAAAAAAAAAAAAAGAAAAAAAGACCAGCTGCTGGTTTTATTTGTGAGTTTTTGGTCTGAATGTTGTCTTTGTGTGTCTGCAGCTGCTCAGAGAAAGTCCGACTCGCTGCAGGATCGCATCGATGCGCTGGAGCGAGAGAAAGACGAATTTGAGCAAAATCTAGAGGAGGCCGTGCTGCAGGTGCGTAAGACGGCGAATATGAAGTGCCTTGAAAGCTGGTTATGTTGAATATTTATTCATTTGTTTATGTTTGGCCATAAAAAATCACAAACTTCACTGTGTTTTATCTGGAGTTTATGAGATATAAGGCAGAGCTAACAGAAAAGGATGCATAGTTTTCTTTTTTTTCTTTTTGTGTTCATTAGATTTAGTCAATATTTAAGTATCAACATGCATCTGATAAACTAATCACTAATCCACACTTTTCAGATTTTTATTTAATAATATTAAATTATTTCCCTTCCATGTGTTTATTTTCCACCCTTTTTGTGATGGTTTGTCGCATCAAGTGATAATAATTTCAGTTTGAGGTTGAAAGGTGACAGAATGTGGATGTTGTTAAAAAGCTGAACTTTATTGTCTCTCAGGCTGAAGCAGCAAAAGCTGAGCTGGAAGAGGAGAGGAGTCAGGTAACAGAAACACTCCAACGCTTTTGGTTTTTCCCTCTAATGTTGAATCACGGCTGCTGTTGTTTTTACTGTTTGTTTACACAGAAACAGAACCGGTACATTTCATTATCTCTCTAAAAGGAGAAATCCATGGCTCCAAGTTAGATTAAAAAAAAGAAGCTAACTTTCACCTGGATGAAAATTTATGTAATAAAGTTTGATTTAGGAAATTGTTAAATGAAGAAAGGCCAGGATTAGAATGAATTACATCCATGTCTGATGATTTATTACTCAGATCTCATTAAAACCATTCAAACCAAACTACAAACCAGCAGTTCATAAAACCATTTCATCATTACTGAGTACAAATAAACTTATTTTACAGCCTATTTTAACTGGAACATGTTATAATCTCATTTGCACTGCAAAAATACAAATCAAAAGTGTTTTTGTTCTAATTTCTAGTGCAAATATCTTAGTAAACTTGAAATAAGACAAAACTAAATTAACAGTAACTTTCCGGCGAGCTACAGATGCTTGTTTTAAGTAATTTCTTAGTTTTGATGAAAAAGTTCTTCTTCTAATGGCAGATAAATTATCTTTAAATTGACTGGAGAAATGTCTTGTTATAAATTAAATAATCTGCCAGTGGAACATGTACTTTTTCATCAATACTTAAATTTATTTACTTAAAGCAAGAGCTTACTAAGAAGTTACTTGTAAGTTAGTTTTGTCTTATTTCAAGGTCACTAAGATATTTGCTCTAGAAACTAAACTAAAATAGTTTGGTAAGAGTTTGTATTTTTTCTGTGTGGCCAAATGTTCCCATGATTTGTTGTGACCAAGGAGAAGGCCGTTTTATTAAAACCACTCCTACATTTTGGGACGCTTCACTCGTTTCTGGAGGCTCTGATCCCAAAGAGACAAAACGTAAAGCTGCAGTACGTCACTTTTATAAAAAATAAATGTTTTTTTTACATATTTGTTAAAACTTTCACCATGTCGTGACAATTTATGAGACAGATGAAAAATATCTGGTATTGACCAGAAACAACCAATCAGAACCTGCAGTCTGGTCTCAGTGCTGTCAATCATCTCGTATATCTGGTGCTAAATTTGCTAATGGTGGAGAAACAACTGAAAGCTGTTTTAGAAATGACCAACTACAATAACTCTGAAAAATTTGGATTAAATGAGTTACATTTAGTTTCCCTTTGGAATCAATAAAGTATTTTATGAATTAAACGGCATCACCGGTGACCATGCTAACTAGCCTGAGCTTTCATGAAAAAGAACTTGTTCTATTGCCAGATAAATCAACTTGACAGGCTGTGGTAGCAGCGCCACATGGAGGATGATTGACAGCGCTAAGACCCTCCTCCTGGCTCTGGTTAGATTGCACTGGGAGAAGACAATGGAGCTCTTTTTAATTTTTTATTTTTTTCCCCACAGATTATCTATAATATTCTATAATATCATGACATGGTGACAGTTTCAACAAATATGTAAAAAAAGAAACTAAAATGTTTTCATAAAATATCTGATTTTCAAGGCTTATAGAATTATATGATGGCGATGATACAGTCGGGATTTCTTGTAAAGAATATTTAAGACACTTCTGTACAATGTGAACGTTTCTCCTGGTTGTTTTTCCACTCTGTTTAATATTTTAGGTGGAAGAAGAGAAGAAAGAGCTGAATGAGAAACTGACTGAGTTGTCCGCCGCTCTGGACACTCTGAGATCTGAGAAAGCTCATTTAGAGAGAGAACTGGACATAAAAAATGAAGAGATAGAGAAGCTGAAGGCAGCCAAGGACAAACTGGAACAGGGTTTGGAGAAAGCAGAGGTGGACAGAAGAGAAGAAGAAGACAGACAGAGACAAAGACTACAGGAGCTGGAGAAATGGACGAGAGAGGAAGTGGAGAGACAAAGTGTGCGAGTCGGAGACCTTCAGGGCCAGCTGACGGAGTCGGAAAGGGAAAACAACGACCTTAGGACAACTATTGAGTCTTTAGGAGAAGAAATAAAGGATCTTAAAACACTTGCTCAAGCTAAAGAGGAAGAAATCCTCGCTTTGGAGAAGGACAAAGAGAATAAGGCAGAATCCATCTCATCAATCGTAGCAGAGAAGAAACAATTAGAGGAAAGAAATGAACAGCTAGAAAAGGAGAGAGGCGACCTTCAGTCTGCTCTGGTGTCTGTGAACCAAGAGAAAGCAAAGGCAGATCAGGAGAAAACAGAGTTAGATGAAGAGAGAGTAAAGCTTCAGTCCAAGATCTCGTTGGTAGAAACGGAGAAACAGAACCTCCAACAAACCGTCTCCTCGTTGGAGCAGGAAAAGCTGAGGTCAGAGGCTGAAACTGAGGAGTTACAGTCCTCACTGTTGATGATGGAAGAGGAGAAGAACAACCTGTCTTCAGCTCTTTCTCTGCTGGAAGAAGAGAAGCAGCAGGCAACAGAGGAGAAAGAGAGGCTCACACAGGAACATGAGGTTCTCCAGAAAACAGTCGCCTTCATGGAAGAAGAAGTGGAGACACACAAACGATCCCTGACCCAACTCAGTGAGCAGGTATGCTGGAACATCAGGCCAAAACAAGTCCCATCTGGTCCAGAGGGACAGAAAATGGCCTGTATTTATACATCTTTAAAAGTCCTAAACTTGTGTAAAATGAATGCCTCAAAATACCTTAATTTACCTTCATTTTTTTAAAGCAAGTTTCCTTCGATATGTTAATCACAGGTCTTTTTGTTTTGACAGGATTGTTCAATCCTGTCAAAACAACATAGAAAATATTAGATTAAATAATAATATTTTCTATGTATGTTTTTGTCTTGAGAAACTTTTTCATATGGGAAAATTTTGAGTTGCACTCGCACAACTTCCTGTGATCCAGTTACCTGGGAACTTGGATCTCGTTTGATGTCAGAGTTAGGCCAGGACAATATGGCTGATAAACACATCAGCGTTTGAGTCAATATCAATAATAATTTGTTTTGTTTGTTTGTTTGTTTTAAGTCTCTGAAATACTTTCAAACTGGTTACATAACCTTTCTTGTTTTGTAAGGTGACCAGATTTCTAAGATTAAATCTGGGGACATTTCTCACTCGGCGATAAAGAAGAAGCAAATTTATTAAACTAAAATGAAAAAACTGGGACAGATAAGTTTACATATTTACTAACATTTAAACATTAAAAATCAAACATAAAATCAGGAACGTGTTTCTCCACACAGTGGTAATATTACTATTATTAATAATAAAAGTAATAGCAACAATAGAAAATTAAAACTGGAAATATGGGTGGAAATTGTGTTTGTAAGTGACCAGGCATGAATAACATAGTTGGTATCTCTGTTAATGAACAAAAAGCCCACAGTGGTAACAGAAGTAACTTGAAACTGACAAAAGTAATAAAAAATTGTTTACTGACAAATTGATGAAAGTCAGACAGTGATTTTAAATTGCTAAAACTTATTAGCATGTTAGTGTCTGTGAAGCACCTTTTGTCTCATTTCTCTCAGAACCTGTCTGGTAAATTCAGCCTCATGTTTTTATGATTTGATTTCCTCCTTGGTTATTTTCACATCAAGTCCACCTTGACCTTGGAGTTCACCTTTACTTTCTGCACTTTTAGTAACCATTCACATCATAATTCTCTTGCATTTGTAAATTTTCTTCCTGCAGTCACAGCCAGAAATCGGCTCCAGTTCTATGGACCTTAAGTTTCAGAATAATCTGTACAACTGTAGCCATCTTGGTCTGACATTTTCTTATTCTGTTGAACCTCAGTTAAAAACAATGTCTGATTTTTATTGGTTAATTTTCAGTAAATTTTAATTTATTACTTTTGTCAGTTTCAGGTTGTTTCAGTGCCACTGTGGGTTTTTCAGTCATTAACAGAAGATACCAAAAACTTTGTCCACCTGTTAATGTTGTGCATGAATGGACACATAACTGTCCATAAATACATGAGGTGTGTGTGAGTACAGCTATGTAGTTGATATGTAAGGACACTGTGTGTGTTTGAGATGAGTCAGGAAGTCCACCAACATGAGCTCATCTCTGGTTCTGCAAACCCTCCTGGGTCTGAAGAGTCACATGATCATAGAGGTCTGGATATAATAAGAGCAGAAAAGATTATGTGAAAAACTGAGAAAGACCACAGGTGATAAGAAACACTTAAAATACAACATATGAGACGCAATTAAATAATAATATGTTTATATTTCATATTTCTCTCCAGCTTGGTCAGTTTTTCTGTTTTCCTCATTCATTCAGTTCTATCCTGTCTCATCTTTTATCAGTCTGCCAGTATTCTAAAACAAAGACATAATTTAATCTCAATCTCCCCCAAAAACATTAGAATGTACAGATGACAACCTAAAATTTACAATTTAAGAAATAAAATTGGATTTGCTTTCTTTGGTTTGGAATTTGGTTATTTTGAGATGAGGAGCTGGATTCTTCCTACTAAAATCTTAGTATAAATATGAATCTTTTTCATCAGCTGATGAAATGTTAAAAATGCCATATTTAGCAAAACAAATAAATAAATTAAATAAAATCTCTCCATCCTCATCAGTTTCAGCTCATGCTCAGTTTTTCTGTCACTGAGTGACTCCATTTTTTTGTGGGAAACTTTAATATGCCCAAACTCATATCTAGCTTTGAAAATAACCACTGATCACCAGTTAACTCCAAAACATCTTTCTTTACAATGAGTTTATTTTAATCATCCTGTCACTATTTTTCTCTCATTCTGGCTAATTCCGTTGCTGTTCGTTGTGCTCTTGTCTTGCGTTTAAGAAAAGCTTAGTTTTATTTTACCGTGAACCAAATCTTTATGTTGGCAAATCAACAAAACACGTTGATTCACACATACCGTATCAGGTCAGCTGGTCAAAACTCGAGCTCTTCTCTTCCAGCTTGTCCTTTCTGGCAGCGCGCGCTGCTCTTCTTGATTTTTATTGGTCGTTGGCTCTGCTGCTCTTCTTCTCTGTAACGTTAACAGTAGCGCGAGCAACTAAAGTAACTGCTGTTGTTGCGCGCAACACGCTCACTCGCTTTCTACTCCCAGGAGTCTCCGGCTATCGTAACAATCTATAGGAAGCTTTTTTATTTCTCATTTATAAAACGCTAACATCGGGGACTTTTCCGGGGACGGCTTCAGCCGGGGACAGGCCATCTAAAACGGGGACTGTCCCCGGAAATCGGGGACGTCTGGTCACCCTATTGTTTTGTCCACAGTTTTTATTTTGTTTATTTTTAAGCAGTCATAACGCATTGTGGAGAACCATTAAACTTCTGTTATGCCAGTTACTCCACAGGTTGTTGCTAGGTAACTACAGAACGACTGAGTTGCTAGGTAATCAAATAGTGAGTGAGAGGTTGAGCGGCTAGTCTTTCTTTTGCCTTAATTTCCCAGAATGCTCTGCGATCCTGGATCGGAGTTCAGGATCTGATTAAATATTCTAACGTATGTTGATCACGTATTATTGATTTATTGTTCAGACCTGGGATATCAGCGTTCTAGTTAAGAAATCGGAATTTCAACAAGGCGACGCCTACACACCACTGCTCGCTTCGTCTATTAAGAATAAGTACAAATTTATCGCCAATTCGAGGGACGAAGTTCTTCCATGGGTCTTAAATTCTATTCATAAAGACCTTAAAAAGTCTTGAATGTGAGTTGGTGAAAACTACAGAAACTCTGCTATAACATGCTAATAAAAACCTCGACATGGTGCTTCATATGCAATATTCTCTTCTCTGTATTCCTCTATCCAGGTTTCTGAATTAACATCCAGTTTAGCTTGTCTTACTAAAGAGAGAGACTCTGCTGTGAGCAAAATGAACCTTTGGATGAACACCTGCAAACAGCTGGAGCAGGAGAAGCAGAACATCCTAAACAGCTCAGGTATTATTACAAATTATAACTAGTATTTATTAAAGAATTATTGACTTAAAACAAACTCATATTTCTTGATTAAAACTTTTGTTGCAAGTTAGTTTTGTCTTATTTCAAGTGTTCTGAGATATTTGCGCTAGAAACTGGACAAAAAATACTTGGTAAGATTTAGTATTTTTCCAGTGAATCTAAAACTGAATTTTGTGTTTTCATTAGCTGTAAGCCACAACATCAAAATGAACTGAAATACACATTTAGCATCTCAATCTGTACAAGCTTAGCATTTTGCAGTAAATGAAACCCTAATTTAATAAAAAGCAGCTAAAAATGAAGTTAATGTAAACCTGTCTCATGCATTATGTGCAAATGTCGCCATCTTGTGTTTCGGAAGAAGGAAGAAGCAGTGAGGAGTTTCAGGCTGAAGCGACCCAACTGAGGGCGCAGGCAGAGGTCAGGAAGAAAGAAGTGCAAGAACTGAAAACCGCCCTGGAGAAAAAAACAACAGAGGCTGAGGAAAGACGACAAGAATTGAGGCAAAAGGAGGAAGAGGTGAAGGAGCGAGCGGCTGCTCTGGAGGGAGTGAGAGCAGAGAAGGAAAGGGAGCTGGAGAAGTTTAGGAAGGAGCTGGATGAGGTTAACACGCTTCTGGAGGAGAAAAGCACCGAGGCCGATGAGAGCATGGAGAAATACTGCAGCCTGATGGTCAAAGTCCACAAGCTGGAGGAGAGTAATGACGCGCTGAAGACCCGACTGGAGCAGCTCACTGCCAGCCAGCCTGTGAATGAAGCCAAGCTCCCTCCTGAAACCCGCCGGCGCTCAGCGAGGAAGTCCTCCTCCAAACACCAGGAAGAAAAAATGAGTGAAAACACAGAGAATCTGGTTCCCACGACAACGCCGAGCTCTCCGCAGGGATGGTCTCCGGGAAAACGGAGTCATAAGGAAATCAGTGACAGAGACAGCGCCCAGGAGGCTCTCCACAACCTGACGAAGAAACTGAAAGCCAACACCGCAACGCCCAGAGGAAGAGGAGGACAGGATGACGAAGAGTTCAGACCAGAGGGCCTGCCTGACCTGGTGCAGAAAGGTCAGTGAGGGGATCTGGTGGATTACTGGGAGAAAACCAGTAGATCATTACACAGGATGCAGCAAAGATCCATGTTTTTATATTTCATTTAATTGTTTTTGACTTTGTCTCTCAGGGTTCGCTGATATCCCACTGGGGGAGGCCAGTCCGTATATCATCCGGAGGACCACCGGGAGGCGCTGCAGTCCTCGGCTGGCTGCAAGACAGAGTCAGCCTGATGTCAAGGTGAGCAGCTCTTCATCCACACACCTCTTCCTCACCCACACAGCCCTGTTTTCCTCTCAGAGCCAATCAGATCGCAGTGTTTTAATCCGGTGAGAACTGATTCTTCAACAAAAAAGCAACTATTTTATTTATTTAGAAAAGCTTCTTTGTTTTGCATCCAACAAAATAAAATGTAAACATAGATTTACACTTTTCATGTTTATGACAAACTATATCAAAATCAAACTTTTGTTATTTTATGTATTGACAACCAAAAAAATATCATCAAGATGTCAGACATGAGGAAACTGAACTGAAAATAAATAAATAAAAATCACAGGTCTTGGCTCAAAGAAAGAAAATCTATTACACATGTTTTATAAAATAGACAGTCTTGTAAATAAAGCATTTATTAATGTTTAACGAGATGTTAAATTTATCTCAAATTAATTTGTGCTTTTGCAAGGCAACCCTAACGGTTAATCAAGTATGAGAGGAAAACCTCAAAACTTTACACACAACTTGTCAAACCTCAGAGAAAATTCAACAATTAAACCAAGTATTTTTTTTTCTGACTCGTTTGGGGCCTGTAGGTCGCACTCTGCTGCTTTCAGTGCATGGCACCAGGCTGTTTGTGATTTGTAATAAAACCTGCAGAGTGTCTAAAACTGTTTGTTATGGCCCAACTTGAAGTGCATCCTTACTAGAGACAACTCTGAAAAAAAACATTTAAAAACTTCTGAATTCCTCACAGTCACTGTACTTTTGCCAGTATGCAATAAAGAGGTTAAACTCCATAAATTATTATCAAAAGTAATGATTTTGCCTCTAAAAGTGGACAGAGGAAAATAATAAAAAAACCTAAAGTTCTTTTTCAGTTTCTACATAACTGACCTTTGACCTTTCTGCCCGTCAGGTTTTGGGGTCCGTCCATCTGCAGAGTCCCTGTGGTTCATCATCGGACGGCTCTGACGGGACGCGCCAGCCCGTGCGTGGCGAGCAGAAACCTCCGCTGAGCGTCCATCAGGAAGCAGAGCAGAGAGAGAAACCGGTTCTAATGGAGAAAACAAAACAAGGAGAAAACTGTCATGTTCAGTAGATCACGTCACACACTAACAAACCCACCAAGGCACAAATGTTCGCTTGATCACGAGGTTGTTTAAAATTTCACCTAATGGTATATAGGGCCAACAATGTTCACTTTTTTTATTTGAGGAGAAAACACTTATAGATTTTTTTTTTTCCTGGTTTGAAACAGAAGAACTTCCTGTTCTGTTTATTCTGCCTGTAGCTGAAAATAACCGTCTTCAGGAAGAAATAGATATATGAAAATGTCTTTTTTTCTTCCTTGCATTGCTTTTTGTTCAGTTGTTTTATTTTTTTTACTACATTTTTAAAAACGTCTTTAAATTAGCCAGATGAAGTGCTGTGGTTGTTTGTCATTTTTCTGCCTTTATTTTTACTATCGCTCTCTTGCTGTAAGAAATACTTTTTAGCTCATTTTGTTTTCTGTAAATGACGGCAGCTGACTTTTCTTACATTTCTGTCTTTTTCTGCTTTATATTGATGTCAAACATTTTTTAATAAACCCATTTTAACAACTTGTATACTTTTAATATTATATAAATTAAATATGCAATTTACCAGGTTTTGACAATATGAGCAGCAACTAAGTTTGTGCTGAATCTGACTGACTTTAATGATTTACTGATTTGCATATGTTAGCATGAGGGGTGTGTAGAGTACCCAAAAACTACTGAACTGTAAGAGTAACACCAATTCAACATATAAGACTCATTTAATCACAAAGTAAAAAAGTTTTTTTTTTAAAGTACTGAGTAACTGATCAAATTGTCAGTCATTTAAAATTTAAAATTTACATAATCAGACAGAACAAAATATAAACTTAAGTGAAAATGTTGGTGTTTTAAGGACAAAAATTACAATAATTCATATAAGTAAGAAAAAATAAAATCAGGCAAAAGAAAATCTTTCTAAATTAGTTTATTTCCATTTTTAAAAAACTTATGAAACATTAATAAAAACTTCAGGTGTGTGGTGAAGTTTTGATTAAAACATGTTTGCTTTGAATTCTGTGGGTAGAAAATCCAGAAATTTAAATATCTACCTCCTTCTGATCCACCTGATTTCGACACCAAGAGTGGGAATCTTTGCATTTCTTGCTGAATATTAGCGTCTCTGAGGAGGCTGCGTTAAAAACTCACCTGTTGTGATTTTCTCCTGTGTGTGGGACAGCGGGGCACTGAGAGGTTATGGGAACAGATCAGGGGTGGACACAGTCCCACACACCTCTGGACGGACACAGTCATGTTCTGATGTCTCTGGCCGGAGCTGCTAGCGGAAGCTGCAGTGCCAGAACCAACTCTGGCCTGCGACACGGGAAATAAAGAGCTGGGACTGCTGAGCTGTGTTTTCACTAGCACTCTGGCGCAAGAGTGTGTGTTTGTCTACCCATGTGTGTGTCCGTCCTTCTGTGGACCTGACAGACCGACTGACTGTCGATCCCCCTGCAGTATGCATGATTTATCCCATTCTTTACCCAGCAACACTGTGTAAGCAGCAGCTCACAGAGTCACCAGGCAGGAAGGGCCCACTGATGGCCACGAAGAGGACCGAGGGAAACAAAGATGGTGGAAACATTTAGTTAGCCTGGCCGTTACTTTCTAACCACTTGATTCAAGTCTCACTTACAGCACAGTCTGGGATTTCTCCCATCCACATGGATTCTATCGGTACATTTTCTACCAATCAGTGAACTGCAGGAGAAGATGTGAAGGAGGATGTCGATTTTCTAGACAGTTTTCACAATTTACTGGTCTGTGTTTTAGCAGTGGCAGCGGAGGAAGTGAATGAAGCTGCTAAGTACCATTAACAGCAATCTTATTGAAATCTGCTCTTCTCTCTTTGCAGTGGATGGTTTTATTTACAGCACAGGCAATTTCCCTTAAGCTGCATAGTGTGTAATTGGTGCATAACATATGTCATGTCCAAACGTTGGCGATAGGGTAAGGTTTCAAACTTCAACAGAGTCCAGGCTACCAGGAAGCAATTGTTTCTCAATAGACTCTCTGCAGGAAGCTAAACGTAGCGAAGGGGCTGGTTTTTAACCAGGCTAGTTAAGGTGAGGATTAGAGTAGTTTTTAGATGTAAATATCGTGTTTCTCATGTTTCAGGAGTGTTTTTTTTAAGTTGACAGTTTTTTATGTGAAATCAAAATTTTTGCACTTTTTATGTTTCCATTTGGGTCTCAACTGCTTCTAAAACCAACCAAAGTGCTTAAACGAAACACAAACAAGTTTTCTGGAAAATTAGCAGTTTCAAAAACTTCCTGATTGTTGAGTCACACGGCTCGTTACCTAGCAACCCTTCTTCCAATCCTAAAACCAAGGAGGGTTGGTAGGAGAGTTTCAACCTTTCCAACTGAATAAATTAACCACTATTTACTTTTAGCTGATTAGTGTAACATCATGACTTTAAAAATATTGAATTTTTTCTCAATATTCCAATTGTCTGACATGCTTTGTTTTGGCTTTTCATTATCTGTAAGCCATCAAAATGACAGCAAATAAAGGTTGCCTTGACAACCTTTATTTGCTGCTCTGAATTGAAGTTAATCGGGATGGAAAACCTTTTGATCCATTTTTGAAGAAAATGTATTTTTAAAAGACTCAAATTCTTCAACTTTTCTTCTTCTTGTCTGTGATGTCTAGAGATTTGTTTTCTGACTTTAGTTTGTGACATTTTAATATCGCTTCATTAAAGTGATCATTTTTACAGATATTTTTTAATTTTATTTATTAAATGGAAATGTACACAGTCCTACTGAGAGTTGTGGGAGTGGAGAGTTAAAAACCAGTGTGCATGCTAAAATTTACTCATTATATTTTGGGAAAAGTTTAATTGGATTAACACACTCGGGTCTCTTGACCTTGCGTGGCCGCTTCAGTTCAGAAATATGTTCATAATCCGTCATACTGTATCTGCATAGCTGTGTTTACTCTGTTCTGTACTTTCTGTTTTTATAACTTTTTGTCACGCATCATAAGACCTTTAGCTACAGTCCTGTCCCACTCATGGGACTGGTCCATCACCCTGGAAGTTTGAACATTAATGGTTTCTCAGTGGAACAGCGGCTGTGAACTCTGTGACCCAGAAAGGTCAGCCGCACCTCCATAAATTAGAATATCATTGAGAACTTATTTTATTTTAATAATTCAGTTCCTTCAAGCTCTGCAAACTTCCTCTAGGTTTCTCTGGGACTTTGATTTTTAAATGAAACTAAAGCTTTACCTTTTGTAAAGGGAGCTCTGTTAATTTAACGAAAGGTTTTGGTTCATTTTTAGGAGCAGAATTCAGTCACTTGAATGCTTGATACAAAATTACGCATATCAGAAACTGTCAATCAATAAATCAAGTTAATTTGAATAGGACATTACAGCAACAAGACGGTTCAAAACACAAAAATAAAAAGTCATAAAAACAACATATAGTCACCAATTGAGAAGCCAGTAACAAACTTTACATTTAGTCAAGTGCTATCATCAAAATCATCAAAACACGTCCAATGTCAATATTTCATTTATCATGGGTCAACTGCAACTCTAAACAGCTGAGTTTTTAGTCGAGATTTAAAGGAAGTCAGTGTTTCAGCTGTTTTACAGTTTTCTGGAAGTTTGTTCCAGATTTATGGTGCATAGATGCTGAATGCAGCTTTTCCATGTTTGGTTCTGGTTCTGGGGATGCAGAGCAGACCAGAAGGTTGCTATGACAACAGCAGATCTTTAATGCAATGTGGTGCTAAGCCGTTTAGTAATTTATAAACTAAAACAGTATTTTAAAGTCTATTCTTTGAGCTACAGGGAGCAAGTGGAGGGACTTTAAAACTGGTGTTATGTGCTCTATCTTCCTGGTTTTAGTTAGAACTCCAGCAGCAGCATTCTGGATCAGCTGCAGCTGTTTGATTTGTTGGACAGACCTGTGAAGACGCTGCTGCAGTAATCAGTTGCACTAAAGATGGATGAGTTTCTCTAGATCTGGCTGAGACATTAGTCCTTTAATCCTGGAAATGTTCTTCAGGTGATAGAAGGCCGACTTTGTAACTGTCTTTATGTGGCTCTGAAGTTTAGGTCAGAGTCCATCAGTACTCCATTACCATTTCTAGTGATTTCAGTTAAAAATGTTTTCTGAGTTTCAGTTTTTGCTTCATTAGTTATAGTTAACTTCAATTACCTTGATCCGAAGAGGTCTTAAAGGGGCAATATTATGTATTTTCTAGGTACATGGTGCCATTTTATAGCACAACCAAGTAACTATGTTTACGTCAATTGTTATAAAAATGTTATATATATATCAAGTATTACTTAAAATAAATTTTACTTCCTAATTTAACGCCTTGAAATTGGGTATCTGTCTCTTTAAAAACTCCTGCTCTTTGTGAAACTCTGCCTTCAGGAAGTCAATATAACATCGCTCCTCTACTAACTCTTTAACAACATTTTTACTAGTGTTGAACTGAGAAGTAGTTTATATAATGAGCTCAGTTCCACCAGATGTTTGCCATTTGCTGCTGGCTAGTCTGAAGGAGCAGAGTGGGGGAATCACAGAGGTGGACTGCTCTGTGAAGTGAAAACCTTGGAGGCGCTAAGTACGCTTGGGCATTTCGCACAGCTGAATGGTTGCCATGGGAGATTCAAACATGCATGAAAGAATCGAGGCCAGTCCACTGATGAGTGGAGGACGTTTGACACAAATTACTTCCAACATGGCAGGTTCAGCCTGTAAAATGCTTTAAAAAAAGTATCCAAAAACTCTTAAACGTTATCATGGGATCTACAGCAGGGTTTTGCAACTGCTGATGTAAAAATCTACACTTCTACAAGCAGAAAAAACACTGTGCAAATTTAACTTTCCTGGTAGAAAACTTGTGCTAAGATTAAAAAAAGAAAAAACTAAAGTTCGCCAGAGTGAATGTAGACCTGGAATATTGTGTTTTTGACACGAGACTAACGGAAATATCTGGACAGCAGAACAGCAAGGACAGCTTTCCAGGGGAAATAAACTCATTCTTTCTGTAGAGCAGCAATGAGGGAGAAGCATCATGGTTGGTAGGAAATGTCGCCTCAGAATACACAAATTTTGTTCCTATCTATTGTCAGTGTCTGACCAGCTGCTGATTTGTCAGACTTGCAGTCGGTAAAGTGTTTGTTGCTCTACGTCATGATAAAGTAACGGTGAGGATAAAGATCTAACAATGACAGCAATACCATCCAGTCAATAAAAACATTCAAATAAGAAAACAGACTTTAATTATCACAAAGATTTTTTGTGGTAATAATAAACCATAACAACTCCAATGCAATATGCAGAAGAGAACATGTGCAGAATCAGAGTTGGCCATGAAAATAAGACATTTATAGGAGCTACTGTGTTATACATGCATATTGAATTATTAAAACATTTTGGTAAAAAATTAAGCTCAAGCAGTTCGGTTTTGTGTTTGATGTTGTGCAGGCCTGAAGTCTTTTGCTTGAAACTGCAAATAGTATCAGGAGCTCAATTGAAAGTTGTAAAACTGTATTTAACATAATTACTTGTTAGAATACTTGACAAAGACAGATTATGTGTTGAGATATGAGGCTTCCACCAGCATGGACATCAGCTTGCTTTGACTAAATCTACAGTCCAAAGAGGCATTCGAGGCGACGTGAAAAAGCTAGTTCTTCAGGTTAAATCCCACATGACGCTTTTGTTTTCTAAAAATACTAAATAACGTGTTTCAGTCACAGGAAGGCACTGTGTGACAAATTCAAGTTTTTCCAAATGTCAAACGTTGACTTTAGGCCTGAACAGTGGATAATGACTTAGAGGTGAGGTTTGAAAAGTTACACGGTAAAAGAAACAGAGCATTTGGTTTAATTAGCCTGTCAGAGAGAAGAAAATAGATGATCATTTGTCAAAGTCAATATGTTATTTATACATTTATAAATGTCACAGTTCCAAACTAAATATTTAATTAATGAGCTAAATATTTAGCTTACAAGTTAAATATTTAGTTAGGAAGTTAAATATTTAGTTAGGAAGTTAAATATTTAGTTAGGAAGTTAAATATTTAGTTTACAAACTAAATATTTAGCTTTTGAATAAAAAAATTTGCCAGGAAGCTAAATATTTGGTTTGAAAACTAAGTATTTACTTTTGTAAACATTTAATTTCAAAACTAAATAATTAACTTAGAGTCAACCCTAAATATTTAGCTAATAAACTATTAAAAATATCCAAATTGGAGATTAATATTTAATTTGCAAGCTAAATACTAGCTTGTAAAAGTTAGCTTTAATCAGCAAGCTATTTAACTAACTTACTGATTAAATATTTAATTTGGAACCATGATATTTAAAAATTTATGAATCACATGGAAAAAATATTACTTTAATAAACAAACACCCATTTTATTCTCTTTGACAGGCTAAATAAACCAAATATTGATATAGCAATATTAATTTTTATAAAATATTATATAACATTACATTTATAAATATAATATATTTATAAATGGAGTATAAATATACATATATTATTATATTCTTTATTCTAAATATTACATATTTTTACTTAGTAACTTTACAAACGGCACCTCATAAATGACTGAACCCAAACCAGCAGCTACCTTTTTCTAATAGGAGAAAACAGAGATTTGTCTGAAGTGAAATCTGTTTACTATGAGCTCAAGTTCTGTTTGTTCTCAGCTCTTTGTTTGACTAAACTCTTTTAACACTGGAAGAATCATCATCTACTTGGCGTGTTCGAAAATCGAGACGTCTCCTCTCTCCAGGTCCAGGCCGTTCACCAGCGATCCGTTTCTAGTCAGCGGCGTGGTCAGACCCTTTAGCCCGGCCTCCTTGTCGTTCCTGTCCCGTTCGTCGTTAAAATTGATCGACGTGGGCCGACGTGGAAGAGTGAGTTCAGGCGCCGAACTGAATCCCAGCTCTGAGGACAGTTTGCGTTTGATGGATGTGGCTCGCTGGAACTTGTCGTAGATCTCGACGCTCACACGGCGACGGGTTTCTTTGAACTCTGCAGAGACGTTGGCGGTCCACTCTGCAGCATGCGCTCGGATCTCTCCGACCTGCGTGGAGACGGACCGAGACAGAACAGTGAGATTCACAGGTTTCAGCTCAACGGCATTTGTTTTTAGCTCATTGTTTTGTAAATATTTTTATTGATTTTCTAGATGTCCAATATGAAAATGTGTCATCCCATTTACAACCTTTCTGTACTGTTTTACAAAAAAGGTCTTCTGTTTATCCATGCATTCACTAACTGCTGCCACATCATCTGCATAAATAAAAAGCCTTTGCACCACTCCGTGTTCACTCTGACTAAAGCAGGAGAGCAAAGGCACATTTAGAGGCTGGAGGAAATATGTTTTTCACAGCAGGACTTCAGCATGGAAGATCATTAGGAGCGGGAGTAAACATCACCTCAACTTCAGAGGAAATCCTATGAAACTCATTTAGCCAGTCAAGTATAATCACAAATAGGTTAGGATATACAAAATATATCCATTACATTTTTTGCAAAAAATTGTTCTTAGATAATGAGATTTTATTCTGGTCAGTTCTGCCTATTGTGAGCTCCTTTCAGTTGTGTTAAGAGTCATTCTGACTGTCATTTTAAATCCAAATTAAAATGATTTAAAATGAGGCCAACATTGAGTTGGCCTCGCCTCCCAACTCAATGTTTACATGTCAATGTGAAAATGGCTGCACACAGATCCGCAATTATAGAACTGTACATCTTTGAAAAGCGCAAGTGGAGCCTCCTGCTCAACCAACAAGAATGCAGCAAGTGATTTCTGGATGGTAAATCCACTACAAAATACTTGTCTCTTCTAGCAGCCATTATACAGCGCATGCTGGAGCTCTGCTTGGGTTGCTAGGGAGGGTCTCTGAAACGGCTCATT
Organism: Gambusia affinis; assembly: GCF_019740435.1. NCBI lineage: Eukaryota > Metazoa > Chordata > Actinopteri > Cyprinodontiformes > Poeciliidae > Gambusia > Gambusia affinis. The sequence goes on along the minus strand of NC_057869.1, from coordinate 11,989,337 downwards.
CTCCAGACACCAAAAGGCATCAACTTATAGCAAAAAATGATCCAAATGGAAATATAAAAACATCCAAAATGTGAATTTTGGTTAATGGGTCCCCTGTAGCTAACAGGAACGGTGGGTCGAGTCGTTGTGCTCGTCTGCCTTGACACTTCAGAAGATGTTTGTCTGCTGAGGAGCAGTTGAACGGCTTTCCTCAATCTTCATTCATGCTCAGGAGTGAAATCTAATTATTAAATGGGAACAGCTCCATCTTTCTCAAGAGGGACCTCAGGGTTTTGCTAATGAAGAGCTAAAACCTTCCATATGTTTCTTCACGCATAAGTCAAATTGATTTCCATAAGATTAGCTATATTTAGCATTGAAGCAGTTCTGTAATAGTTTCTTAAACAGGAACATTGCTAAATTGCGCCCAAATTGTGCATCTGTCCCTGTGGAGAGGATCTTACCATCATCGGTGTTCATGCATTTGGCTGGCAGACGGCAGATTAGATTTGAAAAGAGTCGCGTCATTTAAACGAAATTAAGCAGAGGGCAAAAGTTGATGTGGGGATATGGCACTGTAACACAGACACTTTTATAGTTCATCTGTCACCGCAGAGCAGGAGGTAAACAGACACAGTTACCCAAAAAAAGTATTAATACTCCTGAAACTTATTCATATTTTATCATGTTGCAACCTCACTGTAAAACATTAGAGCCACATTTAGTTGTGTCTGCCGTCTTCTGCTCTTTAAGTCACATAAATGTAGCAGGTTTTAGGTTTTGAACCAAAATGTGTGAGTTTGTGAAAGATAAACTTACAGCAGTAAGTTGTGTTAACTTTCATATTAAGAGTTGAATAAACTAGAGTTTTTAGATTAGCACTTAAGAAAACTGAAAGAAGAAAAAGACAGGAGTGGGAACTATTTCCCACAATGCTTAGCAGCTCGTCTTAGTATACTGAGATGAAAGTGCATTACATTAAGACAAATGTTTATTTTAAAGCTTGAGGATAATGTCCTGTTTACACTAAATGTTTTTATCAGAATTCATTGTGATGTTTAATAAAATTCATTATCAGATCTGAAATTTTGTTTATGCAATTTGAAACAAGAATTGCAATTATTTTGAAGTAAAATAAGTAGTTATTTTAACTTCATATTGTGAGTAAAATAATAAAGAAATGTGGCTCTTTAATCAGGTGAAGACAGTTTTTTCTTGCATATTGTGAAACAATTATTTGGTTTAAATTGTAGCATTAAATTCAAAGACTACTTTTTAATTTGTAAAATATGTTTTAAAAACATGCATAATTATAGTTCCACTGTGATGCCCTCCTTTGTGTTAGTCTGCCACCTAAAATAGTAATTAAATCCACTGAATATTGTGTCTGTAATGTCACAAAACGGGGAAATGAAGGTTTGTGGGGTTTGAATGCTTTTGCAAGGGTATTTACATAAGAGTTGAATACCTCTTCTTTTGTCCTCCTGGAAATGGCTCGAAGCCAGTCTCCTATCATGCTGAGGATAGCAGCGAAGTAGGCGAGTCCCACCAGAATCCAGAACCAAACCAGTGGTTTGTAATAGTCCAGGTACTCTATGTCTGACCCACCTGGACACAAAGAGACACAGATCAAACCTGCTGTCATGACCCAGAGAAAAACAGAAGAAAAAAAAAACACTTTACAGAGAGTTTGTCTCATTCACCGGCCACAAAGTCTCCAAACCCGATGGTGGTCAAGGTGATGACCACAAAGTAGAGGGACTCCAGCGCAGACCAGCCCTCGATGTGTTTAAAGATGGCGGCCGGCAGCGCCACAAGCAGCAGGCAGCCGAACAGTACAAACAGCAGCGTGAATATGACTCGGATCTTGGTCTGGCTGATGGCCCAGTGCTGCAGGGGAAATGAACGACAGAGCCTTGTTTAGCTTCTGTCGTTATTTACAGGCTGAGATCTGTCACATCACCAGCCATAAGGAGGAAAGTTGTTAAAAAAACACATCCATGTTTGTTCGGTAAGGACATTTAGCTCTGCCCATGTTTTGTCTGTGTGTTGGAGTTTTCTTTGATGTTTAGTCAACCAAACTTGATCCTTTTTGTTGGGTGTTTTCATATCCGATAGTCTAGTCCAGTAGACTCGGTTCGATTAAGAACCAAAGTTGCAACATTTCTTATATTTTCAGCTAGTGCGGTTCGCTTTCACTCTACACTGTGTCAAATGATACAAACCCTTTGAAAAATCTGTTCACCTAGGAAGACATGAGTGCAACTTCCTTCTTTATCAAATGTAAACAAAATGGAGTAGAGTCAGATTTTAGCGGTTGTAGGTCTTCTCTTTTGCCACGAGCCGTTTCGCCTGCTAGCATTAAGTTATTATTATTATTATTATTATCATCATTATTATTATTATTATTATTATTATTATTATTATTATTATTATTATTATTATTATTATTATTATTATTATTATTATTATTATTATTATTATTATTATTATTATTATTATTATTATTATTATTATTATTATTATTATTATTATTATTATTATTGTTATGGTTATTATTATTATTATTATTATTATTATTATTATTATTATTATTATTATTATTAATATTGTTGTTATTATTATTATTAATTTGCATTCCCTCACAATACGTTTGCGAGGTAATGCAAAAAAAATTAAAAAATCAAATCAAATCCCCACTTTCCTTAGCATGCACCGCGGTTTGTAGGCGGACGAGAGTTTACTGTTTTTGGTCTTCATCAAAGTCGGATTGCTCATTCACACCTCAACAAACAAACCTTTCTAGATAAACAAACTAGAGTTTGATTAAAGTGAACTAAACTTTGGCAGTAAACATTTAGTTCTGGCCTTTTTTTTAGTGTATTTGACTTTTTCTTTTATTATTAGTTTACAAAATATAAATCATAAGTCTAAGTCAATTAACTCACAAATCAAATTAACAGCATCTGTAGTTAATGACCTTAGAGATGCAAGATTAAAACATACATTTCTTCACATTCAACCTAGATGATAAATTTACTGCTGTCTCTTTAGAGAGTTATTAACTACGTCGTGATCCACAAGGAGGCTCAGTCTGCAGGGATTTCTGTCCTTTTAAACAATCATTCACTTCTCAGCTAGATTTTTCCATCAGTTATCCAGAGGCAGTGATAAAACCTTATTCATAGATTTATAGCACATTGCTAGATGCGGTTTTGAACTTTTAACAATATGTTTTGTAAATATGATTTAAGATTTGTCCATCTGTTTGCAGACTCACCACAAATATTTTCTCCACCCTGGCGATTCCCTTCCCGAAGATGGTGCCAAGCTGATCACCCACACCTGCCAAGAGGAAACCAAACAACGGTATTCCCAGCAGAGCGTAGATGATACAGAATATTCTCCCTCCTTCGGTGTGGGGAGAGATGTTCCCAAATCCTGCAGAGAGCACAATCAGAAACTGTCCCAGTCTGCCATCACAGGTTCATTTTCAAACATCTTATATCCATAATCTGTGACCTAAATGCAAGATTTGACTAATTGATGCAAACAAAAGAAGGAAGTCTGGGGCTTTTCATATGAAACTTTAGCCAATGGTGCCATAATCCTGCAGCTCCTTTAGAGTTTTAGCTCTTTTATTTAAATCACAATTTTCTACAACATGAATCTGATCTGTCTGCTCTGTTCCTTTCTGAATTGTTGTGTTTGTTCATGGATGATCGACAACAAACCTCTAAGTTTGCTACATGTCAGAAGTGAAATAACGACACAGGTGGACTCCGTTTGTTTTTATATATCAGAATTTAGAGTTTGAATGCAAATACACGCCACACTTTTCAGATTTCTGAATGTGTCAATGATGCACTTATACATTTTACACTGGTAACTCACATAAACACACAATAAGATACTTTATTTGTGACTGTAACCAATCTAGAAAATGTGGAAAAGTTAGGAGCTATAAACTGTAACAAGGCGTCGTTGATGATCAATAAGTTTAATTTCCTACCGATGGTGGTGATGACAGTTCCAGCAAAGAAGAACGCGGAGCTCAGGTCCCACAGGCTGCTGTGGTTGGTGTAAGTTCCTGCAGGATTCACCCCGGATCGGACAGCAGACACAACTTGCTGGGGAGGAAAAAGGCTTCATGAGACTCCAAAAATAAACTTTGCAACTTTTATTCTGCTGTAAATAGTTTCATGTTTGTGTGCAGAAGCTGTGGTTGTGTATGAAGTTTGAGATGAGGCAGAAACTGGGACTGATCATGAAAACAAATGGTTTGGGATCCACGGCCGAGGTGGAGCTGATGACAGAGACTCTTTCTTTTTGTTTTTCCTGGTCTGAGTCTGGAGCTGTCCCTGGTCCTGAAAGCACTTTAACTCTGCGTGTCAAATCTTCAACATATGTGGATGTAAAGTCTGCTTTTATACCCTGATTTTATGACCAAATTATGTTTACAACACGTCACATTCTGATCATTGTTCATATTTCAGTTTAGTAATCTACTAAAATCTGCCCCTCAATTCACAGAAAACCACAACATAGTGAGTCCCAACATTAGGACCGTTGTGATCGTAATATACCATATATACCATAACAGTGAAGTGGGAGGAAAAAGGCAATTGGTTTTCCAAAATGCTCATAGCTGAAAATCTGAAAAGTGTGGCATGCATCTGGTTTATTCCCCAAATAATCAAAGCTTCTGGAGACTCCAAACAACTTGTTGCAATATTTGTAGGAAAAAGTGTTTATGCATGCATTTCTTTGGTAAAAAGTATGAATAATCTAGAGGTGGGTGATTCATTTATTTAATTGATTAATCACATTTTCTCTTTTTGAAGATTTTATTTTTGCTAAATCTGGATTTTCTTTTTCTACCAAAGCACTTCTTGGGTTTCCAGAGTGTCAATAACCCACCAAAGAGCTGCTATCTTTATTTTAGATCAATAAAGTATTCTTTAATTTGAATTTAATTGAATTGACACCCCTGTTTTATTCTTCTGTTTATTTTGATTTTGAATTCAGGTCAATTCAGAATAAATTATGGAAGTAAAAGCCAACTTTTTAAAATATTTTCTGTCATTTGCAATTTAAAAAAATAAAATAAAAAAATTTATTAAATTCAGAAGTCAGATTGAAAAATAAGTATTTTTTGTCCAGCCCATACAGAAGAATCATGTTTATTTTTTGGTTAAACTTCATGCTTATTCAATACTTTGCATTGATCTATAGCAAAAATCCCAATTTCTCCTTTTAAAAAATGAGAGGGAAGATAACAGTTTGTGAATATTATTGCAAATCACATCACTTCCTTTAAACCAGTTGTTCCTGTGGAAACATAATGTTGAGTTTTGGTTGCATCAGATTAAAAATATCAAAGTGTGAACAAATGCATTGGATTTATTAATACAGTTTCTTCTAAAAGTGTTTTTTCATTCAGCTAAAAGCAGCTGAAGGTTTGACACTTGGTGGTGGATTGATAACAGCATCGGTTCATTCGATTATGCTGTTAGTCTGTCGTGTGTGTGTCACTAATGTAATAAAATTGCTCTTTGAAGCAGGAGGAAGATTATTCATGTCATAACTCCAGATGAGTCCGTCAGTGAAATCGATCCAAATCAGGGGAACACAATCAAACAGAGACTCCAGTCCAACTAAAAACAAAAGATCAACATTTGAGTCTGATTGTTGCGTGAATGAATGGATTCAGGAAGGAAAGTTGTAGATTATAAACAGACAGGCTGGAGATTAAGAACAGTCAGTAAATTCACTATTGAAGAAATTAGAAAAACACAGAAATTAGTTGCAGTTGGAGGAAATGTTCCTACTTCATGGTAGTTAACTTTTTTTGGATCTTCATGTATCTTTTTTAAAGGTGACCTTTCATGCAAATTTCACACTTTTGTTCTTCCATTTGGGTTTCTACTGCTTTTATAAACAGCAAAAGCGCTTAAGAAAAAAAATCAAATCCCCAAAACACCCAGCTGATTTTTGGCAATAAGTTAATGTATTTTGGTGTCTGGAAAATTAGCTATTTCAAAATGTCACAAATCAGCAGGAACTGACCGTTACCTAGTAACCATGGAAGCCCAGCCGGTTACCTGGCAACCCATGCATAGCTCAAGCACATTTTTTCAGCTGGCTTTCAAGGATTCAAAGATTTCTGTCATACCGCCTTTTCTTGTTTGTTGGACAAAATTTGGACTCAGATTAAGAAATTTAATACACAAATTAATATACATAAATAAAAATAATTTATGTGCTATAGATATGTATATAAAAAATGTCTGTGTGTAAATCATTAATGAGATGAAGCTGAATTAGGTGCTCTATTTGCTGTGCAATGGCCGCTGGAAAAGACGAGTGTCTTATTGTTGACTTCCTATTCAGAAATCACTTGCTGCATTGTTGTTGGTTCTGCAGGAGGCTCAACTTCTGCTTTTCTAAGATAAACTGTTGTGTAATTTCATATCTGTGCAGCCATTTTCATGTGTGAGTGTTAAAGTTGAGTTGGGGGCGTGGCCATCAGCATGGCCATCATATGGCCATCATATGGATTTAAAGTGACAGAGACCCTAAAACAGCTGCAACAGGCAAAACCGATCAGACTAAAAATGTTATCTACGATTGATTTTGTGCAAAACATGTGATGAGCCTGTTAGTTTGACCTCTTCTGACCTGCTCAAAGAAGCATGTCACCTTTAAACCAAATGAAGACATTTTCTAATTCCAACAAAACAGCTCAGTGACCTTATGAAATGGTAAAATCTTGAAAACATAAACAATTAAATGTTTTTCTTGGTATGAGGTCATAGTCACCATGGATCACTAAATCATGGTGTCATGACAGGATATCAAGTGTGTGTGTTTGTGTGTTTTGGCTCAGTGACGACTCACCTGGACCAGCTCCTCCAGCTGGCTCTGGTTGACACAGGAGTGCTGGGACAGGAAGTCCAGCTTCTGGGACAGGATGGCCAAACGCTGGGCACTGAAAGAGGGAGAGGCGGAGTTTGTTCTTGCTGTTTTGACAAGAAGACCCTGTTCTGTTGGAAAACGAATGAATAACCAAGTCTTCTCTAGATGGACCAAAGCCAGATTTATCTCAAGAGAGAATCACAATTATAATGCGCTTGACGACTTTTAAAACATCATAAAACCATAAAGTTCAAACCATTTCATAGCCGTGTGATGTGATGTGATTGAAAGACAGAAAGTAGTGATTAATTGTGAAGTGGAAACAAAATGACACAGGATTTAAATACTGTTATTATTAAATATAGTAATAGTTTACTATTATTATTATTATTATTATTATTATTATTATTATTATTATTATTATTATTATTATTACAAATCTGTAGATTTTCTTATCTTGAAATAATTTTGCTTATTACTGAATACTGAACAGGTATGTGAATATCATAAAATGGCTTTAATTACAAATTTCTGATAGTTATAGAGTCAATACATAGTATATTTGATTAAATTAAGATAAGGTGTTAAATTAAATAAGTACTCACAGAATAATAGTTGTCAATTATGTCATTCTTGTTTATGTATCCATGTGTTTTATCTTATTCTACTGTTTGCTTGTTTTCTATTTGAAATAAATATTTAAATTTAAAAAAATGAAATGAAATATTTCACAATTAAAAATCTGAAAAGTGTGTCAGACATTTACCTTCATCCCCCGTCCCTCTGATACCACTAAGTAAGAATAAATAAATGAAAACAAGTCACTTTATGGCTAAGTAAAGTCCGCCTGTGTGTTTTCAATTCTTGTTGAAGCCAATTATCTGAGAAGCAGCCAAATGGCATTTGGTCACTTTGGAGTTCAGGGAAACATGGTGCAGGCAGCATTATGCTGTGGGAATACTTTCCTTCTGTATAAAATGGAGGAAGCTAAAAGCCTGTTAGACGCTGCAATATATTTGAGGCTGTAAAGAATTCCCTCCGTAGACTCCCAAAGCTAGCAGAAACACCTTCAAAAACTAAATCAAAGAAGTGGTGAGGGTTCTTGATTCGAAGCTGTCCTGAGTTTTTCCGGCTCAGAGATAAAATAATGAAGCTCGAGGAGTAGTAGTGAAATAAAAACAGATGCCCACCTCTCATGAGGCTGCTCCAGCCATCTGAAGACGGCGGCTCCTATCACCAGGTACAGAACCACCAAAAGAAAGATGGCGGTCACCGTCTTCCACTTCATCACTGTGGCCACGACCTGCAACACTTCGGCTGGTCAGTCAGCCCTCAGCAACTGGTTAAAATGACTTCTACCTGGATTGTTGTTGCTTTCTTTCGTTTGATTTCTCACCTCACTTTCCTCCCGAGGAGTCAGTGTGATTGGCTTGGTGGAGAAGGAGAGGCGGGGCTTTGTGTTGTGAGTGGCTGATTTTGGGTCCAACAAGTCTGGAGCTGCCACTGTGAAAAAACTGGATTATTATTTAAATCCTTTACATTTCCCCCCTCATTTTACATTATCCATTTCCTCTCTTACTCACAAATATTGGTTTATTTGTCTTGATAAAAGTAATTTATAGATATCGACAGTATTGAGTTGACATTGTCTAATTGTTATGTGAATGAATGCATCCAGGATTAAAAATATAAAGATTGGAGTTCAGGAAAAGGCAGTAGTTTCACTACACTGTAAATCAGTGTCGTTTTAAGTTAAATTGAATGGTTTAACTTGAAAATGAACGTCCAGCTGCTGCCTTGAAAATGCAACTTAAGTCGACAAGAACACTGTTTTGGTTTTAAACTCAGAAATTAAAGTTCATGAAGAACATTTTGTTTTAACCAAAAATTCACCAGCCACAGACACACACCTGCAGTTTTTTTTTTTAAGTTTTATATGTTTCAGATAGACTGAAAGAAATTAATTTGGAAAAATGTTTATTTTGCCTGCTTTTGTCATATCGAAGTCATGTTATTTATAGGAATTATTTACTTTCAATTGGATGCAATGTATTTACTGTTTATAGAATAGAATAGAATAGAAGTACTTTATTCATCTCAGCAGGGAAATTACTTTGCAGTTGCAGCATAAAGACAAGACACAGTAACAACTAGTTGTAGATAAAATAAAATAAAATATAAATATAAAATGCTATAAATTGTAAAATTGTAAAGTGCTGTAAAAAATAAATAAAATGCAACTTAAGAGCAGTCCTTGCAGAGATAATAAAAAATGCAGATATGTATATGTAATATATGTACAGCAAGTGTGCCACAGTGCAGTTGTGCAAAATGAGCTATCTACTTTGTCACTTTAACCTATCAGCCATTTTTTGTCCTTTCATGCATTTTAATATGCTAAATAAACTTAAATGCATTGGATTAATTGTAACTTTTAGTATGAACATGGTATAAAATATAACAGGTATTTGAACTTCTTTAGACTAAAATTTTATTTATATTCTGGGAGAACCCTTTGAAGTTTTTGCATTTGTGTTCAAGTAAAAAAAATATATAACAAACTGATACCTCCCACATTAGTTTGGTAAAAAAAAAAAAGATAAAATATTGTATCTGCTCCTCTTCTGCTCTTATCTGTGAGAAATGTATTACTTTTGATTATTTATGGTAATAAACAAATCACATTTAAAAACTTACTTAACTTAGGAAATAAATGACTCAAATATATTTTTCTACATTTAAATTGTTAAAGAAACCTGCAGCACTAAGTTATCCTCTAAAGATGTTTATGTAAAGTTTCAGGTGAGTGTTTTGAGGTGAAACAACGTTTGTAACTGAATGCACCTCAATATCACATAAATATAAGATGTTTCCTGGAGCTCAAACCCTCAATCAGGATAAAATAAAATCCTCACTCACTTGTCCTGGTTGGCTATCCGATGCCCTCCGCTCTCCTCTTCTCCTCACCAGAAGCTTTCAATGCGTTGCGGGGAATCTTTCCTCCGATGCGTGTCTCCTCTGCGCGGTGCCGAGGAGGGCGGACGGACCGGAGCTCCGTCTTCCCTCTGCTTCCCTTCGTGGCTTTCGGCGCTGATCGGACACTGGTCGGTGCTGTTTGAGGTATTTTTCAGTAAACAGTTTCTCGGGTCTCTCGGTCTCTTGTGGTTTCTGACAGCTCTCCAGTTGGAGATGCGCTCCGTGTGCGCTCAGGGTTTTGAGCGCACCGGTGACTTGTTACCGAGAGGAGGAGGAAGAGGAAGAGGAGAGGAGGTCCGCGGTACGGAGAGGTGGTCCCCAAACGTGAACAGGCCCTCAACACCCATTAGTTACCGACCGTGTAGTTTACTTTTGTATAGTTTATACACAAAAGGTGTATATAAACTATAGGGGCGCCGTCTTAGAGGGGGCGCCAAAATTATGTTTGTTTGTAATCCTAGCCTTCTGTTTGTGCCAGAAGGCTATGATTAGGGCTGTAATCAGAGGTGGGTAGAATAACCAAAAACTGTACTCAAGTAAGAGTAGCACTACTTCAATATATTTTTACTCAAGTAGCCATCCAAGAAATTACTCAAGTACAAACAGTACTTTGTCTACTCAAGTACTCAGTAACTGATCAAATTATCAATCATTTAATATTTGTCAACATAAATATTTGTCAACATCAAAACAAGTGTGTATTTAATGCACATAGGGATAGCAGAGGTTAGAGTCTCTAATGTTTAACCAGAGCAGGTGCTGTAAACCAGCTGCTGGTGAACACACAGCTACGTTATTATCACACTCAACCCCTGCAATCTGACATCCTATTTGCTTTAGGATATTTACTCATATCACTATGGTCACACTGTCAGTCCTGTCTTTCTTTACAGACTTCTCATGAATGACGGGAGAAGAGAAGCGAAAAACATTCTTTACTAGTTTATTGCACACTTTTAATTCATTGTCAATTAATGGTTTATTAAAGTAAACTTAATTTCAGTACATTAACATTCAACATCCGCTTAGATCTACTTTCAGTGTTGTAGTTTAGTCGCCTACCAGCAGAGGGCGCCGTTGCTCATCCTGAAGCAGAGCCGTCCGCTTCAAAATGACCGTAGAGCCGTTGACACAGAAGCCAAGATGGCCGCCATAACGGGGAAGAGTAACAATCAATATACAGACTGGTGTGGGATACAAAATGCACTTTAAGCGGTTCTGTTTAGAAATTTAAACACTGGACAAACTCAGTAACGTGTCTTCACGATAGATAATTAAGGGAGTAGTTATCGCTTTAAAAATCAACCAAAGATGACGGATGTGCTAGTCAGTCCTACACGATGTGATGATATTAAAGCGGAGGATAACGGAAAGAAAAATTGGGAAAACTATTTATTTATTTTGGGAGATGTAATGAGTTAAAGCGCTTCATAGAGCAAATTTTTAATTAAACTCCTTCAAGAGCAACCATAAACAGTACTGCTGTACGATCACCCCTCTGATCAAGTGTTTCACATATTTTATTCTTTCCATCTTTTATTTTTCTGTTCATCTAAGAGGTTCCTGTTATATTTTACATGTCTTATGTTTACCAATGTGAGAAAATCACACTTTTCTGTTTATTCAGTCAGTATTTAATACATCTGACACAAAATTTGTTAAAATTTAAATATATTTACTATATTGTGAAAAATTTAGCCCTTCATGTTATAGAAAAACAGTCAGTTTTCTTGGTACAAGATTCAATGTTTTTAAGAAAATCACAGCATCTGTCAATTGATAAGATCAGTCAACTTTAAATTAACTGTTTAATTGATAACTTGCATCCCTAACATGAGGAATGTGAGTGAAAAACTGTAAGGAATATGTTGATTGATCGTACTTGAATGGAAAAGTTTCCTTCCTGCTCTGTATAAGTGAAGTTAAATCTGAAACTTTTCTTAGGTTGATTGCACAGGTTAGGCTTTACTTCACAAGCTTATTGAGACTGAAAAAGGCTGCAAACTGTGGATTAAATGTGTTGTTAGTATTTTCTGGTGCTGTTTGTGGTTAGTCCTTAAAACGTCCAAGTTCAAAATGTTTCTCGGCCTCCAAAGACTTAAACATTCATGTCTCTGGCTCCATTTGTTTTTCCATCTTTCTTCTTCTCTCACTCCTCCTCCTTCTTCTTCCAGATCCAAATGAGAAATTAATAGCTGCTTAATTGTTGGTGTTTCCACCTCAGAACCCTGACAATTAAAGGTTAATTATGTGCCCACTCCTTTTGCTAAACATAGAAGCTGCCGGTGTGAATTTAAGTGTGTGGATTCGTGGCTCTCTATATGTAACATCCATTCTGACTTGCATATCTGAATGCAAGCTGTAAATAAACATGGAGTTTGTGGAATGAGCCTAATTTATATATCAGCTCAAATGTTAATTTGATCAATTTGTTGAATGTACATTAGCAAACAAATACTGCAGTGGTAGTTTTTCACTTAAAATATATATACAGAATCAAACTATCAAAGTTTTGGATAATGATTTAAACCCCAAACAAACTTTGAACTTAACTTTCTCCCTAAAGCGTCCGTTTAGGTATTCATGATGAGATTTGTTCATTGATGTTCTCTACGTCTGAGGCCTTCAGAGGATCTAAATTAAATTACACTCTTTTTAGGTTCCTTCTAAACATAATTAATTCAAATCTCAAACATACTTTATTGATCCCAAAGGAAAATTAAAGGCTCATTAATTCAAATTCTTCAAAGAGTTATTGAAGATGGTGATGGCTGTTTGTAGGAAAGATCTCCAGTAGCAGTCTGTATTACAGCGAATCTGAAGAAGCCTCTGACTGAAGACTGTCATGGGAAAATTACAATAAGGTCACATCTGCTAGTCATGTCATATGACAAGACGCTCTGTTTTCTCAAGACTTTCTTGATTTTATGACGATTCCTTCTTTGGATCATCATATCCATTGGTTCCAGAGTCGTCCAAACAGAACCAGAACCAGAACAGAACTAGCCTTCTTTATTTGTTGTATTTAGGGTGTGTTGGGGAAGAGGTAGGATTAAATAGGTTGTTACTTCTTCCTACCAATTGTCAGACATGGTAAATGGCACTTTTGCATATTGTTGTGTGTGTGGATAGATGTGTTCATACTGGGTAAAGACGTATTTTATTGTGTACTTTCCATTAAAGTAGATACATTGATTGGTATAAATTTATTTACAGGAGTTTCTTTTTGTATGTTGTGTGAGTGTTTAGATGTATGAATGCATTCATGTATATTTGTTCGACACAATGATTGAGACATGTCTCCAATGAATCAATAAAATTAATCAAATTATCAGGTTGAGCCTTTTTGGGTTCCTGGTTCTGGTTCTGATGCTGCTGCCCAACAGATAAGGGGAGAAGAGACGACACTCTCAACAACAGACTTATAAGTTATTATTCTTATACTTAACTGGATCATCTTACTGCAAACCTTGAAGGATCTTAGCTTGCCCAGTCTGCTCCGTTCCCGCTAGCAGACACAACCATTAAGAAACCATTCCAGTTTTTGTGCTGTATAAAAACTGGTGCGATGTGAAATGCAGTTTATGTGGATCATAATGAACGGAACATAAATGCCCACCACACTTTTCAGACGGTGTGAAAGCCTTTTTATCATTTTCTTTTTCTTAGTCCATCACAGAAAGTCATCATAAAATACAGAGCGTAACATGACAGTTTTACGAAACTGTATTTCTTAAAATGTCTCAAAACTTATAAATTCATAACAGAAAGGCCAGATTGATTTTACGTAATCATTAGTTTGAGTTTCTGCCTCATAAATCCTCTGTCAGTCATGCGTTTCTGCACCTAATCTCTCAGTCTGCTGAGCTTTGTTTAGTTCATTTATTAGCCTCCATGTTTACACAGGAAACACTCGTCACCCCCACCATGCTTCTGCTGATCCATTTATTCCTTTATGGTTTTATTTATGATGTCCATTTCTTACCCTCTTTGTTTTGCTGTTTCATTGATTCAGCTTCACATCATTCCAACTTAATCTCTAACCAATCACGTTTAAATTACTTCTTGGATTCATTAAAAACATTTTTGTGAGCTCTTTAACAAATGCACCATGGAAATGTTTCCAGTGTTTCTTTTTCTGAGAACTGTTGACCAGTCTGAAGAAATGTTATTGCAGTTGGGATTAACATGCCTGTGTGTCTGCATACCTGTGAGCTGCAGCACATCCTTTACAAACGGGCTGCTTAATGACCGCAGTTCGTCTGCAGAGCAATAAACAGTGATGCTGATTCTTAGTTATGGTCCATTTATGCTGCAGGTACTAAAGATAGAACTCTCATTTAACTTGTTTTTCTGCAATTTGTTATCAGTGATAGGTAGTCTGTCTGAAGGGTAAAAAAAATACACGGAGCAAATATTTTCCTGCTATTCAATGAAGTGTCTCCACTATAGAAGTGCTTCTTAATGTCTCCACTGTATGGGGCGTTTGTTAGCTCAACAATTTGTAAGTCACAGAATCTGAGCTAATAAAGGAACTTTTACCAAAAGCACACAATTTTTAATCATGTGCAGCTTTATTTATGCTCATTCATCAAATATTTTTGGGTCAAGTTTTTTACCAAATTGAAGCTCTTTTTCTAACTATTCTAAAATTAAACTGAAGCCAAATGTTCTACCGAAATAGCTTCCAGTAAGTTTTGTTTTTTTTTGCATTGCTCTAGAAAAAATTAATAGACCACTTAAGATGATCAGTTTCTCTGGTTTTAGTGTTTACATGTATATATTTGAGTAAAATGAACATTGTTCTTTTATTCTATCAACTACTGATGACGTCTCTGAAATTAGGAGCAAAAATTTAGTATTTATTTGCAAAAAAGGAGAAATGGTCAGAATAAGAAAACGATGCAGAGCTTCCAAACTTCAAATAATGCAAATAAAACAAGTTGATGTTCATTTAGAAACAACAAAACTAATGTTTTAACTCAGGAAGAGTTCAGAAACCAATATATGGTGGAACAACCAGGAGGTTTTCAATGGGGTTCAGTGGAGTGGACTCTTCATTTTTTCCAAAGCTGTACATGGATTTAAATATTTTTAGACTTTATTGGTGAGTACAGAACATTTTGTTCTGCATTTTGTTCGCTGGTTTTATCACCCAAACTTCTCGGTTTATGCCTCTCCACAACATTTATGCTGGATTAAAGTCAAGACTTTGACTATTCCTTTCCAAAACGTTAAGTTGATTCTTCTTTACTCATTTTGCGGTAGGATGCGTTGTGCTATCAGCTTGTTGTCTTGCTGCTTGACCCACTTTGTTTGGTGGTTCAGTTCACAGACAGATGTGCTGAGATTCTCCTTTAGTTCTCTGGAATAATTTAGAGTTCATTGTTCTGTCAGAGATGGAAAAATTGCAACAATAAAAAATATCCCTGTGTTCAGATAAAAACTGAGAATAAAAAAAAAATCAATAACAATGAAAAATACATTACTGTGTTTTTTAGTATTTTTGGAATTATGAAAAAGTGAACAGAAATAAATATGCAGTAAGAAATTAAGAACATCAAACATTTTGCATTTAATATAAAATACTAAGAACATATGGGTGCTAAATGTGCCAAAAATATGTGCACATGCGCATACATGCATTCTATATAAGAGTTCAAAATTTGGGATGTAATTATCAATGACAATAAAAGTACCTTTGACTACTACACTCCCTATGAAAATTACTAACTTCATTAAATATTTACTATTTTCAGTTATATTTTCAAAGGTGCCAGATTCTTGCTGCTTCATCCTAATGTTCAGTTTGAAAACATGAGAATTGATGCAAAAACAGATGCACAGTTATACAACCACACATCTTTGAAAAGCAGAAGTAGAACCTCCTGCACAACCAGCTAGAATAGTTTCTGGATGGAAAGTTAACATGACATTTGTCTCTTCCAGCAGCCACTGTATGGCGCAAACAGCAGTAAAACCAGCTGACCAAAAAGCAACTGTTATTTCCTAAAACAAATGGGATTTCCAACACAAAACATCATATGTGAAATCTCTGACCTTTGTATATATATTTGCATATAATAACGTGCATGAAAACTTTTTGACACTTTTGGAGCTCCATATAAACTGGGAAGATGCTAAATTACTTCCAGACTGTCTGAAGCATATTTTGCAAGTGTTTCCATGTGACAATGTGGATATTTTTGTGCAAATCTTTCTAGTTGACCTTTCCATATGTTTATGTATGAATATGTGACTATGTTGTAGTTTGCAGCTGCCCATTGTCATGGAAACAAGAACTTTTTATCCAGTTCAAAACATTTAGTCCACATGTCATTTACACACGTACGTACAGGAAGCGTATTAAGAAATCTTCCAGTTAATTTGCCCTGACTGTTTGAACCCTGCATGTCCTGAGAACATTTTCTGACACAAGTCTCCAATTAGGCGCTCATGATGTGAAACTGCCGTCTGTCTGTGTTTAGACCTGAGTGTTTAGACGAGTCTGTACAGAAAAATATCCTCCTTGTGTGATTCTGACCAAGAATGGAGAACAATTTCTACACATAGGAAAGGTTTCCTGCAAAAGTAAAACACACCTTCGCATTTTATAACAGGATTTTCACATAAGAAAATGTTTCACATGTGGAACGTTTTACACATTTTGCAAATTACTACACAACACAATTGTCAGATATAAAATGCATGTGCAGGAGTGCTGTGGTGGCGTAGGGGGTAGTGCGACCCACATTTGGAGGCCTTCAGTCCTCGACGCGGCGGTCGCGAGTTTGATTCCCGGACCTGGCCGACGTTTGCCGCATGTCTTCCCCCCTTTCCTGTCAGCCTACTTTCAAATAAAGGACACTAGAGCCCACAAAAGACCCCCTGGTGGGGAAAAAACCCAAATAAAACCCAAATGCATGTTCATATTTTAAAGACAAAATAAAATATGCAAATGTCATCACATCCTATTTTCAAACTCATCATTTAATTTAATCTTCTTGCTGTTTCTGCACTGAAAAAATACCAAAGTATTTTGGTCGTTTCTAGTGCAAATAACTTGAAATCAGACAAAACTAACTTAGAAGTGACTTTGCAGCAAGATATAAGAGCTTGTTTTAAGTAAATAATTCCTTAATATAGATGAAAAAATACTAGATCCATTGGTTGATTAATTTACCTGCCAATAGAGCAAGTATTTTTCATCAAAATGAAGGAATTATTGACTAAAAATAAGCTCCTAAATGTTGCTGAAAAGTCACTTCTAAGTTAGTTTTGTATAATTTCAAGTGTACGAAGTTATTTTCACTAAAAAATAGATAAAAATGCTTGGTGAGATTTTGTATTTTTGCAGAGCGGAAGTCTCAAAGAAATTTAATTATTAACTATTTAACTGATGAATTTGACAAATATGACATTAAATAGTGATATTTGTGTATTTTATTAGAAACTCGACCAATATTACTTGGTAAGATTTTGTATTTTTGCAGTTTGCATTTTGCCAACTGATCAGCAAACCTGTTCCTAAACCCATCTCACATAAATCTAAACTATTAAATTTTGCAAGAGGAATAATCACGAAGAGCTTTGAGTTGCGTCCGTTCAAAGAGTGTGAGGCCCACACACTGAATGCAGATTGGGACGGCATGTACCAATTACTGCAGTGAGCATACACTGAAATGGCACCGAGGTCGAGAGGTCAAAAATAGACTCACACGGTTTTCACTGTTAGGGGCCACCAAACAGAGGAGCCTAATCCCTGTTATGTAATGGAGGGATGTCCTCAGTTTGGAACGTGTGAGCGTCACGGCTGTGTGAGCACGCTTCAGAAAACAAAGACGTGCAGTTGTGCGACACTGTGCAGAAAAGTCAGTGTCACTAAACAGTCCTTTAGGGAGAATTATTGTTTTTCTTTTCCTTTTGTGTACTTTTGGTGATTTTTTTAACCTTATATACAAGTCGTCAAACATATAAAACGCCTTTCAAGCCCATTAAATCTCTTCATTTCTTTATGTAATCAACACAGAGTGAATTATTATAAGGCAGAAGGCAACCAAGAAATGATTTTCAAACATTTTTACAAAGACAAATCTGAAAAGTGAAGCTGTATTTGCCACTTTAAGGCAATACTTTGATGAAACACCTTTTGTTTCACCAATCTAAAGTATGATGTCATTCTGGTGGATTACCAAAGTTCATCATACTTTTACACTAAAACACATCAGTTATGAAAAGTTTGTATCATATTCACAATTTTGCAATGTGTTGTGTTGGTCAATCCCAATAAAATACATTTAAAATTTGTCGTTGTAATATGATAATATGGAGGAAAATTTAATGGAAATGAAAACCTTTGCAAAACTATCCAATTTGTGCAACTTTTCTGAAAATAGTAAAGCTGATGTGTAGTAAAACATGAACAGCTAAAGAACAAATTTGTTAAACTTGAGTAATTAATTGTTCCGTTTTTGTAATTTTGCCTCTTGATGCTGTGAATACAACTCCAGGCATAAAACATGGAGTTAATACTGTTGGTGGATGTAAAAGAATACAGATATCTTACCCTCGTACTCATATTTGACAGTAAATCATGTGAATAATTGCAGAGTAATCTCGTTTCCTGTAAGGGCCGTCAGTGGGATGCTTGCACACCAGCTGTGAAATAACGAGTCAACATGGCACTGCAGTCACGAACAGAGACGACTGACCTGCAGTGTAACGCTTTTCTTTTCATCCTGCAGCTGGAAGGTCTCACACATTCTTCCTTGACTTTTAATAATGTGTGTACAGCCACATTTAATATGAGGTAATATGGTAATTACTGAAAACTTGGTTTTTCATTGTTAATTTCATTTAAATGTGCATCCTTACATCGTATAATGATTTTCTTTTATTACATCTGAAGTCAAAAACTCTGGAAATTCTATGCCAACCTGCAAGGAAAAATACTTTTTGTGTATTAATTGCTGTGCTGTTGCGTGGAAGGAGAAGATTCTCCTGTAAATTTAAAGTAAACGTCAGAAAACAAACTTTCTGAATCAACACAATGTGTGCCCTAGTTATTTTTGGAAAGCTCTATTATATACGTTTTGTAAAGTGAAACAAGGAGGCCAGACTTTAAATAGTTGAATTCTTCCTTCAGCTCAAATCTGTTCTGTCGTGTTTATTCTGTCTTTTATTGAAACCTTAAGGACTCGTTCGTTTGGATGTGGGAAGTGAGCTTGTGTTTGCTTTTGTGTGCGTAGTTTCATCTGTAATTATCTGGATGAGTAAAAAAACTAACATCCTTGTGTTTCTATGGCGTAAGTACTCATGTTGCTTTAAGTAAATAACACTTTGTTGTGGCCTTTATACTCTGTACTGCAGCTGGTAAGATGGCTGATTAAACTAGGTTGGCACTGATTGTCTCTGCTCCTTAACTTCATTATTAATAACTTGGTAAAACAAAGTTCTTCTTCAAGGTTGAGAAAACTAAATGGAAGTTCTTTTTAGGTGGAAATCTTTTATAAACTTGTCACTGAATCTCGTTGTACTTCCTAAGATGTGGCATTTAATGAAAATATAATAAGCATTTAAAGATTTGCATGTGGCCAATTCAACATTTCCCACAAAACTATATCGTGAATTGCAATTTGACACTTAGAGCTAAATAAAATGCTACAGGGACATCTTGTGGTCAGATTGTAGAATTGCAGCTCTGCCCTTTATTTTCCAGGTGTGGACTGAACCATTTTAAAGGGGGGATCAGAAAACATTCAGTATTTTTAATCTTTAATTTTAATCTACGTAAATCCAGTTTAGAGATGCGGATTTTATTAACCTGTCTTCTCACTATGATCCTTTTGAACCTTTGCTATCTATACATCTATGAATGGAATAATATGTAGGAGTCTGCTCTGCAATCGGTGGGTCGCTGGTTTGATTCCCGCCATCACCAGCATCCACTGAGTTATATTTACTCAATGGACATGACTGATTTTGTTGTAAACTGCATTTGAGGGTTTAAATATGAATCTGATGTCACTTAATTTCATATTGTACAAAACTGTAATAGAAAATACTGCGCAGTTCTTAGAGATAAAAATATGAGACTCACAATTCATAGCTCTGTTAAAGTTTCATGATAACAGAGGTAGTTTTGGTCTGATATTAGAACTTGAGACAAAAATAGAAACTAATAGATGGGAGCAGTGTCGATTAATCTTCGTCCCTAATGGGGTCTGGAAGGTTGCTGGTGCCAATCCCCAGCTAACGTTCCGGGCGAGAGGCGGGGTTCACCCTGGACAGGTCGCCAGTCTGTCGCAGTTGTCGGATGATATAATTTTTAAATATTAAATCATTGATAATTTGATTTGACTTTTTACCAAATACGTTTTTACTCTTACTTGAGTCATTTTTTAGTTACTTGTTACTTTTATTTAAGTAAACGTGTGTTGAAGTAATGCTACCCTTCCGTCCAATTGTGGGTAGTCTAACCACCTCTGTAGCAATTTAATTTATTATATTTTGGCACTTTTGTTCCTCCATACAGGAATGGCCGCTGCGCTTTCCTTTAAAGCTACAGCTGCTGGATTTAAGCTGCACGTAAATCACAACCCTAAATATGCTGCAAAAACAAAACGATGTGAGCATTTCACCCACACGAATGAGCTGCTGCTCCGCCCATTTAAACGAAGTGAAAGCTGAGAAGTGATCCAGGATTACAAAAATAAATATCAGGTTTGCGTGTCCGCACCCTTACAGGAATGTGACTGAGTGCGTGGACGTGGCGTTGCAGGAAAATCCCGGACAAAGACGGACCGGGCTTCTCCACGTGGAGCCTGCCACGGAGCAAAACCCGCATCGGGGACCGGAGCGGGGGAGGACGCAGTGCTGCAGAGCCGGCGGGGCGGTGCGGGACGGGACAGAAATGGACCTTTAACCTGCGGAAATCAACGCGTTTCTCCTGTCAACACTCCAGCTATGCATTCAGGTAGGCTCGGTGTGTAGATTATACAGCTGCTGCACTGATTTTACCGACAATAAGGTTGTTTAAATATTTAGATTTCAGGTTATTAAGGATCCTGGAATTCAACAAGACCTCAAATATTTATCCGAGATGGAGGTTTGATGTTAAAGGCATCATTCAGGAACCAGTTTGTCTCGTCGTGTGAATGCGGTGACAGATAATGCTGCAGCGAAACGGAGCAAATTGCATAGACTGTATGAGGAAGCTGCAGGGATTCAATATGAAGTCTGATTTAAAAGGAAAACATTTTATACGGGAAACAAAACCAGATTATTTTTAAACTCATCTGCACTAACTGAAGGTTTCTCAGCCTGTTTCAAGTTCACGTCTGTCGATTTTAGCATTACATTTTATGTTTTCTTTAAATTAGCAACCTACAAAAATCAAATATTCTGCTTTCACTTTTAAGATTATGGTTAAAAAGGTCAACTTTCAGAAAAAACAACAACACCTTACTATGGGAGACATTTTTCTGCCTATGTTGCAGTAAAAAAGCGAATGTTCTGCATCCCATTGTTGTGATAATTATGATCAGGCTTTATCTAATAAGTAAAACATGATCAAGTCATCAATACAAGATTCATTTATAAACTCTGCTCTCATTGCAGAGGTGGAAATGGCTTCTGTAAAAATAAAAATATTGCCTTCACTGAAAAACATACAAATAATATTTCCAAAGTTTTCATACAGAGCAGTTTCTACAAATTACAAATGTTATCTCAACATTTTTATTTCAGTTTTCGCATTACATTTAAACCTAAAAAGTCTGTTTTCTTGGAGTCTTGTAAATGTTCAGACTGTTTTAGTTAGAACCATTCAGATTTAACAAATACATTATTGTGAATCCTTATTTATAGTCACATCAAAGAGAAGCTATTAGCAGAAGAAAATTAGCTAATTTGCTGTAATGCATGAAAAAAACCTGCAGTTTTTATTCTCAGTTGAAGGATAAGTAGGTCAAAATGAAAACTGCCCCTTTAAGATTAGTTATTGTTATACTTTGTTCTTAGAAATTCAATGTTTTATGGTCCATCCAAATGTTCTCTTTATTATTAAGCATTTTACTACAGTACTCCAAAATAGGATCAACAACTAAAACACACATTTTGTGTCCTTTACTAAAAGTTAGATGGTTTATCAGTGTATTGTTCATAGATTTTTATTGTTTAAATCTTGAAGTGTAACAGTATTCAGTGTGGGGAGACGACACTGAATGTTTGATCCCCTCATTGTGTATTTTCAGGTCTGCTCATGGGGTCCCGGCTGGTCCAGCTGGTCCCACCTGCTCTGTCCCTGTGTTTCCTCATAAACCTGAGCCTGGCAGCACCAGGTCTCCCTGGGACTCAAAGGTGACCCAATTACTCCATTAGCGAGCCTCACTCATCACATTTATAATATTTGAAGCTGAAATTTAAGCTAAAGCACGTACAGGTGAGAGAAGATGTTTAGATTCCTGTTTCACTGTTTGACACTAAATCAGACTAAACTATCCCTGTTGTTGGTAAAACAAAAATTATTTTTGGTAAATATTGGGTGATGTCCATGTTGCACACCTAAAACCATCCGTCTCTGAAATAAGGAACCCAGCTGTGTTTATACTAGCATGTAATCGTTCGGACAGTTGAACGCATTTCGTTCAGAGATCTGAAAACTTTATTATATCTAGAATTCTATTTCTGATCTTATAATTAAAAAATATCTCTAATCAGTTTAGTATTTATTACATACGACTAATATTGATAATCCTGTGGGAACATAAAACAAGAAAGAAAATTGTCCGATTTGACGTCAGACATTGAGAGAAAAAGTGTATCAACTGAATTTCTATTGTTTACTTTTGATCAATAGTTATTATAAAGGGGCAATGGCATTAAAATTTTCCGTATTATTTAATACTTCCAGTTACTACTGCTTCTAAAAACACCCAAAGCGCTAAAAAAAAAAAAACCCACCAATGTTTTTTGTTGTCCAGAATAATATTATTAAGTCACATTCTACAGGCACTTCGCCATCACCTAGCAACCCCAGCTGAGCCCAGCCCGTCACCTAGCAACCCCAGTGGAGCTCCAGAATATTTGGTCAGCTGGTTGTTGTTGTTGAATTACCATCCAGAAACCACTTGCTGCATTCTTGTTGGTTAAGCAGGAGGCTCCACTTGTGCTTTTCAAAGATGTACGGTTGTATAATTGTGCATCTGTTTGCATCCACTTTCATGTACAAGTGTAAATGTTGATTTGGTGAGTGTGGCTAGCAGCAGCTTATTTGGATTCAAAGTGACAAGACGCCCCAAAGCGTCTCATTCTGAAGAAGCTTAAAATAAGCAGAAATGAGTAAAATAAAATCTCATTATCTAAAAATGATTTTCTCCAAAAATACAATACACATGTTATAGTCTATACACTAATTCTGACCTGTTCAAAGTAGCTTAATAGATTCTCTTTAAAATAAGAAAAACATGGCCAAAACAAAATTCTGATACAAAAATAAAAGAGTGCTGATTTGCTGCCTCTTTAGTTGGATTTAAAATAAATAAATAACACTCAACACGTCAATAGCTCTACTTTAGTTTGTTGTTTTTATTATGTTGTTATTTGTTCGTCCTTTAGGGAAGAATCGGATGTCCGTCCCCCTCCAGGACTGATCAATCCCTTTGGCTCTGGAGAACAGGAACGCAGGTGAGAGGCCTTCAGACGAGGCCCGGCCGATGAACTGCGACCTCACTCCGAGTCAGAAATGGAGTGAGGTCGCTTCACTTTCTTAGGAATGAACTTTCTAAGAAAGTTCATTTCAAGGTTGTGCCCACATCACATCTCATTTCCTCCAGCCACACTATTAAGGTTTTACATCATTGCTAGCAATCAAAACCTTGCATAAAGTAAAATCATCAGCCATTGTTTTCGCCAGATTGCTTTCTAAAGTTGACACAACATAAAACTGAGACTGGAACGATTAATCAGATTAATCATCATGAATCAATTAATTGTCCACTAATTTAGTAATTGTTAACTGTAGTATACAGATTCCAAAAGACTTTTGCTGAAAGCTCAACATTTTCAAAGGTGTAATTAAGCTAAAAGTGTTTAAAAAATTATATATTTTGCATTTAATATTAAAAAGTCCTTCTTTGTCTGTAAATGTTTTACTATTCATGTGGAAGAGAAAAAAGCCCCTATTGACCAATTTTTGCTACTCATTTATTAATTGGTTAATCCAATAAAACAAAAATCAAAGGATATTAGGAAAGATGCTAAGAAATACCTGGGCTTTTCACATGTTGATTCTAGGAAGTATTTGTTTTTCACTCGAATATTTTGCTCCAAAATATCAAGTGTTCACTGAAGAAATATTATGTTATTGCATTTTAGGCAATAAATTGTCTTTTTTATTTTAAATGTTGTTTATTTGCCATTGTAACATTGTATAAAAAAGGCTTAAATACTGCAGAAAGTGCCCATTTTTATCTGATTAATCAATTGTCAAATAGTCAATAGATTAATCAATAACTGAAATAATTATTTGTTGCAGCCTTAGGCTCCATGTTTAATTTTTTACAGTGGACTGAGCAGGTTCTGTCTCGTCACTCTGGACTTCGGTTTCTGCTGTGCTGCTGATGCGGCCAGAGCCAAACGCTGATAAGAGTCCAGGAGGAGAAACCCCAGACTTTGTTTTTATTATTATTATTTGAATATTCCCAGTTCACATCTTTATTTTAATAATAATTTCACCAGTAAATTTTTTCTATTTTTATCTTTTACTTTCTGTTATTTCCACCTGACGTTTTGTAAAACTGTGTAATCGCAGGTTGTTGCAGAGCTACATTCAGCAAAGTCTGCGCAACAGCCAGGGAAGTCCTGACATCACTTCTTGGGAGCAAGGTAAACGACACCGGCTGCAAACAACACTTAATATCCAAGATCCATACACATACGGATCAGTAAATCACTGAATTAATGAAAGGGTAACATATTTTAATAATTTAACTGAAGAAGTAAAAGCAACATATCAAACTGCTTGGATCATGGACTTGATTGTTCCCCATTTTATCACTGATTGGACCTGAAGCAACTTGAACTTCTTTACGTAACAGACAGGACAAAAAGAGTAACTTTCCACACACAAAAAGAAAAACTCAGAAATTTTGAGATTTGTCTCAGAAATTATCCAGAAAAAAAGGAAATTTCTGAGTTTCAAAAGTCAAAACAAACTAGCATCCTCCTGCCACTTCCTGTTGTCTTCTTTGCTGTTTTCAACAGTAGTAACGTCCAGCTGTTGATCACGTCTTGCATGATGCGAAAAGGTGTTTCCATTAGTTTTGCAAACGAAATTTAAATCAATACGGCCAAAAACCACCTCATTGTGGCACAGGAACTTGTTTCTGTTAAATATGAGTTTTTTCTAGATACTTTTTCAAAGTGAAATTTAAATGAACTTTAGTATATAACTTGTCTTCTCTGTTTTGCTGCAGAGGTGTTCTTCCTGTTTCGTCTCTACGATTATGATCGCAGCGGATTCTTGGATGGCTTGGAGGTCATGAAGCTGCTCTCTGACTACAACTCCCATCATGCACTAGGGCCAGAGGCCAGTGAGCAAGTAAGCTGAAGTGACTGAATCAGACTTTTGTTGTTTTTGAAGCCACTGTTATTGAACATAATCTGTCCGATTATGTAATTTTTAAATATGTAAATGCGATCTTCAGGGTTATCTGGCTGCTTTTTTAAACGTGTCCTTTCTTTTCGTGCCTTCTGGGTTCAGGTGGTGTCCATGGTGGATTTCTTACTACAAACTCAGGATCTAAACCAGGATGGCCTGCTGGACCCTTCAGAGCTGCTGTCGCCTTCATTTATTAACACACAGGTACACTGACAACATAAACTGTGACTGTTGGCAAAATGTACGTAACACATTGTTTCATCTGCAATATTTTTTGATTTAAAAATCTGAAAGTTGTTATATTTAATAAACTACCTCTAATTGTCTTCAGAAGCTGCATTATTAGCTGAGTTGAGTAGTACCTTTTAGCATAGGTACTCAAGTACCTTTGTAAAGACACTTGAGTACTTTATTTGGTAAAGTAAAGTACTTACTTACTTTACTTGGAAAAGTAAAGTAAGTAAAAATGTAAAATGGTACTTGAGTATCCTTTTTACCAAATACTTTGTACTCTTACTTGAAATAAGATTTTTTTTTTTGCAGTGTGACCAGTAAAGACTACTAACATGTTTAGCTTTAGTATTAGCACTAGGTAGCTAAACTAGCTAGAGCTAGTACCCATCACAAATGAAAATCCTTCATTCAGCATTTAACAACTAATATAACTGATAAAAATACCAATAATTGTAACAGCTGTTAATGTCCTCGAGATTTCCTCTATTGATTTACTGTCACATGTTTTTTTGTTTTTGTTTTTTACATTATTTTTTTAAGTGACGTTGTTTATCTACTTTAAAGGGCTCAAGCAACAACAAAACACCTCACCAAGAGCAGGAGTTGGCAGAAGAGAACATGCAATCAAACACAATTACTGTGGAGTCGAATGCAGGAGCGGTGGAGCAGAAAGACGAGCAGCAACTGGACGTAAAGACGCTTCAGGACGAAGCCATAAAGCAAACAGAGGAACATCAAGATCAAGAACGTCCTAATGCGTTAGCAGAAACCCACCATGACCCTGTGCATCAAGGACAACCAGAAATATAAATATTAACCACTTTACCACTTAGCCTGCTTTAGAAAAAACCTTTAAAGATGCAAGATAAGTTATAAATGTTTCACTGTAAAGTGTGTGTTTTTTTTAATATATGAATCTCTAAGCATATTTTAACAAATGGCTGTTAAAATGCTGGGCCTCTTCAACGGCTTTCTGTCACATTCTTTCTATGAATAAAGTGATTCCCACAGCTTTTACACAGGTAGAGGTTTTAAATTCAACTTTCCATAAATTAAAATGTTATAATTGGCAGAAATAAGTAGTCTGTTCTGACATGCTAGAATGCTATATATATATATATGTTAGTTGTGTATATTCAATGTTGACAAATATCCTATTTCAGATAAAATTGAAGTGGTGGTTGAATGAATGAAACCTGGATTAGTTTGTTTTCAGTTTTTCCTCTGCATACAACCAAAAACGCATCCACTCAAAGATGTTATATCTTTATTTTAGATAACTTAACCAAACTGACAAAGGATTATTAATGACGAAGCAAATAGGAAAATAATAAACAAAAAGCCTTTTTGTCATGGTCAATGAGACACATTTCCTACATCAAAACCCACATCTGATGGGATGTGGGTTTTGATGACAATGACTTGTCATTGTTTGAACTATTATCTGTTTGGTATTTAACTATTATGTTCAAGGAGTGCAGTTAGACTATTATTCATTTACACTGCTTTGGTATATAGTAAGCTTAGTAAACCCAGAGTGTTTAGACACACAGGTGATGTGCCATAAAATAAATCATTCAATTTTTCAGAAAATGCTCATCTTTGTTATTATATTCAGAATGACCAGTTGAAATAACAGTAATTCTTTTAGCAGTTGATTCAAAACGTTTGCAGGAAAATGTTTGTAAATCAACTGAATTTATAAATTATTTACTTATACTTTTTGAATCTAGTTTAAAGGCTTTTTCTTAAAAAGAAAATGTTTCTTTAATTTCTTTGTGTCGTATTGGTCTAATTAGATTAGTATTGTTGTTATTGTTACAAGTTATAAGTATTAATATATATATAACTGCACGAGTATTTTTAAAATAAAAGTCCAAGCAGCTTATATGGGCTCTTTTAAAAAAATATATATTATTGCTTCAAACGTTTGTCATATTTCATTTTATTTATTTTTGCTACCTCACAAACCGAATAAACAGGTAACGTTCGGTTGCTAGGCAACAGGAAAACAAGCTGAAAGATGGCGGAGGACAAAGAAAGTGCAGGTTCGTACGACTTAACGGAGTCAGTTTACAGATTTAGAAGCACCGCAGTACTTGCTTAATTTGTGAGAGGTGTATTAAGAACAGCTTCCGTTATTCTCTCTGTTTATTTCAGAGAATGAGAACATTTTGGCTATTCACAGGAAAATAACGGCCGCCTTTGAGCCGTTTGACTACGAGTCCAAAAACACGGTGGACGTTCGGTAAATAATATTATAATTAATGTTCAATTATTAAAAAGTGCAAAAATAACTAATAATAATAAAATGGTATTTCAGTTATTCAATTTAGAAATTGACGCTCATATTCATTAGACACAGAGACACATTTAAGATTTAATTTGTATTGGTTTTGATGATTATGAGTGAAATGATAGCATTTTGTCATCAGTAAGAAAAAATCTGTCTAAATTAAGTATTTGGAAAACCTTCTGGACTGAAAGGTAGAAAGAGTAAGTAGGTGTCCTTTTTTTAACATTGTAGGTAACTATTTAAAAAAAAGGTTGAAACCAAACTAGGTCAGAAAACAGTGCAGTTTCTAAGCAGAAATAATGTTTCCTTCTAACTCTCATTATGTGTCTGTTTTCCAGGGAGATTGGTACCATTATGTATTCTCTGGACTGCTTCCCCACTCAAGCAGACATACGTGAATTTATAGCCGAGGTCAGAGCAGTCTTTATGTTTATTCTTTTCATACACAAATGAACTAGTTACAAAACAGGCTACTTTTAAATGTCCACTATTAAGCTTCCTTGAACGAGCCACAGGTTAGGTCTCTTCACGGTCTGGTTTCGAACAGAACAAGCTGTGAGAATAATTTGTTTTTCCTGTTGAATTTGATCTCTAGGGGCCATTTTTTGTTAATGTTGGTGACATTTTCTTAAAGTCTGCCATCTTTACAATCCAGCGTCATTTTTGACCCCAATCCAGCTGAATGAAATGGGTTTAGAACCACAAATATAACAAAAAACACCAACTTTGAGGCAATAAATCAATTCTAATACATATACCAATAAACATCTGATAGAATAATCACTGCACAGCATTCTGGGAGATGTAGTCAGAGGAAAGGCTTTGGCTGCTAAGCATGGTGGGTGGAATCAACGAAATCACTCATATTATGGTTACCTAGCAACTCACACATTCTATGGTTACCTAGCAACTCACACATTCTATGGTTACCTAGCAACTCACACATTTTATGGTTACCTAGCAACCATAGAATAAGTGGAATAAACTAACTTACTTGTTCTCAACTTTGGAAGTATTTCAGACATTTAAAACTAATCAATAGTTATTGATATCGACTAATATGAAATGGTTGCACTTTAGTCATGTTTTAGCGTTCAATATAAAGAAAAAAACACATTACTAATACTAATTATAACAAGATGATGTTATAATGATAATGTGTTATGTTATCTGATAATGTGTTATCTGCACGTTGATACACACGCACCCCCACACATATATATGTATTTTTATATATAAAATATATAACACACATATATAAATAAATATATGTATATATATTTATTTATATATTTTTATATATATGTGTGTATATTCATTTATGAATAAATTAATAATATATATTAATTTATGAATAAAATATAATTTTTTTATATATTTTATTCATAAATTAATGTTTGTATTTATGCTTAAGGAGAATTTAGAGACCAATTAACTACAGAGCTGTGATTTCACACTGTGGCAGGAAGCCGGAGCGCCCGGAAAGAAACCTGCAAATCTTTTGACCTTTTTGTCCCTTAAATTTTAGTCCTAATCAAATTTCTCCAGCCTCAAGATGGTCACTAATTAGGTCGTCTAAGAATTTTTCCTCTTCCAAATTCAATACTTTTGGCTCCTCTCCAAACGCACCTTTATCGTCTTCCAGAGGAGGGGCTGGAGAAACTGTAATATCCGTTGTTTCATCATGTCTCACCTTCTCGTAAATGTAGATAAGTCCGTTTTGAGACATGTCTTCACTGCAGTCGCTGTCTGCAGTGAAGACATGCTCGTCGTTAGCCTTCACGGTTTGTTCTCCTTTGATTAAATAGGAGTAGAACTGAGCCGGCTTTGAATCCCCACAGATGACTGAGGACAGGTGGTACCTCTCACTACCACCTTCACAATCTGCAGGGAGATCTATGGTCTGGTTGGCGACCACTGGGTGAATCCTGGTCTGCCTTTGGAGAAGAAACACTACAACATTGTTATCTGTTAGGCAGTGTTTCTTCTCCAAGGCTGACCCGCAGCCCGAACAGCGACGTCTGCCCCAAAAATCCAACCAACTGTTAAAAAGATCGATTATGTCGGTTGGATAAGTTGCCGATGGAAGGGCAACCAGGGGGCCGCTGTTCAAAAGCTCGAGGAAAATGGTCCCACAGTTCGAGCAAGAGTTTTGGTTATACAACTCTCTATCTGTGTCTCCGCCAAAGGAATCCAACCAGACCAGCGCAGACTCCAGCAAACATTTTATATCATGGTCTTTTCCCACGTCTGATGGCAGCTTCTTCTCCTTCAGCTCCATCAGAACTGGGGAGAGGTCTTTTTGACAAAAATGTTTGCCGGGCTGACGGACAGCTGAAAGGATGAGACTCGCACACACCGGGATCGACGAAGCCTCCAGAAAAACCCTTTCCTGAGCCAGACACCTGCTGGTGACGCTCAGGTTCAGGATGCTCTGGAAGGCGACATTCACCCAGCTGTTCTGGAGCTCGTTGGAGAACTTGAAGAAGTTCTCCTCCCTCTGTCCGTGTCCTGTAATTGCTGTCCTTCTTACATCTGTGATATCCAAGCCAACTCTATGTTCAGATTTATCGTCCGGAGAACAGTAAACCTCGATGGCAACGTTGATCCTTGCATTTAGAGAGGCTCCATTTTCTTGTGCAATACGTTCCTCGTCCGGGGAAGTTGAAATTTGAAAAGCACTTGTGAAAGTGCTCTTCAGAGAACCGTTGTCTTGAAAAGAAAGAGCTGGAATCCATGAAACCAAAGCTTGCGCTAACTCTTCAGCCACAGCTTTGGCTGCGAGGTCAGTCGCAGACAAATCCTCCCCAACCGGGTCAGATTTTTCTGCGACTGTTCTCTCCCCCTCACTGTGTACGGTCATCTTTGAACGAACCTCCCCAACCGGGTCAGTTTGCTCAAAGACAGTACAATTGTCCTCGGTACTGTTTCGTACCGTCTCTGTGGGTTGATCAGAGAAAACCTCCCCAGCCGGGTCGGTTTGTCCAGAGACAGTACCGTTGTCATCTGTACTTTCCCGTCCAGTCCTCATCAGGTGAGAGTCTGCGGTTCCACAAACCTCCGTTGTCTTTTCAGAACAGACCTCCCCAGTCGGGTCGGTTTGTTCTTTGGCGTCAGATGGAAGACCCTTCCAAAACAAATCGTCTTCATCATCCTGATGGTAATCTTCATCGGAATGCTTCCCTGGAAACCAATTGTCAAACACTTTCTTCAACCCCGTGGTTACAGCATATCCTATGCCCCAACCAAATGGGATAAACAAGGGAACAAGCGCCTTTGTAACACCAAACATAGTTGCTCCATACAAATCTGAATCTCCAAGGACCGTCTGGATCTGACTGATGCTTTGGGATTCAAGCATCAGAACTTCTTTGATCTACTGTGATGTACATGATGTCATCATGATGTCATCTATGACCTCATTAGTAAACTCCCTGGACTTCTTGCTTCTGGTCATTGCTATGGAAAAGATCAGATCAGTTCTGCATGACTCAAGCTGACATAAATGCTTAAATAAAAAGCAATATTTTTTTTATTTATTTATTATAAAGAGATTAATAGATTTGTGTATGATTAAATTTTAGCATTTGTGGTTTTCCATACCTGCTGTGGTTATGATTTACAGTCAGAGGAAACTCAAGAGGCAGCTTGTCTTGGCATGTTGATGAAGGAACATGCCAAGACATGGCATGCCAAGAATCTCTATCATAATCTCTATTGTGATAGAGATTACAGTTAATCTCTATCACTCTACTACTACTCTACAGTTAATAGAGATTACAGATTATGACACTTCATGTCACCATTTCATAAAGACAGAGATAGGACAGACTACTGTAATCCAGCTTTTGGATATTAGAATCAGCAACGTTCCTGAACAGAGCATGTTAGAAAACCATGGCTGGCGCTTGATTCCCAAAACGGATGGAAAACGCATTGCTTCTCAACAAGACACCGACATTCAATAGCATGCAAATCTTGTTGAAAAAGACATTTTGGCTTCTTTATTACTTTGAAAAAGTTTTTTTCAGTTTTGTATAAATACTCTGGACTTTCAAACATGTTAATTACATTTAATAATACACAAAATCATTCCCAAATATTGAGATTTCACCAGATCATTTCTGATCGTTCTGATCTGCATCGTAGGGATAGTATCATAATCGTGATGCTACGTCACGATTATGTAAAAGAGCGGTTGCTGGCCACGCCCTTCACGCAGATACACAGTAGTACAACTTTACATCTTTGTTCCAAAAGCACAATAATTCAGCTCAAAAAACGACCCCGACCCCCCCCCCCTCAAATGCGACCTTTTTCTAAAATTTGCGAGGTTAGAGGACAAGCCCTTCTCTCAACATGTAAAATAAAGAAATAAAAATAAAATTTAAAAAATCAGACAATGTCGGTAATGTCCGACATGTTTTTACCTAGTTTCTTCCCAGTTTCTTCTTAATATAAACTATCATTTCAAGTTTACTACAATTCTGCCCGTAAATGCGCAGACATTGTAGCGTAAAGTGAGACGCAGTCAGGACCAGCAAAGGCGTCATTTAGCACTGCGTTAGCTTATGCTAACTGGCAACTCATGTCTGTGCTGAACAAAAATATATAAAACATCATTTTGTACTTACATCACCATCAACTGCAGGTATGTGACGAACAGGAACAGAACTTTCCTTCAGTCCAAGTATTTTTGGTCCTGTCCTGTAATGTCGGTGGTTCTCAGAGGACTTCTTCCAAAAATTATTTGCGCAAAACGACAACTTTCTTTGGCAACATCGCAGGGACATTGCAGGCAAAAATAAAATGAAGCCACGCAGCTCTGTTTTCCGTAAATGAGATTAAATGCATGGGCTGCACAAAAACATTTTTCTGTTCCAGAAGCCATAGCAGCGGTAGCTTAGCGTCTTGAAGGAAGTGGGTGGAGCTCCACTTGGGTTGCCAGGTGAGGGGCTGGATTTGGTTTAGGGTTGCTAGGTAACAGATTGTGACACAATTTGGAGGTTTTTGAAACGGGCTCTTTTGCAGACACCAACATAACATTTAGTTATTCCCCAAAAAACAAGTGGGTGTTTGTTGTTGTTGTTTAGCTTTGGACTGTTTTCAGATGCAGGAAATACTCATATGGAAGTACAGAAACATGCAAAAATTAATTTAGCATAATAGTGGACTTTTAATGTGCAAAAGGTCTGGTGTAAAGTTTAAAGAGTAAAACCCAGGTATCTTGTTCTGTCCACCCAGGTGGAAGAAAATTCCTCTGGAACAGTACATCTGGATAGGTTCATGCCAGCTATGACCAAAGTCCTGTTGGAGAACAAGTAAGATAATTCATGTTGGCTCCATGACACCACATTAGCGTGCGTCTTCATTCAAGACGCACATTTTGATGCAGACTTTTTGTTTTGTTTGTATACTATGAAACTCCTTAATAAATAGTTTGTTTACAGTTATTTTTAATACATGTTATGATGCTGTCCATTCATAACAAAAATCTTTTTTTTTTTTTATGAACGGACAGTGATTAGGTTCATCGGGTAAAATGCTCTTCTTCCACAAATGTGTTTTTCAATTAGTATTTTTCATGTTAAAGATGTTGAATCTTGCACAATCAGTAGTTGTAGTTATTGTTATCAAGTGTTTATATTGATTATTCAAAAACTCTTAAAAGTTTATGTTGAGCCTCCTATCTCAGTAACAGAAAAACAGCAGATTGTTGATTTAAATGCTTCTCTTTCTTGGCCTGATCAACTCTTAAAATAGTCATCCGTCTATTCATGTCTTGTCTTTTGTTAAAATGTGCAACATTTATTCACAAAATAACGTAGAACAAAATAAACACAAAGTACATAAGATGAAAGAAAGCCTAAAAGGTGAGAGTCCTCATTTTCAAGCAGTTCTTTACATGAAGAGCATATTTTAAATCCACAATGATGCTGATGCTGTAAGAAGACTATGAAGTGTACTGGCTGTAAGTCATTTTTACATTTTCATTTTAAAACAGAATGACTCTTGTGTAGTCTCTGAATTAATAATCATGTGTGACGTGTTTGTAGAAAAATAACCGGTGCTTTGTTGTCCGTTAGGTTTCCTCCCATCCCCAGGAGCAAAATATTTCAGGCATTTAAGGTGAAATTGGCTGTTTCTTCCTCATCCTGTGGTTTGTTTCTCTGAAGCAGCTCTTGCCAAAACTTTCTCAAGACCTCACATTTTTACGAGGAACAATATTAACTCATAAACTGCTTCCAGGTTCTCGACAAAGAGCAGAAAGGTTTTGTTGAACCCGAAGAGCTGACGAAGTTTATGATGGAGGAAGGTAAAGCAACAACTCCAAGAGGAAACAGAAGCTAATACTACTCACGATAAGTGGATTCAGTCTTAGTTTATTTATTTTTTTAATCAAAAAACATGTTGCATGTTTTTGTGTTTTCTTTTTAAACCAGGTGAACCTTTCACTCAAGAGGAGATGGACGAGATGCTAACAGCACACACCAATCGAAAGGAGAACGTCATTTATTATGACAAGTTGATCAACAAACTCACTGCTGACGCGCCCAAGTAGAGTCATCGTGTGTTAGAAAAACTTAAGAAATAACTGTTTCTTACGTTATTTCATTAAATAACATTGTGCCTGTAAAGGGTGTAATGGACTTGATGATATGGAAACAATCCAGGCTGGGTTCAGGATCTGAGTTGGTCAGAGCTGCACTGTGAGGGAGGCTGTGGGCTCAAAAATAGATGCTGGGTGACAGACTGGGTCTTAAAATAGCAAGACGTCTTGCAGCCTCTGCAGTACATTTCACAGTGAGCTTGTTTTACAGTGAAAATGTTCTTTTCCACACTGTAGTTGGAGCATAAAGACGATGCTGAAACAGTAAAAGCCTCATCCACCTCATCTTCAGTCTTCAGTGGGTTAAGCTCCATTATTGCTTTCTTACAGCTAAAAGTCGTTTTAATGAATGTCAGATAAAGTGCTGCTGCATCATTAAACTAAAATTTCATTCCTTTATGAGGGCGTGGCAGAGAATTATAACCAGATTATCTTTTATTACCACAATCTACTGGTGTGTTTGTCTCTTCAAACGGTCATTGTCACAAGTTAGTGAGCATCTTGGCTTTTAAGAATCTGTAGGGCGTGCTGTGATGGCATAGGGATAGCGCGACCCACATTTGGAGGCCTTCAGTCCTCGACGGCCGCGGGTTCGATTCCCAGACCCGGCCGACATTTGCCGCATGTCTTCCCCTCTCTACTTCCCCCCTCCTGTCAGCCTACTTTCAAATAAGGGACACTAGAGCCCACAAAAGACCCCCTACTGGGGAAAGAAAAAAAAATCTGTCAAGACTGAAAGTTGTTTAGTGAGTCCTAAGCTTTAAATCTTCCTGAATACATTTAGAAAATGTTTATCCTTTTTTAGTCTATATATTTGGTATCAAAAACATGTAATTGACATAATAATTAATTTTATATTACAGCACATGTAAAGCTACTTTAAAGTTTTAAATTAAAGCGTCAGTATGTAACTTTTATTTTAAATAAATGTTTTCACATATTTGTTAAAACTGTCCTTATGTTGTGACAGCTAATCTGAAAAGATCAACCTCCTCCTGGAGCTACTGTTACTGTCTGAAGAAATGCACCGCTCCCGACCAAAAACAACCAATCAGAGCCAGGAGGAAGTTATTAGTGCAGTTAATCATCCTCCTGTACTCGCTGCTCAGTGTGCTAATAGCAGAGAAACAACTTACCGTTACAGGAAAACCGTTTATCCTCCATCATTGGTGGCCATGCTAACTAGTTTAGCGTTCACAAGTTCTGCTGTGAGGAAGAAGCTGAATAGCAGCTTCTTTCTCACAGAAGCTGCTACTCACCGTCTTGTGACGGTTAATCACCGTCACAAGAGGGTGATTAACAGCACTAAGACCCGCCTTCTAGCTATGATTGGTTGTTTCCACCTAGCACTGGGAGAAGACAGAAGAGCTCGATTTTATCCATCTCATCCCGTCACAGTGACAGTTTCAACAAATTAACATCTGACTGTTTCAAAGTAATTAGATTGTGGATTTACATTTAAAATGTTGAGTAAATACAGTGAGACCGAGGTCAAGATGATTATACGGTTAGAATCTTGTACTGGACTATCATTAATCCAAAGGTTAAAGGTGACGTGAGTTGGCAATGCAAGTCGATGGTGAAAACGTTAAAGTCAGCATGAAATGATTTAGCTACATGAGGATGAGAAGATAAAAAATGTCACTGCTGCTCTATGATCAAGAAGCTGTGAAGTGTCATAAATAATTAATAAAACAAAGCAATGATTGCTGATCAGCATTTTATCAGAGATGACTCTGCAATGACTCGACATGCATGAAACAGTTTCACAGCTGCAGAACACACATGAATGATCCCACTTATCCAACGCGTAGATAAGTGCCGAGACAAACAAACGGTTCTATCACTGAGCATGCTGCCAAGTTAGCGTTTAAATTACAGTTTAAGACAAATTCATAAACTTCAAACACAAATCCACAGAAACAGGCTGTAAAAAAATCCTGATTTTATCAAACACCAACAGTAAAAACAGAATAAGGCTCATTTACCCTCTGATTCACCAGTTACAAGCAAAACAAATACACAAGATTTAAAGAGATTTCCACACTTTCCTGAATTTCTGACCTCATGCTATGTAACTAAAATCATCTGTTGCACATATAAAGTGGTTTTTGCAAAAAAAAAAAAAAAAAAAGAAGTAATTTTTAACCAAGAAAAGAAAGTGGATTATTTCCAGTGTTTCATCCCTATGTTAAGACGTAAGGATGAAACACATTTCAATCTGAGAGAAGAGAACAAACAGCAGCAGCTGGAATGTTTGATTTCTACATAGTGATAAAATAGTCGAGTTGGCTTCATGTCAATTACAGTCAATTAGAAGTTGAGAACATCCACTGCCAGATGGAAACTAAACACATAAATATATATTTTATGAACTGTCCACAGGTGTCATTTATACATATTATAATGTCCCATTAAACCTCAAACATAACTATGATGAGCTGCTTAATCCAGAACTGTGAAGAGAGATTTGGTCCATAAAGAAATTGATGGAGGGGTAAAACTAAAAGAGCGTGGAGCGGCAGAGACATGTCATTACATCCAGAAACCAAACGCCACCACAATTATTTTTGCATCATTTCACTGCAACTGAACTACAGAGAAATTACAGTCCAAACACAAACATACCAAAACCACGATTTTCACATATGCAGGGAGAAACGGGAGCGTTTTACGTCAGAGACTGAGGAAGCAGAGAGAAGAGGAATCAACAGTTTGAATCCAGCAGGTTTTCACTCAAAACTCACCAGTTCTACAGAATAAATTATTTGCTAAAAGGCAAGTGAGGCATTTGTAATTCACATCCTGCAAAGAAACAGAAGATTTAATTATTTCAGATTCCTAACTGCATAGCTGCGCTCAAGGTAGAAATACAAGTACAACTGATCCTACAAAAGATGCATGTGCAAGTCTTGGTCAAAAATCATAACTTAAGCTGAGTGGTGCAACAAAAACATCTGATCACATCTAAATCTCTTTGTCTCATCCAGAACAAGTGTCAAGTGTTTTAAGGCCTCAGAGAAATGAAAGGACAAATCATTAAAATCACCAGAGTCGGATGATGATGAAAAGATCAGCTGGGTCTTTTAGAAATGTTTTATTGTTAAAAATTATCTAAATGCAAAAATTGTAGCTACTAAGTTTCAGTGACAGTGAGTCGATGAGACTGTCCTGAAACTAAAGTTGGATTAGAACGAAAACTACAAGGTAACATTTAATGATTTTCTATTGCATGTCTTTTGGAAGTGAGAACAGAGTCAACTACAGAAATATGCATGATCCGACTCTGAAGTAATAACAATGACTTTCTTATTTTCAGTTTGGGCCCAGAGCTGCAGATTTAATGATAGCGTTAGCCGTGCAGCCATGTCAGTTCCTGAAGGATCGGGTGCAACACACCGAGACTCGAGGGTAAAGAGGACGATCTGGTGTCCCTCTTTAAATCTGCAGAACCAAACCGGCAGCAGAGACGTTGTCCCCTCCACCCGCAGTCTGATAAACGTCGGTGCACACCAGCACCGGCGCCACGCAGATCTGGTAGTCGTCCTCATCCCAGCAGCTGACCGGCCGGCTCTCCAGCAGCGGGATGCGCTGGCTGCCCTCGCGGTGGCTGACGGAGAACGAGTCGTCCATAATGAGCCTGGCTTTGCTCAGGTCGATGTCGTTTGAGCCGCAGACGTGACGGTTGGCCGTGAGCGAGGCCTTGGCTGTGGCGGACATGGTGTTCTTCCACTGAGAGCCACGAGTCACAATCATGGCCTGGAAGGCCAGAGTGTGGACATGGAGGCGAGTCAGAGGCTTACCCTTCAATTTACCGCCGCTGGTGGCGTCGCCTGAGCTAGCAGCCTGGTAGCGCTGGTTGAGGATGCGGTAAACCTCCCTCATCTGGTCGAGGACGGTCGCTACGCGAGGGTTTGGGTCCGACAGCACCGTGATGTTGGAGCCTTTGAGTAGGCTGAGAAGATTGGGGAGTTCTTGTTCATTCATGCCTAAAGAGTCTGCCTGGAAAAGAAGAATTGAGATCAATGCTTAAAGGGGATTACTGATCAGTTGCTTAGAAACAAAAAACCTGATCTGAACTGATCCGATATCTCACTAGAGAACGAGTGAGATAACTAGTGAGAACACTTTGGTGTGGAAGTGGAAACAATTAAACAGAAAGCTCCATTTCAACATGAATGTAAAAACTGAAAACAGTTAAAACTTTTTTTCTATTTCAGAGTCAATCCATCCATCCATTTTCTTTACACCCTTCTTCCCTAAATGGGGTTGGGAGGGTTGCTGGTGTCTATCTCCAGCTGCGTCCCGGGCGAGAGGCGGGGTACACCCTGGACAGGTCGCCAGTCTGTCGCAGGGCAACACAAAGACATACAAGACAAACAACACACTCACACACACACACACCTAGGGAGAATTTAGAGAGACCAATTAACCTGACAGTCATGTTTTTGGACTGTGGGAGGAAGCCAGAGAACCCGGAGAGAACCCACCATGCACAGGGAGAACATGCAAACTCCATGTAGAAAGATCGAACCCAGGACCTTCTTGCTGCAAGGCAACAGCTCTACCAACTCCGCCACTGTGCAGCCCCCATTTCAGAGTCCAATTTTCTTCATTGAAAATGTTTATAAACTGTAGCTGATTTTTGTTTGGGTTAAAAACAAAAAAGAGAATGTAGAATGTTAATGAAGGACGCCAGCTACTGTTTGAAACGTTAACTCTGTCATGTTTTTTTGCAATAGTGAAATCCTGATTACCTGCAGAGCTGTGTAACTATGAGTGTATCGTCTCATGTCGTCTCTGCTCCTACTATAAATATGAATGATCATAAAACTACAACGCTCCTCAGAACGACATGAGAAACGGCACCAACAGATGGAGAAGCACTGTTGAAATGAGGAAGAGTCAAACTTCTTTTAGCTTGTTTTTGGTACAAGCAGCTTTTTTATACCAGAAGGTAACATAGTTACTTGATTGTTTAATAAAATGTTACAAAGTACCTAGAAAATACATAATACTGCCCTTTAATGTTTGCTTAATAAAAAAAACAAAAAAACTTTTTGTGATGGTAAAATTTTCAGCTCATAGAGAATAAAATATGGATTTGTTGTTATTTTTTTAAAAAAAAAAACAAGACAAAAACAGGAAATTTCTAAAATCTGTATCATGACGTCAGAGCTTTATAAAAATCAAAAAATGGCCACAAAACCTTTGACCTTTCTAAAAAATAACTTGCTGTACCAAAATTACATTTAAAATTTAATGCTATGGTAATTTTTTATCTGGTTATTGTTGGATAAAAATAATAAAAAAGCATTAAATGTTTGTTGTAAAAGTTCATATTTTCACATTCCATGTCGTTCTTTCCAGTCTGCATTTGAGAAAAGTACTCAGACTATTTTGCTTGCAGATTTAAATCAGGACATTTAAATAAACAAATCTAACGTCCACCTCAGTGTTTTCTACACACCGGCCTTTCTGATTTCCATGTTTGGATAATGTATTTGAAAATGCCAACATGGACACATTCATTTAAATACTCAGTCGTACATACATGAGGGATGACATGGTGAAGAAGGTCGTCTACTATATTCTCGTCCACAAAACTTGCCATCTCAAAATGGATGCCGATCTGAGGCGACGAGGAGGTCAGCAGGTCCGCCAGCCGGGACAGGACCGCCTCTCGCTCACCTGGAAGGATAACAGGAACAAAAACAGCATGGAGGACCCAAAGGCACTTCAGGCAACAAGGAGTGGAGGTGAAGGAAGGAAGGAAGCAAAACATTGTGATGTGAATTTGTTTTAAGTTATGAACCGAAAGAAAATGAACGCAGTCAAAAGGTCAAACTGGACATGGGTCTAGTTTTGTTGTACAAATCGTTCAGTTCAGAGAGGAAAGTTTAACCTGTTCTTCTCGCTATTTGAACTTCAGCTTTTTCAGCTGTCATGACAAATACTGCTCTGTAAAAAATTAAAGAGTCCACTTAAAATGATCACTTCTCTGATTTGACAATTTATAGGTTTATGTTTGAGTGAAATGAACATTGTTCTTCTATTTTATGAACTACTGACAACATGTCTCTGAAATTCAAAGCAAAAATTTAGTTTTTATTTGCAGAAAAAGAGAAATGGTCAAAATACCGAAAAAGATGCAGAGCTTTCAGACCTCAAATAAAGCAAAGAAAAGAAGTTCATGTTAATTTAGAAACAACAAAACTGATGTTTTAACTCAGGAAGAGTCAGAAACCAGCATTTGGTGGAACAACCAGGAGGTTTTCATTGGGGTTCAGTGCTGTGGACTCTTTCCCCAGTAACTCTACTACTCTAACTTGAAACCCAAATTTGACAAAAACAAATCTGAATCAGGTATTCTTAGTAAATAAAATCAGTTGATTATCTGAACAGCTATCATCAAACTAAGTCGTGTTTTCCTACCTGAATTAAAGGGGAAGTTGTCCATCATCTGAAGCCCTCCCACCACAATAAGATCAGGTTTGAAGTCTTCCAGTTTCTTAGCAAACTCTTCCAAAGAGTCCAAGTAGGGGTTATGAGCATCACTGTGAATGATATATCTACAAACAAAACATGCAACGTTTTCTTACAAAGCACATTTAAAAACAATCCAGTTTGACCTTAATAGTTTGTGGTCAACTTAAAACACAAAGATGCAACAAAATGGATTTAATAACAATAAAATATAAGTGTCAAAATCTCTGCTATTCATAGCAGAAAACCTGGTGTTTACCAACAGATTTATAATTATAGCATGCATCTCAATTCAAACCTGCACATGAAAGACAGAGAAAATTAAACGGTTAGAGATGCACCAGAAAATCAACCAGACATATTTTTCTTAATTTCCAACACTTTGCAATTGTTGCTAACAACTCTCTTTAGCGCGCAAGTTGTTATTGAGAGAAGTCGTCTTTTAATATTTTCAGTTTCACTGAGGTGTTTAAACATAAAGCTAAAGGTTGTGGGGAACTATTTAGGCACATATTAGGGACAACAGCTTTACGTTATCATTGCAGTTCTGTGGTACGTCTTGCTTTTCCAGTTTTGGTACCGGTAATTTGGTGAGGAGTCTTTTGGTCGTTGCATTTTTGAGTGAGTAAACTGACCTGGAGCTGACATGAGGCCATGAAGACAGTGAGCAAAGTTAACTGAGATAACCGGCAATATAAAGATGCTAAAGACTTCTTTAGTTTTAGTTTAAAAAGTTAAATATACCTGTTTGCTCTACGTGAGGTGTACGTCCCCCAGCTGGCACCAGATGAATATTCGAGGATCAGATGTATGTCTGGCTCTTCTATCACTTTACCAGCCACTGGCAAGAAAAACAAACATGGAGTTAAAAGACAATTAAGCATAAAAGAGAGGTCATGTTTAATCTAGATTACCTGTAATGTGCTGGGACAAAACTTCAGTGAAATCGGTGCTGAAACTTCCCCCTAGCAACACGTCACATCCCTCTGTTGCCATGCGACCAGCCATCACAGGAGCATTGCCACCTATAGACCACCTGTTTCCAGGTAAGTCACGGGCGCCGTCCACCAGCTCATTGAAGAAGGTTTCATTGATCATAAAACGCCTGCAGGAGCAGGAAAAGACAGTAGACAGACAATACTAGACCATAAAGACTTAAAAGAGTTTGTAACATTATTATTTTTTGGTTGTTTTATATTACAGGAGCAAAGTTTCCCCCAGAAAACTTGCTAAGTCTGGTGCTTGTAGCGCAAGGACAGTCGTTCATCCAGCAGCCCGTTGTGTGTTTGAGTTAAAAATTGTTTAAAGTTGACAGAAAATTTTAAGATATCACTTGATAATTATATGTTATTGAAGGTTTGGAAGGTCAACACCTGAACACCAACTATAAAGTCTTAAAAAATGCAAACATTTCAAAAAGACTTAACTAAATAAGCAATGCTTGGCCTGGTGGCCCGTCAGGCTTATAATACACTGCAGGGATGCAACATCCCTGACTTTTAGTGTTGTAACTAATTATTATTTTAGTTATTGATTATGCAAATAAAAATTGCGTAAATTTTTTATTTAAGCCTTTTTAATACAATATTGTGAATGCATTAAAAGATGCAAATAAACAAATTATTCAAATTCATTCTGTATAAGGAAATAAACATTTTCTTCCCCAAAGCGTAATAACAGAATTCTTTTAGTGATCATTTGTAACAAATAATGCAGCTAAAAATACGTCTAATATCAACATGTGAAAAGTTCAGCTCTTTCTGCTCAACTTGTAGAGCTAACCTGGTGATTAATATATATTTTTCTTTTGATTAACCAATTAATGACTGGAAGGCAAAAGGTGCTTAAATAGGTTTTTTTGTTTTGTTTTTTCTACATAATTTGAACCAGGTGAAGCTAAACCTGTCACTTTATTAGTTCTGGTTTGAACGTTTTGGATTAATTACTGCTCTTAGTCTTGTTCTTTCAGCAAATTGGTATTTATTTGGAGCCTGTATACTCCAGTTAACGATTAATCAATTACTAATTCAGCTGACGATTATTTCAGTCGTTCTGACGTTAAGCCTTTCTCCTCATATACTGCTAAAAGCTCACAACCTTTACTGTAAACATGCTGCTCTCCATCCAACATTACTTACTCTGCAGCAGCTCCTGGTGCAAAGAAGTAGGCAAAGCTCTGAGCCAGTTGTTCAGCATTTTCCAGATAGTCATAATGCAATGGCTGGCCGGTGTGAGAGAGGCCTATCTTATTCAGGAACGACACGCCGTCTACTATAAGGTCGACGCAGCCACCAAAACCTGAGGAGGGAGGAGAAGAAGAAATGCAATTACACACCAACGTTTCTCCCTGCAGCAGCCACACAGGTCCATATCTGAGGCCAAAAGAGAAGAAGAGAAAAACACTGAGGAGAAGAAGAACTAGAACTTGCAAAGTCGTGCAAATTGTAGGTTTTACAGAAAAGCTGCGGCACGAACGACAGTAAATCAGTGGGAAGGGTAGTTAGTCGTCTTACGACCCAAACGTTGTGGGTTGGATTTTA
The DNA here is from genome assembly GCF_019740435.1 of Gambusia affinis. Lineage (NCBI taxonomy): Eukaryota > Metazoa > Chordata > Actinopteri > Cyprinodontiformes > Poeciliidae > Gambusia > Gambusia affinis. The sequence goes on along the minus strand of NC_057869.1, from coordinate 11,945,637 downwards.
GTTTCCTACTGAAAGGAAGGCCTTAATGCAAACGGATTTCAGTGGTCAGATGATTACAACCTGCCACAGTGGAGGGCAAATGATCTGAAACGTTGAACAGACTGATTAAACAGACTGATTAAACATCTAAATGTCAGATTTCAATTAGATTCAAATATCAATTCTAAAGTCATTCTGCTTCGTCACAACTAAGTTTTCTACTAACATTCAAAAAAAAAAAAAAAAAAAAAATCACAGTAACTAATTTATATTGGTGCCCTTTATATACTGTAAGATTATTTTAGTTACTGATTAATCAATTATTTTGACGATTAATCGGATATATAAAACAAATAGGAATATTCTGCATAGTTTTCATTTAAGCCTTTTTACACAATCTTAGAAATGCATAAAAAATGCTAATTATTAATTCAAATCCTTTTTGAAGTGAGAAACTTAACATTTTATTGCACAAAATGCAAAACCATAAAATTATGTTAGTGTACATTTGGTCTCTTGTAGCAAATGACATCTGCAGCAAAAAATAAACTTCTTCCAACATCCAAATGTGAAAAGTTCAGCCCTTTAACATGAATACAGTGTAGGCCTGATGTATTGTCTATCTTTTTGATTAACCTTTTAATAAATTGAAATTAGTTTACACTCCATGAGATTAGGAAGCAATACGTGTCACCTAAAGTCAGAGTGAAATGATAACCGGCTGAGTCTGCTGTCAAACAGGGTAAAGGTTAATCTGATAGATTATAAAGTGAGTATAATCAAAGTCTAAAAAACTGGATTTTTGGGATTAGGCCACAACATCCAGGCTGACATTTTTCAACATATTTACAGGAAACAAAACTAAGTTTCAAACTAACGTGCTAAAAGTCCCGTTTCTTCTTTCGAAAGTAACTTTTTCAACGATTTATGTGTTTTAAGTGCATGTGAATTATAAAGTTTTCATAAAATACACAAAACTAGAAAGAGCTTTTGTACTTCAATTAATGGGGTAAAATAACCCCATGAATTTTACCCCATTTAACGCCTCAAGTTAAGTGAGGATTTAAAACAAATTCAAAATTTAATACAATGTGAAAGGAAATATAAGAAGGTCATTTTCAGAAGGTATAGAAATATGGGTGAGGGACAGCACTAATGTATGTAAATTGAGGCTAATGCATATGAGCATGTGGGTATGGATGTATATATTTAGACATGTAAACCCACATAAAATGGAAAATGAATAAGTCTATGTTTATTTTATTATTTTTTATTTAACAATGGGGTTATGAAGTACTTCCTATTACTTCCTACTCCTTTCTGAGGATGTTAAGATTACTGTAGTACAAAAATATGTGTCCTTGGCATTCCTTGTTCATGCGTGTGATTTTAAACTTCTATCACGTTCAAACTAAAATGAATAAATAAGTGTAAATAAAGGGCAATATTGACGTAAAGACACGAGGCTTGATGACAGCCACAGACAGTTTCTGTCCATGTGGTTTGAGGAGGGGGGGTCTCTCTTCAGAACAGACTGTCCCAGCTGCTGATCCAGTTTGGGATCTGGTGACTGAACATTTGTGATCATCTGTCTTCTCCATCGCATGTCCTTCACTATCACAGAGCCTTGGAGAATACATTCACAACCACTGAGGTTTTATTTTATTTTTTTTTTGCATTTTGTCATGCTGAAACCACACGTTTATATGAATTTCATTGAGGTTTTCTGTAAAAGATCAATGCAAAGCATATTTCTAAAGTGGCATGAACTTAAAAATGGTTTTATAGCATTAATCTGAGAAGCAGCCAAGCGGCTCATGGTAACTGGAGGAGCTGTAGAAGATGAACTGCTCAGGTTATCTGTCAACATCACAACCATCTGTTATGGATACCATAAATCTGTTTCTTATGGTATATGGATTAAATCAAAGCATATTAATGGATCAGAATGGCCCAGTTAAAGTCCAAACCTCAATCCAATTGATATTATCTAATTCTGCTTGAGCTATTCTTTTAAGAACAGTAAGCAAAAACTTCAGTCTTTACACTTGAAGCCGTTTTGCATAAGAGGTACATTTATACTACACTTTCACCATTCAATTTTTTAAAAAAAGAAAATGTTCGAGGGTGTGAATAGTTTTTATAAGGCACTGCATGTCAAACTACACTCCACCACAATATAGTAATCTTCAACATCTAACTTTAGCACATCGTCAGTATTTCACTGGTCAAAACTTCAAGAATTCTCGTTAGATTTATATTTTAATAATAAATAAATATCGCATAACCAGAGTACATTTTAGACAGATTACAATAATACTTAATAATAATTACTAGTACTTTAACTCAATTTCCTGTTTGGGGTTTAACAGAAACTGAAAATAAATTTGTGTCAGTAATTTCAAACAAACTGACTTTAACGTCAGGTATTTTATATGTTTAAAACTGAGCGTTAATTAATGACCGGTATCCACGTCAACCCCCAGCAGTCGAGCTAGTGTCGCTAGCTCTCTGTACCTACCAACTGCCACTCTGGGTCTGGCGTCATTAACCTCGACTTTCCTCTCAGCCCGGAGCAGAGACGAAAGCACCGTGTCCAGCCGGTCGTCAAGCACCGTGTTCTGCGGTGAACGGAACCAGATGGCTAAAAGAACCACGAAAAGGGACAGAACAGATCCATACTTCATCAACGGAAGCCTGCTTCCCCCCTCCATCATCGCCCGCTCCTGTTGCCTGCGGCGGCTCTGGCTGGCTGACTGAACAAACACACCCCGCCCTTCGGAAGAGCAGACAGCCCACTGTCGCTTGTGCGTTTGTTTTGATACTGGGAGTGTCCCGGGCGTGGCTTCGCTATGCGGAGATTAGCACAAGCTTCCGGGTGTAAGATTATGAAAATCGAAAAATACTTTTGTATTAACTTTTAGAATGATTTCATTTCTAGCGTCACTTCGTACACTCGTTTACATTTTATTTAGGCAACACCGCCGTCCTGGTAGTAAAACTGACTGATTATGGTGAACAAAACGATAAAGGCTTATTTTAATCGGCCAATTTATCTTCATGTTTACCAAACAAGAGACAAAAGTCATGGCAATAAATAAATACATTTTTAAAACAAATTTAGAAGTGTATGTTCTCATTGTACATACTATACCTAAAAATTTACATTTACCGAATATTGTAAAATTTTTTATATGGGTAGTAATATATTTATTTTAATAACTTTTTTTTTAAGTGTTTTTTTTTTCTTCTGTAACATTTCTGAATACTTGACCCACTGAGCTTCACTTGATGAACAAACACGTTTTAGCCAAATAGGCACCAAACATGGAAATAAACCTACAGTATTAAAGTGAAACTTCTTGTTTGTACAGTCTTTGGCGTTTTAATGTTACCTTCTAACTACAGAGCCTGCTGTAACATTTGGAGATCAACCAGATAGAATAAACATATATATATTTAAAAAAATTCAGGGATATTTTCCTTAAAGTACAGGCATAGTTTCTACCTCTTTGGACATCAAATCAATTTTGGTGCCAATTTGTACACATGATCTCGGTTTCAAACAACTCAAAGCTTTAATAAAATCCATTGTTTTAATGCATATCACTTTAAATGTTCTTGTTGATTAAGTGAAAGACATACGCATATCTAAAGAGTCAATTTCTTTCTAATAAACAGTCTTGAAAGGGTTTAAAAATGTGTCTAAAATATATATAGAAATACAAGACAAGAACCACAATACTGGCAACCAAAGATTCATTTAATAAATTCAAATGTACAATTCCCAGCATCTGATCATATTGGCAGTAAAAATCTCACTCCACCTCATTGTAATCTACTTTAAAAATAACAAGCTCCCATTACAGGCAGTACATTATGACATTCGGTAGTACAGAGTATAATTTGTCATTTAAAAAAAAGAAAAGCATCATATTGCATGATGAAATATGTTCTGAGAAACATCTCTGCTCACTGGAGTGTTTTTAAAAACTCCATTCAGTTTGATGCTGCGTGGATCTGAAAATGGTCCTCAATTTTCATCGTTGCAACACAGGAATTGTTTCATCTTTATAACGAGATCTTCTTTCCAAGCAATTAAAAGAAAGAGAAAAAAAATGAAGTAAAATATGGGAGCGTCCTAAAACAGACCAACATGGAAAACATTTTTAAATTGTGTGCAACAACAGTTTGTCTCCAATCTGAAAATTCACTTAATAACTAGAGGAGTTTGAATTCCCCTCCTCAAATGCCATGCTGTGCAGAAGTATACTTTATCCAATGACAGTGGAGTGTGGCGCCCTCTGGCGGTGACGCAGCATAGAACCTGGAAGTAGAAACAAACTTCATGAAGTCATATTTAATTTCTTTTTAAATAGTCAGTCATTACTGAGCTTACCTTGGGATTTACTTGGGAATTCCAGCCACGATCTCAGACTCAATGCCACAGTGATCTGATCCACGGAGGATTTTAAAGTATCCTGAAAATTAAAGCGATAAAGTGAACTTAGTATATTTAATGTTCAGTATAAAACAAGAAAGTAAAGGAGGCTCTTGACTGAGTGAAAGCATACATAGGTCACAGCTTTGTGTGGGTGACATGAGGGTTAATTAGAATAGATACACATCTGTAAGCATGCTTATATCTATAAAACTAGATCTATAAAACTGGTGTCCAGATCAGGTTTGGTGTGTTTTCAGTTTGACGCATTATCAAAATGTGCCAACACTGGAGCCTAGTACCATTTAGTTAATGCAAGTCACTTCCTGCTCACCATTATCACCCCAGTCAGTGTTCCAGGAGTTTGCACAGAGCCAGTAAGGAACACCATTTTCCTCTCCCCAGCCCAGGATCTTAATGGCATGGCCTCCCAATTTAATTCCTGACACGTGCTGATACACACCTGATGAGAACAGAAGAAATACGGCAAGCATATCAGGAGCAGTTATCATTTCACCCATCTGTGGTCTGCTGAGATTATATTTGTAGGAGGATTTTATGCAGCTCTTCTTACCAGACTTGTAGGAAGGGAAATCTGCGTAGACCTCAAACGCTCCCTCTACAGGGCCATTCTTGTAAATCTCTGCTTTGATCTGATCTTCTTCTGGTGCTACATTGTAAGCTGTTTTACCTGCAACAAACTTCAGGTTAAAATCCTGTATGTGTCCCATAGTGATGATTCTTAAAGGTCACATATTATGCTTCCTTGAACAGGTTAGAAAAGATCTATGGGCTACATAACACATTACATTTTTTGCACAAATTCTTAGATAATCAGATTTCATTGAAGTTAGTTCTGCCTACTTTGATTGCTTTCAAAATGAGCTCTTTTAGGGGCTCCTGTCTCTTTAAATCTGAATAAGCTGCTGCTGGCCACTCACATGTGAAAATGGTTGCAAACTGATGGACAATTATACTACTGTACATCTTTGAAAAGCGGAAGTGGAGCCTCCTGTTTAACCAACAAGAATGCATCAAGTGGTTTCTGGATGGCAAGTCAACAACAAAACACTTGTCTTTTCCAGCAGCCATTATACAACTCATACAGCAGTAATAAGAACTGACCAAACATGCAGGAGCTCAGCTTCGGTTGCTAGGTAACGGGGCTGAGCTCGGGTTGCCAGGTAGCTGCCTGTCAAATCTGACTTAACAGCTGGGAGGTTTTTGAAAGATGCATTTTCTAGACGTCAAAGAACATTAACGTTTGTCAAAACAGAAAACAGCCGAGTGTTTTAAGCACATTGGTTGTTTTTAGAAACAGTCAAGACAAAAATAATAAATATAAATATATTTTAAAAAAACACCTAAAAAGTGAATTTTGCATAATATGTTCCCTTTAAATACTTCCCTCAAACAGCAGCAGAATTAAATCTTCACATTTTATCGTCATTAAATGCGTCTTAAATGACTGATTTTGTTATTTCTACAAGACTATGATTTTATTTAGATTTTTGCTAAACAATCAGCAGCAAGTATGTAAACATAAAGCTCAGTTGCGCTCGTCTGAACTGCTCTGCTTCATTCTTACCATAGTGTTTGTCCTTTTCATAGCTTGGTGTGTATCCAGCCTCACACTCTCTAACACACTCTGGCGTGTCGCCGCCCTCCCCAGTGCAGGGAGGTCTGCTGCCGTTGGTGTGGTGCTCACAGGGTTCGATGGTGTACGGTCTGCAACCTGCAAGAAACACGACGACTCAAGTCTTACCACAGACTAATCAATCATTTTAGCATCCCTAAACTGAAAGCTGAGAAACACTGTATGGAGATTTTAATTAGACAAATATTAGATACCGATTGCACACCAAAGCATAATTTAGTTGGAAAAACAATGCAGGGTATAAAATAGTCCTATGCATACCTTGTGAAAAGGTGAAAGCCTGTTTATAAATTCTGAAACTTAAATTCCTTCAAAAATAAGCAGAAACAAAGAATCTGCTATTATTTTTAAAACTTTAAAATATAAAAAATAAATACTTTTTAGAAGAATATTTTGTTAAGAAAGTGTAAATCACCTGCATCCTTCGGTATTTTTTTGGTAAATCTTTGTGTCGACACAAACTGAATAAAATTTGACTAGACCATGTATTTTTGAGGAAGTTCTTTCTTTCCCCTTCAAGATGGAATTTCTGTACCACTGACACCAATTCAAAATATATATATTTAAAATAAAAACACTGGACTTTGATGCATTTATGCCATCCTCAGCCAAAAACACAACAGTTTGCATATAGCTGTTCAAAATCATAGTAATTTGAGATGAGGATATTCTTATATCCTCATCTTTACTTTTAATAAAAATATTTGTGCAAATGAACTTACCAATATGAGAGTCATAGAGCCCTCCAGTCACCAGTCCATCTGTGGTCCAGAAGTCCCAAGCTTCTGGAGGATAGCCACCATTACATCTTAAATAAGAAACAAAATATAAATTAATCACCATCTCTGCAGACGCACTATAGACGTGATGCAGGATGATGCAATTATCTTGCATCACCCTAATCACGAGTTTAGTCACTGATCAAGCTAATAAAAGTCAGAATTATGTCCAAAGGAAGACAAGCTTTGAAGGACCTACCCCATTCCACAGTTGTCGCAGCAGGTGAGCAGATCCTGAGTGGAGATCTCCACACTGACCTTCCCGTTGGAGTGAATGCAGATACGGTCAGAGATAGCCTCTGCTGCACCAAACGCCTACAGGCAGAACAACGACATGGCATGAGAATTATTAAAATAAAAGCGTTCAAAGTTTTATTTAAAAAAAAAAAAAAAAAAAAGAAAAAATGTGAAAGTTGTGTTTATAATTTAGCGATGAGTTTTCCTCACCCAGCAGGATCCGCAGGAGCCCTGGTCTCTGATCTCCCTCAGGGTGGGACAGTTGGGCCACTGCACTCTGGAATCAAATTCTGCTGGCAGCTTCATGCCTCCTGCATACTGAACCCTGAAGAGACACACGACTGGTGTGAGTGTTACCCCATAAAACCCATTTACTTTACACATTTTTAAATCAGCAGAAGCTGCAACATACTTTGAGGAACTGGAACCATTAATATTGAGAAATGTTAACCTATTTTTGGCAAAATGGCTCAAACCCCTTCAGACAGGATGGAGAGAATCTGAGCCTAAATTTAAGTCTCACCACAGACTCTGAACTGAACGTAGCTTCAATGGTCTGTTTCAATATTTAAATATGCTTTTATTATAAGTACTCCACTGTTACTACGGTTGTTTGTTCTTCTACAAGGTGAGCCCAAGCCTCAGGCTTGAAGGTGAAATATTATGTTACAAAATAATGTTAAATAAGGTTTACGAAAAACATGTTCGATTTATTTTTTGCACAAAATTGTTCTTAGATAATGAGATGTTAGTCTGCTCAGTTCTGACTGTTTTGAACTCCTTGAGATGTTTTAGGACACAGGTGTCAAACTCCAGTCCTCGAGGTTCACCGTCCTGCAGTTTTTAGATGCGCCACAGGTATAAAAACACTGGAATCAAATGGCTTAATTAGCAGAGGCACATCTAAAGGTTTACAGGATACCAGCCCTTGAGGACTGGAGAATGACACCCCTGTTTTAGGGCCTCCCGTCACTTTAAATGCAAATCAGCTGCTGTTCAACGTTTACACTCTTGGGGAAAATTGCTGCAAACAGATGCGTAATTACACAACTGTACATCTTTGAAAAGCAGGCGTAGAGCCTCCTGCACAACCTCCAGGAATGAGGCAAGTGGATTCTGGTTGGTTAGTCAACAAAACTCTTCTCTTTTCCAGCAGCCATTGCACAGAGCATACAGCAGTAAAACCAGCTGACCAAACATGCTGGAGCTCACCATGTGTTGCTAGGGAACGGGACTCTGTCATTGCTAGGCAACGACAGACTGCCCGTTGAATGTGACTAAACATTGAAATTAATTTTTGAATTAAATTGAATTTTGAAACGGCTCCTTTTCCAGACAACAAAAACATTAATTTATTGCCAAAAACAACTTGGTGCTTTTTCTAAATGCTTGGGTTGTTTTCAGAGGCAGTCGAGACCAAAATAGGAGTGTAAAAAATGTGAATTTAGCACAACAGGCCCCTCTTTCATCTAAAAAACTCACCAGCGTTCCCATCACTGATGGACAAAAGCATCCCCACAACAAGACGGTTTTGATATAAACAGTGTTTTGAGAATAAAACGGGTTGAGATTTGGTCTCTTGTATTCAAACATAGATTACACATAGCTGTACCACTAAACACAACTGGTTTAACTGGATTTTATTTGGGGGTATCCAAGAAGATTTTTTTCTTAAGCCATAAATTATTTTACTTCCAATGAACTGGCTTGTTTTGGCTCATAAAAAAAATGCAAACAGTTCAATAGGGTTTTTTAAGTGCATTGCATCTAGAAATATTACATTTAGACTTACATGATAGGCAGCTTAGGTCCCTTAAGCAGAGTGCCGCAGAGGTTTTTGACATGGCTGTAGTCAACATCACGGAAGTTGTGGCCAGCCTGCAGAGTGGAAATATGAATTAGTAAAACATTCACAGGATTCTGGAGGAAAAACGAGAATAAACTCACCTTCCAGGTAGTATTGAGCTTGTTGATGTAGTTGATCATTTCATTGGACAGAGGATGGATGTGGGGTTTGGCCAGGCTCACAGACAAGCTGGCAGCCAGAGCCAGGAGAGTAACACACAACATTCTGCACAACACACACACAAGAAAAAAAAATTAAAGAGGGGAAAAAATACATTTTTCAAGCTTTTTGCTCCATGACTAAAGTGTTTGCATTTTTTTGTGAAATTCCCATGAAAATGTTGCACCTGAATGCACAATGTTTCCCTCTTAGATACACTCCTAAAGCTGCTAGACCAGCAAAATGTTACAGCAGATTAGACATTTCCACGCCTGACAGACAAGGACAAGGATAAAGCAGCAACAGTTCTCAGTCAAGTCTCCTACAATGTTAACAAACCGCATCACTAAACATAATCGAAACCTAATGCAAGACATGGAAAATACAAACCAGAGCACTTGGAGGGTTAAATTCAAGTCTAGGGCTGGATGATATGGACTTGATATTTTATTATGATATTTTGTGGTAATAATGTGATAAACCCCCCCCAAAAAAAACAGTCACAAGCCCTGGAGGACACCACCTACTTAAAGAAATGTGATTAACATCATCAAACTGCACAGGGTATCTGCATTCAATCACATTTCCTGATATTTTTTTATGCTCTCATAAAACAAACAGTGGAGAAAATGGTACAAATAATAGTTCCAATAATACTGTCAGTTTTTGATTTATCATAATTAACTGAAATTTATTGAGATAATTAATATTACAAGAAAAATATCTATGATAAACAGTGCTATAAATGCCCATCCCAACTCAAGTCTGTGGATACTGTTCATATACAAACACAAATGTTTTGAGAAATTGATCATAAGTATTGTTTATTAAGGTAACTAGAAGATAAAGGAAGTCCAGCTAAAAAACAAAAGTATAGTAAGTGATGAGCTTTGTGGTGCAAAATAAAAGCAGACTCCTTTTATTTTGGTCTTTGAACACTTTGTTCCTTTGGAAAGTCTCTTTCTCTCACCACAAACACCTGTTTGGGCATGAATCCTTCCTGTAAGTTTTAAACCTAGAAGTTCTTGAGAAATTAGTAATGAATCACATGACGGATGATCACGGGTTACAGTCACCAAAACAGAAGCAGGAAAAAAGTTTCCCCTTTTAAAAACCGTGTAAGCACTAAGTTTGTGTTTGAAGAACTGCTAGTCATCATAAAAAACAGCAGACAGCATATTAATAAGCAAAGAATACTATAACCATAAACCTTATTTAGTCATTTGTTTTAAATAATACATTTTGTATACAGGTGCACTTGCTTGCCTTTGACTCCTGATGAGGAATCTTCTGATTTATTTTAAGAAATGGATCAATTAAAAACAAGTTTCCAGTGAAACACCAGCTCTATCCATCTGCATTTCTCACTTCTTGACAGCAATTAAAACTTCATAGCTTGCTTTCAAAGCTCCAGACAGCATTACTGAGAAAAAGCTGCTGAGTCACTGGACAATGCACAAACAACCTCCACTCAGAAGGTTGGAGGGCTGAGACCGTTTTTCTTTTTTCCATTAAGAGGTTTAGGATGACATCATAACTTCATGAGTCAGCAGCAGATCAGGCCTCAGAAATGACTGGTGACCTTTCCAGAAATCTTTCCAGTGCTGGTGATAACCTCAGAGTCTCTCAAGCCCTCAATACACAGCAGGGTTTTCAGTTAAATGCTGACTCAACGGAAAATCTAGCTAACCGATCTCAGTTGAGAGTAGGGCTTCAAATCATTTCATGATAAGCATTGCATAGCAGTTAACAGATAGTTATTGATTAGTTCTATGTTTTAATCTTCTCAAATACTGTCAAACTAGTGGTGTGACCTTTCCTCTTATCCACTGTTTTTACTCCGAGCAGTTGTTTATTTTTAAGCTGTTATGAGACACAGTGGCAAACCTTAAACTGCTGCTGTGCCAGTTACTCTAAAGGTTGTTGCTAGGTAACCAAAGAGTGATTGAGTTGCTAGGTAACCAAAGAGTGATTGAGTTAAGGTAGATGGTTCAACTTTTCTCAGCTGGCTGTAAGAAGTTGGGCAACTAAAGCCTTTTCTTTGCCTACATCCCCCAGAATGCTGTGGGGTTCTGGATCAGAGTTCAATAAATTTTTGATCAGTTGTTCTATCTATTGATATTAGTCACAGGTCCATCGGAGCACACTGATACTGATTTATTGTCCAGCCCTCACCTTATGTGAGGTTGTCAGAAGCTTATGCATGTCAAACATTTTTTTTGTGTGTGTTAATTTTAGCACAGTAAGACAACCAAACTGAAAAATAAAAAACAGACCATGGCATGTTGAAAGGGGATAAACTAAGTCTAGTACGAGCTTGTTTTTACAGTAAAGTTCAGCTGGCTCCTTTAACTGGGTCATTTAGGGCTGTACCAGCTTTTATGGTGAGGAATAGGAGGAGTAAATTAATGTTAATTTACAACATTCCCTCTCTGTGAGAGCAAACGGGGTGACAGAGATTGACAAAGACACCACAGGCTCTGATTAGAAACTCACTGACAATAAAACTTAACAGAGGGTTGTATAATCAACCAAGCAAGTATTTCCTTGTTTCCAACTTCTGAAGTTATTTTTTCCTGTTACAGTAAGTGTTTTTAATTTTAAACTGATGGTTATTTAGCTGAAGTCTCTCGGGTGTTTTGATCCTCTTTTGTAACATTTAGATTCAACATAAGCCTTTTTGTCTGGGCCTTCTTATAAAAAACGGTTTCATTTTCCATTTCCTTTCTAACTGACTTCAGGGTCAGATTTCATAACCGTATTGCTGCTGGACTCCTTTGTGTGTGAAGGGAATGCAGTTTTTCGCCACTACTTTTCTGTCGTTTTTGGTTGTTTTTTAAACCCATATCATTACATCAGTATATATCAGGGCCCATGTTTGAACTAATTTGCACCACCTGCTCCATGTTTACCTCGAAGAGAGCAGCTAGCAAGAACTGCGGCTAAAAACGTGCAAATCAAGACAAAAATAAATAAATCCAAAGAAAGCATAGGCTGTCTTTATCGTGTCTTTTCACTCGAGCTTTAACTTTAATTTGAGACAAGAAGCGTAACTAAGTTAGCTGTGTAGTTTAGCAAGTATTTTTGTGAAATGGGGTTTTTCTAACCACTTATTTCCGTAACGACCCATTTTCTTAGAAGCTTCAATGTAAGAAAACAACAACAACCTACCTGTCGCCTATTGATGGGTTTTTGGTGTCACCTTACTCTGCGGGTCGGCCCAGTTCGACCCTCCAGTCTCTGCCTGTTGTTTTACGGTTGGTCTGGTCTTATTTATTGCTGTGAACACGTGAATCGGTCACATGAACGGAGCTCATGTGATCCTGCTGACTAACTGGCTTCCCGCTCCTTCCGCTTTAAAATGAAATGAGGTTCGCTTCATTGTTGTTATCTTCCTCACTGATTTAATGGACATTTAACAATAATTTGAATCTTTATCTTGATAATGAAACTATGTAAAATTGACCAAAGTCGGCTTTTCTCAATCTATCTGAATAACTTCGATTTAACCACTAGTGGGCGCCCAAAAATCAACCATCACTAGTTTTTTTTGTCTGGTTATGAAAGCCAAGCATAAACCTTCATAAACGTACAAATCTTTGCAAATGTATTCCAACTTGTTTATACTTTGTAATAACCCCCAACTTTAAAGCAACGTAAAATAGTATGTAGCTGTGAAAGAGAGGGGGGAAATCACGGTACCAAAATGTTTGATGTATTTACTTCACTGTTCTATTTGCATTTTTTCCCAGTTGTTTTTTTTATGCACATTTTGTAATTTTTTTAAATGTCTCTTCTCAGTTGCACATTTCTTTTAATTGGAGTATTGTCTTTGTAATAACACTTTTTCTTGTGATGTAAATTCTCTTATTATTGTTTTCTGTCTTTATATTTCTTACCTTAGTTTGAATATGCATGCTTGTATTTACTTTTGAATTTAGCCATGATGTGGCAATTAAAGGATATTTATATTCCTTTTGCAAAATAAAAATATGAAAGGTGTGGTGTATGTTTGCATTCACCCCTTTTCCCTTAAAGCCACTAAATAAAAAAATTGTGCAAGAACTATTTGATTCCAGCAATACTTTTAGATACATGGAAATTCACAGCTCAGAATCCCAAGACATCATTAGTCATTCACTACATAAAGAAAGCCAGATAAGTCACTTACAAACTGTGCAGGGGACAGTGAACATGTGGAAGAAAGTCTTCTGGTCAGGTGAGACTAAATTTAAACCTAATTGATCAATATGCAAAACTGCAGCCTCTGCTTGATTTCCTGACTGGAGTCTTAAAGCGTTGTGCAATAAAAAACAAACACGATTTACACACCAGAACAAAATTGTTGGTACTCCTCTTTTAATGACTCACAATGGTTACTGAAATAACTTTAAATTAATGAAAGTAATAATAATAATAATAATAATAATAATAATAATAATAATAATAATAATAATAATAATAATAATAATAATAATAATAATAATAATACAAAATTAATGAAGATTAACCAGTGAAAATCAGACGTTGCTTTTGAAATATGGTTCAACAGAATCATTAAAAATAAATTAATAAAACAGTCCAGTCAAAAACGACACACCTTGCTTTAAAATTAAATACATTTTTTAAAACAGCGTCAAATGCAATTTAAAGAACAACAATTTGAATTGTGCAAAACTGATGTAGCCACAAATTCAGCAGTTTTCAGTTCACGTTTGGGTCATTTTGTTGCATTTTTTTTAGTATTGGATAATAGGCAGATGGTTACAAAGTTCATTTTTTCTTTCATTTTATCTAAGCTCACATGGTTGTGGCTTTTATTCAACAGTGAATTTGCAATAATAATCACTGCAAACCACAGAGAACATGCTGACTGTTTGTACACTTTCTCTTCCTTTTTATGAATCTGTCACCTGATTATCAGGCTTATGAAACTGACAAAAAAACACAATGAACTCAGTGTTTTTCGTCAGAAGAGCAGATACTAAGGAACAAAAGAGACAGTTTTTATACCACACCTGTGAAAACATGCAACTCAGAAACCATGAGACTGATTGCTGTAATGCCAGTAAATAATTTTTCATTGATTATTGAGAAGGATATGAATCTTTATTTTTCTTCATGCCATTTTTGGAATGAAACTAAATTAAAAAGTTCAATAGTTTTCTCTTCAAAATTGTCTTTAGTTTCCATCTTCTTGGTTGAATGTAAAATAATGTCATATCTAAATCTGCCAGACTTATTTTTGCTCCCAAAATGACAACCGGCTAGAATCGCAACACATTTCTAGATAAATAGACAACATTAACAAAACGTTAACATTAAAATACCTCAGTTGCAGTTTGGCAAAGGAATGAAAAAACACTAGAGTATTTGTATAATGAATAAATAAAATAGTACACTTTTTATTAACTAACATGGTACTTTCCCAGAACAAATACATATGTATTTTTAAATTCTTGGGGTACTATGACAAAATTATGACATATATATAAATTATATTTCTGTGTTTAGGGGTGAGGCGTTTTTTTATTTTATTTTATTTTTTTACCGCTATTGCAAGGACAATTATGAAAATAGAAACTGTTTTTCTAACGTCAACATCAGACCTATGTTTTTATTCACAAACCAGTGTATGAAAAAATGTTCTTGCCCATAATTTGATAGTTAGAGGACACAGATCCTCCTCCTCCTCACCATGGACCCGGTGTCTGAACAACATAGAGGCTCTGAGAGTCATTTTTAGACTGAGGGCAGCCAGACTAGTTTATTTTGCTAAATTATTATATTTAGCTAAATATTATTGAAGAGGGGCACAAGCAGGCCTCCTGACACACAGATGAAAAAAGCAATAATAATAATAAAAACCTGAAAAAGGGCACTACATCAATAATAAAGGGGCAGGGGCTCAAGCCCCCTTCGCCTCCCCTCTGCACGTCCCTGCCGAAAAGCACAGAATTGCGCAACACCTTGTTGAAACAATGATTACTGAGATTATTATTTTTGTTGGGTCATTAACTGGAACACGTTTTGTTGATTTCTTTAATAAAGTTATGAAGGTTTTGTTAAGAGAGTCAGAGAAGGACGTGCTGCTGTCAGCGTCACCTGATGATCGAAGTATTGAGCATTCCTGCTCTAACAAACAAAGCTCGAACAGTTCAGAAACAATGTGAAATTGGAAAAAAGCTATTTATTAACTGGTTAAGCCCTGTTTTAGATTATTATTGAAAAACTAATCAGTCACAGCTGATTGATTAGTGGGTGCACTCACGGCTGCACCCACTGATTTTTACAGCAGACAGCCTCTCCCCTCTCTTGCAGGTACTGCGTACCTGGTCCAAATCTTTTAGAAGTACGCAGAACCCGACCGTACCCGCTTACTTTCACCCTGCGTATTTCCCCCGGTAATGTTTTGTCTGCGCACATCTGCTGTTACGGAAAGTGACAGTACAGGAATAGTGAACTTCCATATTTCAGTTCTTTAAAACTGTTTGATGCAAATTGAGTTAAAACAATTATTCTTTTAAATAGTTAAAAGTTAAATATTTTCTCATGGCCCTTCCGTTGTGAGAGAGGCAATGATGCCACGATGAGGTTTGCTGGCTTGGTGAAGACATGCCTCGATTTAGAGCATCTTAAAAATGTTGGTGAATGAAAGATGACATAGAAGCGAAATGTACCAGAAGTATGTGTAAAAAGGTGTGTGCGTGTGTGTGTGTGTGTGTGTGTGTGTGTGTGTGTGTGTGTGTGTGTGTGTGTGTGTGTGTGTGTGTGTGTATTTTGTGCATGTTTAGATAAGAGAAGTGTGAAAATGCAAAGTAAAAGTGGTTAGTGCCCCCTGCTGGTGGGTAAAAGCTCACGTCTGTCTATTACCTGTAAAATATGTTGTTTGTGCCGAGATGTTCATTTTTATGCGGTTCCCTTACATTGTTTTTCATATTTTTGTCTAGAGTTTGCAATTATTTGCTCACACCATAAAGGTTTAGTCTGTCTAGCAAAAGGTATATCGGAAATAATTTCCAAAATATTCACGTTGTGTTGAATTTCTGCACGTCGTCCAGTGTTTAGTTCCGTGTGTAGTTTAAAACGGAGCAGCTTAGCCCAAAGTGTTTCATTATATCAGGTTAAAATGCCACATTCAGCTTTGACCCTAAGATTACGTGATGAAAATGATCAAAAGAAACAACCACTTATCGTAGCACATTTCTATCGCTGCTTTGTGACAGACAAATTGTGTCGCTGTTGGTTCACCGTTTGTCGTCATACCACCGTGAACACATCTGATCTGGGAAACTAAGCAGGATCGGGCCTGGTTAGTACGTGGATGGGAGACAGCGTACTGGAATGATCCATGATTCCCCCAAACAAAACCCAGTATCCACAAAAACCAGATCAGAGGAATAAATAGAGAAAATGAACACAAAGTAAGTGTCATGCAACACAAGTAATCTGAGTGTTGTCAAGTAATTTGATAACAAGCTGTAAACAGAAGTGAATTCAAAACAGAAAACTGGATAGAACCTTCTCCTTGTTGTTTATGTATATGCATGGAGAAGGTCAAAGCAGAGGACAAAAGAAAGAGTATTTTTTCTTGTCACACTCCCTTTAGTTTTTGTTGAGTTGGTTTGTTGTGAATTTTAGTCATTTCTTTGTATGGTTGTTGCCTTCTGCTCACCCTCAGTGGTTTCCAATAGTAAGTGGAACAACCTGTTTCCTTTCCAACATTCATCCTTCCCAGTTTTTAAGGCTGGTTTGTCACGTTTCTCTGACTCTTCTGTTTTCAGGCTCTTTCTCCTGACTGTGATCAGAGACATTTTGCTCACTGAGGTTTCATTCCATTCACACAGTTTGACAATCTGCTTGGCTACAAAACAGACTGCAAGCAACCTCATCTTCTTTCATAAGGGAAATTAAACATTCAAGTTCGTCTTGAGGGGGCAAGAAAGAAACAACTGAATAACTTTATAGTTATTAAGAGCTAAACATAGCAATCACTGGAGAGGCCAGCTCTGGTAAATCCTTCTTTCTCAAAGCCTTCAGAAAGGTAGAAGACAACAGTGAAGATGTTGCTCCTACTGGTGTTGTTGAAACCACATTAGAGGTAAAAGAATATCCTCATCCAAACTATCCCAGCGTCATCTTCAGTGACCTTCCTGGAATCGGAAGCACCAGGTTTCCAGCTAAACAGTATTTGAATCAAGTTGGACTTAAGAAGTTTGACATCTTTATTATTGTCTCAGCTGATCGCTTCAGAGAAAATGATGTCAAACTTGCAAAGGAGATCAAGAAGATGGGGAAGAAATTCTGCTTTGTTCGCTCAAAGTTTGACAATAATTTACGCCATGAAGAAAGAAAGATTTCAGCCAAGAAAAGACTTTAGCACAGATCAGAGAACATTGTGTTATAAGGAAGTGTCTTCCACTGACTGCTGTTCTGAAGAGTTAAAACATTTTAAATATACTTTAAAAGAAAAGAAATGAGATTGCAAAGGTTTATAACATGAATTTGTCCTGTTTGTAACACAGGACCTGCAAAACGTTCTGTATTTGAAAGTGGTGAGAAGTTTAGATCGTAAAGGGTTAACGCTGGACGATTCGGAAATGTCCAGATGATGCACAATTTCTGCTCAATCAAACCTGTAACTGTAAAATAAAGACATTTTATAAACATGCTTCTAATGCTCTTTTTAAATATGCATTTTTGGTACACTTATACACTACAACGTATATTTAAAAATATGTACAAAATACTTTTCTGATGTTGTACCCTGGTTTTTCTTTTAGCACCATAATATGTTAATGCATGAGAAAACATTATGTAGAAAACTTGATATCACCCTTAACTGTCCTGTCTATTAATATAGGAGGGGATGCATTTTAATTTGTGTTCTTGCCAATATGTGCATCTTCTATCTATTGTCCTGTTGATATGAAACTTCTAGCAGAAGATCTGAGAACAAGTGTGATTATGAAGAAAAGGTGAAATCCCTCTTAACTCTTATTTTCTCCAAGTTAGCAGCAGGATGCATTTTTTGCCAAAGCAAATTATTAGCCTGCTGATATTTGCTTGCCCTGTTTATTTTCTCCAAATATTGTCCTATTGGTATGAAACTCAAACCTTTACCTCAGAGAACAGCTGATTATGTAGAAAAAGATATTTCACTCTTAACTCTTTATTTTGTGAAAGGAGACTCATGTATTTTTTGCCAAAGCAAATTATGCATATGGCAACAGCCATTCAGTTATCTTAAAAAAATTCATCACTCACTCCTAATTTTATTCCCTCTCTCCTTTTACCCACAGCCTTTCAGTTCATGTTTTTAAATCATTTCAGTCAAAGTTCCTCAGTTGCATCAGTTTTAAAAAATAAACATTTAGAATCAGAAAAATACACAAAATTACTTTTTTAATGCATTTATTCAGCAAGAACAAATTAATTAAATGAATTATGCATAAAGAGAAATCTGGGTAGCAATGAAATTATTTCTATGAGCTAAGAAAGAAAGACAACTTTCTCTGTATGAGTTTCTCCAGGTTGAATTTTACATTCATGTAGGTTAATTTCCAGTCAAACTCTACAATCTTGGGCTCTGAAAGCTTTTAACTTTTATTTGATTCAAAAAACAGTTTTAATATTAAAACAAAGAAAATAAAATTTTATTTCACATCTATAACACCAAGTCATTTTGTTTTTTCAAAACTAAACATTTAGAATCAGACAGGTACTGGACCCAGAATAAAAAAAATTGTTTATTGAGGAAGATTTTTTTTGTATAGAACAACAAAGTATAGAGGATGTTGTTGATTATAAAATGTTGCTTAGCTAACCAAAATAAAGAATCAAATAAAATTATCACATTTATTAAATAAATTGTGATTAAAAAGAAAACATGGCAGCAATGCAGTAGCTTCTGTGAGCTAAGAAAATAAGTTAGAAAACAACAGAGAGACCAACAGGAGCAGCAGGGTGGGACTGACAATACTGGCGCTGCTGGTGATGCTGGTGATGCTGGTGCCGCTGGTGTCGTTGGTGCTGCTGGTGATGCTGGTGCCACTGGTGTTGTTGGTGATGCTGGTGTCGTTGGTGCCGCTGGTGCTGCTGGTGCCACTGGTGATGCTGGTGCCACTGGTGCCGGTGGTGATGCTGGTGCCGGTGGTGATGCTGGTGCCGCTGGTGCCGGTGGTGATACTGGTGCCGCTGGTGATGCTGGTGCCGCTGGTGATGCTGGGGCTGCTGGTGATGCTGGTGCCACTGGTGTCGTTGGTGCTGCTGATGCCACTGGGGCTGCTGGTGCCGGTGGTGATGCTGGTGCCGGTGGTGATGCTGGGGCTGCTGGTGATGCTGGTGCCACTGGTGATGCTGGTGGCTCTGGTGCCGGTGGTGGTGCTGGTGCCGCTGGTGATGCTGGTGCCGGTGGTGATGCTGGTGCCACTGGGGCTTCTGGTGCTGCTGGTGCCACTGGTGCTGCTGGTGCCACTGGGGCTTCTGGTGCTGCTGGTGCCGGTGGTGATGCTGGTGCCGGTGGTGATGCTGGTGCCGCTGGTGATGCTGGTGCCGCTGGTGATGCTGGTGCCGGTGGTGATGCTGGTGCCAGGTGATGCTGGGGCTGCTGGTGATGCTGGTGCCACTGGTGCCGTTGGTGGTGCTGATGCCACTGGGGCTGCTGGTGCCGGTGGTGATACTGGTGCCGCTGGTGTTGCTGGGGCTGCTGGTGATGCTGGCGCTGCTGGCGTCACTGGTGTTGTTGGTGCTGCTGATACCACTGGGGCTGCTGGTGCCGGTGGTGATGCTGGGGCTGCTTGTGATGCTGGTGCCGCTGGTGTTGCTGGTGCCACTGGTGCCGTTGGTGGTGCTGATGCCACTGGGGCTGCTGGTGCCGGTGGTGATGCTGGTGCCGGTGGTGATGCTGGGGCTGCTTGTGATGCTGGCGCCACTGGTGTCGTTGGTGCTGCTGATGCCACTGGGGCTGCTGGTGATGCTGGGGCTGCTGGCGTTGTTGCACACTGTAAGATGCAATAAGTTCACTTTATTTTAAAAAAGTTAGGAAACCGATTGCCTCAAAATCTCCAAGTAAAGTAGCTAATTCATTTTAAGGTGTTATTGCTAAAAATAACTATGTTTAGACCACTCAGATAAAGGCAGTAAACCTGAGTGCCGTTAACTCAAAATCATTAGTAAAGTTTACTATAAAATGTCAATTATGACTACTTCAAATTGTGAGTTATGTCAATTAAGCAGTACTCATAAAAATAAGTTATACTTACACTTTTAAGAGTTCACATTACTTGCAAAATATCAGGAAACCAATTGCCTTGATATGTTCAAGTAAGATGAACCAAAAGTGTTAAGTTATTGGAACGAAGAGCCAACAGACAACAGTTTGAATGGAAAAATGTTTAATAATTAAACAAGTTTACCTTAAATACAAGGTTCTCAAGTGTGGTTACATACACACTAACCTGGAAACAAAGTTTTCCATAGACTTTTTTAGGGAAAAAAAATGACATGACTTTTTTTCTAGGGTAGCCTTCAATCTAATATTGAATCCTTCAAATGGCCCTCAGTCTTTAAAACTTTGAGAATCCCTGCTTAAATGTCTTTGTTGACTGGTGTGAAACAAAAACTCAATTCTCAATACTAGAGCCTAACATTTATCATAACATTGATAAAGTAAATAATGAAGTAGTGAAGTAATGTTTCTCCTCATTAACATAAAACCATTTAGTAGTCTGCAAATGCAATGATGCTCTCCAACAAAAAAGAATCAAACAAGAAATAAAAATCACTTTTCCAATAAGGGTAAAGGTATCAACGTTGATCCATAATGTCACATCACATTCACTCATTGCATCAGAAGATTTTTGAGTGATTGTATTTTTGGTTTTAGGGATTTATGTCCAAGTGACAGAAGCACCCTTTGGATGAAGTCAAAGGTGTACTTCAGTTGTTGAGGGTACTCCAAATTCAGAGAATAAATAAGTCCAAAGAGCAAACACATGGCATGTGGAAGATTCCCAAGATCATTCATGACAAGACTTCCTTCCAAAATGATGGCAGTACTTGAAGACTGGAGGTGCAGTGAGTCAGTGGAGGCCTGCCTGTCCTCAGGAATGATGGTCAGGATCCCAATGGGGGTGTGAGACACGTCTGGGTCTTCGCAGTCCTAACAACAATAAACACCACAATTACATATCAACATAACACTTCATCATGGCTGCTTCTCCTACAGTTTACAGCTGTCCTACTGTTAAGAAAAATGATTATTTCTAATGCTTTAAACAGTTAATTTTATGTCATGTGTAAAAGGTATCTTGAACATTCTATGTTGTATGAATTTATTTGTTTTAAACAGAAATTGTGTGAAGAATTTACAGTTAAATTACCCAGCAGGGTAAATGTCGAAGGTCAGGAACTAGATGCAGATCAAAGGAGATCTTTATCAGGGCTCAGGAAGCCACGAAATTAGCATCTAGTGCAGGGCAGAAGCCGATTGGGTTCACAGAACATCAAAGGTTTTTTAGAACCACATCTGGCAGGGTTTAAACTAAAATGCAACATAGAATGTTGAGATCACTAACAGTTTTCTAAGTATTAATAGCAAGTTTATAATTAAAGTGCATTATCTAAGTTTAGAAGGGTGAATGCTGAATGTATTTGAAAATTGTACTGTCTATGATAATATCTGAATCAAATGGAAATTGTTTCAATGAAAATGTGTTGTTTAGTATTAGAAAACTGTTCAGGATTTTATGTGATAAAGCAAGGACTTAAATCTTTGGAAAATGCTGAATGCAGTAGACCAGAATTAGGTTTGTGAAGATAATCTTTCCTTAAACTAAATTACTTGATTTGGCCGGGAGGCACTCCGAATTTCACAGGTATCTGTTAGAGCCAGAAGACTAGGATGCAGCTGCTTGCTCCATTGTTCTTCTGGAAACCAAATGGCCTTTGATCTCTGGCGTGAAATTAGGGGAAGTTCTAAGTTTTATTGGCGTCCAAGGTAGCGTCTGATTGGTCATACAGAGCTCCTGGTTGGTCGAACCAGGGGTACGCCTTAATGAATACATTAACAAGGAGAGAAACGCCTCCACTATAAAGAGATTGAACACGATAATAATAATTTAGATCGCTGTTATTTCCTGCCGTTCTGGAATCAGCCTTCTCCAAAGACATGTCTTTGCTTTTTCTTTCTCTGTCTTTGTTTTAATTCTTTTGTCTCAGGTAATGAATGTATGTCTCTGTAACTCTGCAGTTTTCTTGTTAACTCATACGTTGCATGTTGTGAGATTAAACGCTGTAACTCTGTGACGTCATCACGCATGTTGCTCCTGATTGGCACACACTCCTCGCTGGAAGGACCCGGGAAATAGGAAGAAATAGAGAGCCAAGCTTTTTCCAAATTAAGCTAACTTAGTACTATTTCTTTCTTTACCACTACCTATGGCAGTCTACTCATCATAAGCCTTCTATAACAGTACAGCGGCTTTTTTAACCCGCCAACATCTTTATCCTTATCCCTTTTCCTTTTTTTGTTTTGCGCCCCGGACAGCTTTTTTGCTCTGCCGCTCCATCTTGTCGCCACTACATAAACATGATATTTTCGACTAACGTTAGTCCCAGGCATCGCTAAATCATTACACATAAAGTTAACCTCAAAACCTGGACTTACGGATGAATTATACGGCCGAGATAACGAATATAAGTTTGCTAAAAAACAGTGGGACTTACCGTGAAAAACTTAGCTGCAGCAACCGCCGTATTGTTGACAGTTTGGCGCTTCTTTCAAACACGTCGTCACTCGTCAGTGTCCAATGCGCATGTGCGTTCAACGAGAGCTGCCGAATGATGCCGAGTTTTCTGCTGGTTATGCAGATGCGTTTTGCTCACTCATAACTCCAAGTTCGGGTTACTTGCTGCTGATGAGTTTGATTACTTGCCTCAGTAGAAAGTTGTCTTTGCTAAGTTTAAGTTAGTATAATCAACAGAGTAAGCTGGAATGAGTTCAGGTCACTTTTCTTTTTGAGTAAGATATACTTTTACATTTTACAGTGCAGTAGTCGCCCTGGAAGCAGCTAATCTTTGCTTCAGTGAAAAGAATGGAAAGAAAAAGTTTAAAAGGTTTAGCAAGAAAAGCAGAAATTAGATTATTATTGTAGTTTTTAATGGGAAGGAAGGAGAACAGCTTGCTTTAATAAAACCATACTAAATAATAAAATATTAGAATAATATTAATCGTAATCAAAAACTTGCCTTCTGGTAGAAACAGCACCCCAAGCACCAAAGTGAAGAGGAACATTTTGCTGGTGGATTACAAAGTGAGTTATAATTTTCTCACTTGAAAATATATATGAAAGTTTTTCAGGGAGGAGCTCTACTCTCAGTTTTACACCTCCTCCAACTAAGCAGATCCTCCTGTTTGTGATGGGCAGATTCATAATGTATGTAAAGAGAAGCACATTACTAGCCAATCAAACACAGGCCTTTCTTTTATCCAATCACATTTTGTGACATGTATGATTCTCAGAAATGAATTGTTTGATGTTTGTTCAGATTCTCTCTATAAGTGTGATGAAAATAAACTACAGTATTTATTTAAGTATTGTAAAAGAAAATGTTAAATGTGTCTGTTTGGTCGACCAAGCTCCAGCATCCCTTAGAGTTTAATAAATGTTTATAAGAAATCTACAATAACTACAAACTACAATTAGGTGTTCATAATCAGAAAGACCTACCTTTACCTGACACTAAAATGCTGTGAAAATTCCTATGTTTGTAATTTATATAATATAAATGAAAACAAAAAAGGGAGTTGAACCACATTTACTGATTTTACATGTTTATCAATTTTATCTGATTTGGTCTCTTTGAGTTTAACAGTAATTTCAACCTGGACAGACTCACAGAGAGAGAGAGAGAGAGAGAGAGAGAGAGAGAGAGAGAGAGAGAGAGAGAGAGAGAGAGAGAGAGAGAGAGGTGTTAGAGAGTTTGATTGACAAATGAAAGTCTTTGGCGTTTGGACCCAGGAGAAAGACGTTGCCCTGGTAACCGCTGTCAGAGAGAATGAGCCGCAGTGTATGAAGATTAAAGACGTCTTCCTCCTCTGGGCCCTGACACTGATGGAGGAGAGGAAGACTGAATGGACACTGAAGAAACCACGAGCTGAAGGTGGAGGAGTTAGACTGCTGTAGTTCACCCATTTTCTCTTCTTTGCACCACCCAGGTCTGTTCACCAGTTCCAGAACCCGACCAAAACCCCTCAGTGTCGTCACCTTCAGAAAGAATGAGATCTGGATAAGAATAAAACCAGTTTTAATGTTTTATTGACTCTTCTTTCACTGTCACCAACTTGTTTCTGATCACTGTATAAAACACTTTGAATTGTCTTATTGCTGAAAATATGATATATAAATAAAATCACCTTACCTCTTTCATAACTTTAAATTAATTTAAGTTTTGGCCAGAAAGGCTCTCATTTGTTACCAATTAAACTGAAACATTTGTACACAGGAGACATTAACCTTTAATAACCTTTACAGCTTTCCAAAGATTAGAAAGAGATTTCAGTCGTCTTGAACATTATGATGGTTCAATGTTGCCATAATAAATATAACTGCATATTTATGTGAACAGATGAACGTGGCTCTTTCAACTGTTAATTGTTAAATGGATGAACCAGATTTATGCAGCTTCACATTTCTCTCCTTGATACTTTGACTGATTTCTTCTGAGCTTCTCATCATGTCAAAATATAAATCAGTGTGTTTTAGATGTGGCCTTAAATAAATTCACAGGTATGACTCCAATTAACTCAAATGTGTCAATCAATCAACCTGAAGTTTGTGGAAGGAAACTCAAAATGTTTGACCCAAGTAAGAGACGGTTATCTGTGATACTGACCAAATGTATGTAAACTTTTGAATAGGAGGAAAGTTATAAAACAATTTCTAAAAATGTTTTTGCCAAGTTTTCTGGCATTTAGCAAATAAAAATAACTTCAGTAATTCTGACATAAAACAAGAAGTTTTGTCTGATTTAATTGAAGATGTGACATAAAGAAAAGTTTCTTTTTATTCGGTTCATGTAAATATCTGGTTCTAACTTTACGTGCTACATTATTCAAATTGGAAACCATTGTCACCATATGGAAATGGTTTTCTATCTGATGGAACTTTTCATGCAAATTTAATAAGCAATAAAAAATGGTTAAGTTGAGTATTTGTATCTGCTGGATAAAAATGCAAAAAGGATTCTCAGAAACATACTGATTAGTATTTATATAAGTTATTATTTTAATTCTCTTTGGTCTCTAGACCATTGAGACAAATGTAACAACATTTATTAGCATATTTTCAAGAATGTGTTGAGGATTTTTACCCATCATGTTGTTTGTGCAACGTTGTAGACAAAGAAATTACATTTTTAATAAACTTTGTTGAGGTGAAGCAGCCAGGATGCAACGTTACACTGATACACAGAATCAGAGGAGTTTCTGATCATGTAAAACATTTATTTGAAATGTGAAGCATTTTAGGTTGAAATATCTTAAAACTGATGTCATTTCCTGTCTGATTTCTTTTATTAAACAAAATAAAATAATATTATTTTATGAATAACTTGATGTTTCTGAACCTTTTGGATAATTCAAGTTTCAAACTGAATCTGCAAAGATAAACAACCAGACAACATGGCAAGATTTAATTATAAAACTGTGCTAATAAATATTCAACATTATATCTGTTTTTCCTGTAAAGTCAGATATTTTTGTTATTTTAGGGAATCAAAGTATTTGTACTTAAAGTTCACAAATGTCTTGAAATGGCCCATGACTCAAACCTCTGTTTTACTCTGTAACTGCAGCAAAGTGCAGGAAACTGGTTTCACTGGACATCAGGTTTCCTCTTCTGCAAGATTAAAGGACCAATAATGAATTATGTTCATTTTAAAAGCTGTGAACTGAAATCATCAGTCTTTAAAATAAAAACATAAAGCATAAAATGCTCTGTGATGAACCTTTGTGTAAATTCAAACTGGAAGACGCTTTTCTTTTCACTTGCTGCTCAGTCAATCACCTCATTATTAATCTCAAAAACATGATTAAATCAATTAACGTGCATTTTAGTAGTCCAGCCACTGCCTTTCTAAAAAGCTTTTTAAAAGATCCGTAAAATTTACGGTAAAAATTGTAAAATGCTAACAGTTACAGAATCCAAAGCATTACAAACCGTAGAAAAAACATTTTATTATTATAACTCAAGAAATATAAATTTCATGTCAGTTTTACATTCATGAAATGTTGAAACCACAAAAATTCACTGTGGAAAAATTAGAAGTTGTAAAATTCATAGAAAGTACAGCAGATACTTACCCTAACAAATTTAATAAAATTACAAATGTTGCAAATTTTTGCATAAACAACGTAAAACCATAAAAGGTGCAAAAGTAATTTTTACAGAGAATAGAACAAAGGTATGATATTTTGGTTTCTTTATTCTTTTTAGTTTTCAGTTTAATTTATAACATCCTTCATGTTTTGTCTGCACACACCTGCAGCCTGGAGACAGAAAATGTCAGGAAACAAGCAAACAAAAAAATACTGATATGAGATTATAAACTTCACATTTCTCTTCCTGATACTTTGACTGATTTCTTCTGAGCTTCTCATCATGTCAAAATATAAATCAGTGTGTTTTAGATGTGGCCTTAAATAAATTCACAGGTGTGACTCCAATTAACTCAAATGTGTCAATCAATCAACCTGAAGTTTGTGGAAGGAAACTCAAAACGTTTGACCCAAATAAGAGACGGTTATCTGTGATACTGACCAAATGTATGTAAACTTTTGAATAGGAGAAAAGTTAGAAAACAATTTCTACAAAATGTTTTTGCCAAATTTCTGGCATTTAGCAAATAGAAATAACTTCAGTAATTCTGACATAAAACAAGAAGTTTTGTCTGATTTAACTTCAAATGTGATATAAAGAAAAGTTTCTTTTTATTCGGTTCATGTAAATATCTGGTTCTAACTTTACGTGCTACATTATTCAAACTGGAAACCATTTTCACCATATGGAAATGGTTTTCTATCTGATGGAACTTTTCATGCAAATTTAATAAGCAATAAAAAATGGTTAAGTTGAGTATTTGTATCTGCTGGATAAAAATGCAAAAAGGATTCTTAGAAACATATGATTAGTGTTTATATAAGTTATTATTTTAATTCTCTTTGGTCTCTAGACCATTGAGACAAATGTAACAACATTTATTAGCATATTTTCAAGAATGTGTTGAGGATTTTTACCCATCATGTTGTTTGTGCAACGTTGTAGACAAATAAATTACATTTTTAATAAACTTTGTTGAGGTGAAGCAGCCAGGATGCAACGTTACACTGATACACAGAATCAGAGGAGTTTCTGATCATGTAAAACATTTATTTGAAATGTGAAGCATTTTAGGTTGAAATATCTTAAAACTGATGTCATTTCCTGTCTGATTTCTTTCATTAAACAAAATAAAATAATATTATTTTATGAATAACTTGCTGTTTCTACACCTTTTGGATAATTCAAGTTTCAAACTGAATCTGCAAAGATAAACAATCAGACAACATGGCAAGATTCAATTATAAAACTGTGCTAATAAATATTCAACATTATATCTGTTTTTCCTGTAAAGTTAGATCTTTTTGTTATTTTAGGGAATCAAAGTATTTGTACTTAAAGCTCACAAATGTCTTGAAATGGTCCATGACTCAAACCTCTGTTTTACTCTGTAACTGCAGCAAAGTGCAGGAAACTGGTTTCACTGGACATCAGTTTCCTCTTCTGCAAGATTAAAACACCAACAATGAATTATGTTCATTTTAAAAGCTGTGAGCTGAAATCATCAGTCTTTAAAATAAAAACATAAAGCATAAAATGCTCTGTGATGAACCTTTGTGTAAATTCAAACTGGAAGACGCTTTTCTTTTCACTTGCTGCTCAGTCAATCACCTCATTATTAATCTCAAAAACATGATTAAATCAATTACCATGTGCATTTTAGTAGTCCAGCCACTGTCTTTATGAAAAGCTTTTTAAAAGATCTGTAAAATTTACGGTAAAAATTGTAAAATGCTAACAGCTACAGAATCCAAAACATTACAAACCGTAGAAAAAACATTTAATTATTATAACTCAAGAAATATAAATTTCATGTCAGTTTTACACTCATGAACTATTGAAACCACAAAAATTCACTGGAAATATTAGAAGTTGTAAAATTCATAGAAAGTACAGGAGATACTTACCCTAACAAATTTAATAAAATTACAAATGTTGCCAATTTTTGCATAAACAACGTAAAACCATAAAAGGTGCAAAAGTAATTTTTACAGAGAATAGAATAAAGGTATGATATTTTGGTTTCTTTATTTTTTTTTATTTTTCAGTTTAATTTATAACATCCTTCATGTTTTGTCTGCACACACCTGCAGCCTGGAGACAGAAAATGTCAGGAAACAAGCAAACAAAAAAATACTGATATGAGATTATAAACTTCACATTTCTCTTCCTGATACTTTGACTGATTTCTTCTGAGCTTCTCATCATGTCAAAATATAAATCAGTATGTTTTAGATGTGGCCTTAAATAAATTCACAGGTGTGACTCCAATTAACTCAAATGTGTCAATCAATCAACCTGAAGTTTGTGGAAGGAAACTCAAAACGTTTGACCCAAGTAAGAGACGGTTATCTGTGATACTGACCAAATGTATGTAAACTTTTGAATAGGAGGAAAGTTAGAAAACAATTTCTACAAAATGTTTTTGCCAAGTTTTCTGGCATTTAGCAAATAAAAATAACTTCAGTAATTCTGACATAAAACAAGAAGTTTTGTCTGATTTAACTTCAAATGTGATATAAAGAAAAGTTTCTTTTTATTCGGTTCATGTAAATATTTCGTTCTAACTTTACGTGCTACATTATTCAAACTGGAAACCATTTTCACCATATGGAAATGGTTTTCTATCTGATGGAACTTTTCATGCAAATTTAATAAGCAATAAAAAATGGTTAAGTTGAGTATTTGTATCTGCTGGATAAAAATGCAAAAAGGATTCTTAGAAACATATGATTAGTGTTTATATAAGTTATTATTTTAATTCTCTTTGGTCTCTAGACCATTGAGACAAATGTAACAACATTTATTAGCATATTTTCAAGAATGTGTTGAGGATTTTTACCCATCATGTTGTTTGTGCAACGTTGTAGACAAATAAATTACATTTTAATAAACTTTGTTGAGGTGAAGCAGCCAGGATGCAACGTTACACTGATACACAGAATCAGAGGAGTTTCTGATCATGTAAAACATTTATTTGAAATGTGAAGCATTTTAGGTTGAAATATCTTAAAACTGATATCATTTTCTGTTTGAATTCTTTTATTAAACAAAATAAAATAATATTATTTTATGAATAACTTGATGTTTCTACACCTTTTGGACAATTCAAGTTTCAAACTAAATCTGCAAAGATAAACAACCAGACAACATGGCAAGATTTAATTATAAAACTGTGCTAATAAATATTCAACATTATATCTGTTTTTCCTGTAAAGTCAGATCTTTTTGTTATTTTAGGGAATCAAAGTATTTGAACTTAAAGCTCACAAATGTCTTGAAATGGCCCATGACTCAAACCTCTGTTTTACTCTGTAACTGCAGCAAAGTGCAGGAAACTGGTTTCACTGGACATCAGGTTTCCTCTTCTGCAAGATTAAAGGACCAATAATGAATTATGTTCATTTTAAAAGCTGTGAGCTGAAATCATCAGTCTTTAAAATAAAAACATAAAGCATAAAATGCTCTGTGATGAACCTTTGTGTAAATTCAAACTGGAAGACGCTTTTCTTTTCACTTGCTGCTCAGTCAATCACCTCATTATTAATCTCAAAAACATGATTAAATCAATTAATGTGCATTTTAGTAGTCCAGCCACTGCCTTTATGAAAAGCTTTTTAAAAGATCTGTAAAATTTACGGTAAAAATTGTAAAATGCTAACAGTTACAGAATCCAAAGCATTACAAACCGTAGAAAAAACATTTAATTATTATAACTCAAGAAATATAAATTTCACATCAGTTTTACATTCATGAAATATTGAAACCACAAAAATTCACTGTGGAAATATTAGAAGTTGTAAAATTCATAGAAAGTACAGGAGATAGTTACCCTAACAAATTTAATAAAATTACAAATGTTGCCAATTTTTGCATAAACAACGTAAAACCATAAAAGGTGCAAAAGTAATTTTTACAGAGAGTAGAATAAAGGTATGATATTTTGGTTTCTTTATTTTCTTTTGTTTTCAGTTTAATTTATAACATCCTTCATGTTTTGTCTGCACACACCTGCAGGCTGGAGACAGAAAATGTCAGGAAACAAGCAAACAAAAAAATACTGATATGAGATTGTAAACTTCACATTTCTCTTCCTGATACTTTGACTGATTTCTTCTGAGCTTCTCATCATGTCAAAATATAAATCAGTGTGTTTTAGATGTGGCCTTAAATAAATTCACAGGTGTGACTCCAATTAACTCAAATGTGTCAATCAATCAACCTGAAGTTTGTGGAAGGAAACTCAAAACGTTTGACCCAAGTAAGAGACGGTTATCTGTGATACTGACTGAGAAAACAGGATTTCCTCAAATGGAAATGGTTAAAACCACCAGTGTACAAAATGTCTCAGAGCCTAATAACAGAAAACTTCAGTTTAGTTTGTCATGCGCAAATTTGTCATAGTGAACAAATAAGCTCTTGTTTACTATTTTATCAATTTGTTTTTTTTTTTTAAACTGTTGAAATGAGTATCTTGTATGTCCTGGATCAAAATTCAAAAATGACTCTTATTGCGACTTTTCACTTCCTTTTAGTCCCAAAAACAAAAACAGGTAGGTTTTGAATGCTCTTCTGATTTGACCTTTAAATAATTCATGCCATTTATTTCTTGTAAATTGATAAAGATGGCCAATATTTTTCCAGAAATGTACTGAAACAAATCTCACACCTTGAAATTCACCATTATAACAAGTTTTCTAATGGACTCAGGCTCTAGAGGCCTCGTCCTCACTAAACGTCTCTTTGGTCTCTAGACCATTGAGACAAATGTAACAACATTTTTTAGCATATTTTCAAGAATGTGTTGAGGATTTTTACCCATCATGTTGTTTGTGCAACGTTGTTGACAAAAGAAATTACATTTTTAATAAACTTTGCTGTTACGGAAAGTGACAGACGTCCAGGAATAGTGAGCTTCCATATTTCAGTTCTTTAAAACTGTTTGATGCAAATTGAGTTAAAACAATTATTCTTTTAAATAGTTAAAAGTTAAATATTTTCTCATGGCCTTTCTTTTATGAGAGAGGAAATGCCACGATGAGGTTTGCTGGCTTGGTGAAGACATGCCTCGATTTAGAGCATCTTAAAAATGTTGGTGAATGAAAGATGACATAGAAGCGAAATGTACCAGAAGTATGTGTAAATAGGTGTGTGTGTGTGTGTGTGTGTGTGTGTGTGTGTGTGTGTGTCTGTGTGTGTGTGTATTTTGTGCATGTTTAGATAAGAGAAGTGTGAAAATGCAAAGTAAAAGTGGTTAGTGCCCCCTGCTGGTGGGTAAAAGCTCACGTCTGTCTATTACCTGTAAAATATGTTGTTTGTGCCGAGATGTTCATTTTAATGCGGTTCCCTTACATTGTTTTTCATATTTTTGTCTAGAGTTTGCAATTATTTGCTCACACCATAAAGGTTTAGTCTGTCTAGCAAAAGGTATATCGGAAATAATTTCCAAAATATTCACATGTGTTGAATTTCTGCACCTCGTCCAGTGTTTAGTTCCGTGTGTAGTTAAAAACGGAGCAGCTTAGCCCAAAGTGTTTCATTATATCAGGTTAAAATGCCACATTCAGCTTTGACCCTAAGATTACGTGATGAAGATGATCAAAAGAAACAACCACTTATCGTAGCACATTTCTATCGCTGCTTTGTGACAGACAAATTGTGTCGCTGTTGGTTCACCGTTTGTCGTCATACCACCGTGAACACATCTGATCTGGGAAGCTAAGCAGGATCGGGCCTGGTTAGTACTTGGATGGGAGACAGCGTACTGGAATGATCCATGATTCCCCCAAACAAAACCCAGTATCCACAAAAACCAGATCAGAGGAATAAATAGAGAAAATGAACACAAAGTAAGTGTCATGCAACACAAGTAATCTGAGTGTTGTCAAGTAATTTGATAAGAAGCTGTAAACAGAAGTGAATTCAAAACAGAAAACTGGATAGAACCTTCTCCTTGTTGTTTATGTATATGCATGGAGAAGGTCAAAGCAGAGGACAAAAGAAAGAGTATTTTTTCTTGTCACACTCCCTTTAGTTTTTGTTGAGTTGGTTTGTTGTGAGGTTTAGTCACTTGTTTGTATGGTTGTTGCCTTCTGCTCACCCTCAGTGGTTTCCAATAGTAAGTGGAACAACCTGTTTCCTTTCCAACATTCATCCTTCCCAGTTTTTAACGCTGGTTTGTCACATTTCTCTGACTCTTCTGTTTTCAGGCTCTTTCTCTTGACCGTGATCAGAGACATTTTGCTCACTGAGGTTTCATTCCATTCACACAGTTTGACAATCTGCTTGGCTACAAAACAGACTGCAAGCAACCTCATCTTCTTTCATAAGGGAAATTAAACATTCAAGTTCGTCTTGAGGGGGCAAGAAAGAAACAACTGAATAACTTTATAGTTATTAAGAGTTGAGAGAAACATCTTAGGAAGACAACATTAGACAACATCATGCTGTTATACATTGTTTTATAATCATAATCATAGTAACTTTAAAATGTTTCACCATACTGCCAAAGTTATGTTGGAAGGTTGAAGAAACCATCTGATAACTGAAAAGTTACTCTGTTAAATTGGCAGGTTGTAAAACATCTATTACTACAGATGTCATCTCTGACATTCTTAGCGTTTTAAACTGGTAGTTATTTATTAAAGTAACAATCTCATCATATTTACATGTTTTTTCTGATTACTCAGCTTTTCTTAGTTCAGAGGTCAGCATGGAGGAGCCGTGGGAAGCAGGTCCAGAAATGATGTCAGCAATACAAAATGCTTTGGGAAACAGCAGAGATGTTGCAGCTGCAAAATTAAGAGAATATTTGGAAATTAAAAACAATGTACCTCTAAACATAGCAATCACTGGAGAGGCCGGCTCTGATAAATCCTTCTTTCTCTAAGCCTTCAGAAAGGTAGAAGACGACAGTGAAGATGTTGCTCCTACTGGTGTTGTTGAAACCACATTAGAGGTAAAAGAATATCCTCATCCAAACTATCCCAGCGTCATCTTCAGTGACCTTCCTGGAATCGGAAGCACCAGGTTTCCAGCTAAACAGTATTTGAATCAAGTTGGACTTAAGAAGTTTGACATCTTTATTATCGTCTCAGCTGATCGTTTCAGAGAAAATGATGTCAAACTTGCAAAGAAGATCAAGAAGATGGGGAAGAAGTTCTGCTTTGTTCGCTCAAAGTTTGACAATAATTTACGCCATAAAGAAAGAAAGATTTCAGCCGAGAAAAAACTTTAGCACAGATCAGAGAACATTGTGTTATAAGGAAGTGTCTTCCACTGACTGCTGTTCTGAAGAGTTAAAACATTTTAAATATACTTTAAAAGAAAAGAAATGAAATTGCAAAGGATTATAACATGAATTTGTCCTGTTTGTAACACAGGACCTGCAAAACGTTCTGTATTTGAAAGTGGTGAGAAGTTTAGATCGTAAAGGGTTAACGCTGGACGATTCGGAAATGTCCAGATGATGCACAATTTCTGCTCAATCAAAGCTGTAACTGTAAAATAAAGACATTTTCTAAACATGCTTCTAATGCTCTTTTTAAATATGCATTCTTGGTACACTTATACACTACAACGTATATTTAAAAATATGTACAAAATACTTTTCTGATGTTGTACCCTGGTTTTTCTTTTAGCACCATAATATGTTAATGCATGAGAAAACATTATGTAGAAAACTTGATATCACCCTTAACTGTCCTGTCTATTAATATAGGAGGGGATGCATTTTAATTTGTGTTCTTGCCAATATGTGCATCTTCTATCTATTGTCCTGTTGATATGAAACTTCTAGCAGAAGATCTTAGAACAAGTGTGATTATGAAGAAAAGGTGAAATCCCTCTTAACTCTTATTTTCTCCAAGTTAGCAGCAGGATGCATTTTTTGCCAAAGCAAATTATTAGCCTGCTGATATTTGCTTTCCGTGTTTATTTTCTCCAAATATTGTCCTATTGGTATGAAACTCAAACCTTTACCTCAGAGAACAGCTGATTATGTAGAAAGAGATATTTCACTCTTAACTCTTTATTTTGTGAAAGAAGACTCATGTATTTTTTGCCAAAGCAAATTATGCATATGGCAACAGCCATTCAGTTATCTTAAAAAATTCATCACCTAATTTTATTCCCTCTCTCCTTTTACCCGCAGCCTTTCAGTTCATGTTTTTAAATCATTTCAGTCAAAGTTCCTCAGTTGCATCAGTTTAAAAAAATAAACATTTAGAATCAGAAAAGTACACAAAATAATTTTTTAATGCAATTTATTCAGCAAGAACAGATTAATTAAATGAATTATGCATCAAGAGAAATCTGGGCAGCAATGAAATTATTTCTATCAGCTAAGAAAGAAAGACAACTTTCTCTGTATGAGTTTCTCCAGGTTGAATTTTACATTCATGTAGGTTAATTTCCAGTCAAACTCTACAATCTTGGGCTCTGAAAGCTTTTAACTTTTATTTGATTCAAAAAACAGTTGTAATATTAAAACAAAGAAAATAAAATTTTATTTCACATCTATAACACCAAGTCATTTTGTTTTTTCAAAACTAAACATTTAGAATCAGAGAGGAACTGGACCCAGAATTAAAAAAATAGTTTATTGAGGAAGATTTTTTTTTGTAAAGAACAACAAAGTATAGAGGATGTTGTTGATTATAAAATGTTGCTTAGTTCCTTTTGTCTCTGGACTGCACTGCTGAGCTTTTGGTTTGTTTTGTGTTTTGTTGTTGTTGTTATTAAACAAAAAATGCATAAACATATTTACAAAAAAAAAAAAGAAAAGAAGTTGCTTAGCTAACAATCTTGGGCTTTGAAAGCTTATAACTTTCAGAGCCCAGAATCAACAACATTGATTATGTTGTTGACAGATTCAAATAAAAAGAACAGATTTATCAAATAAATTGTGATTAAAAATAAAACATGGCAGAAATTCAGTAGTTTCTATGAGCTAAGAAAATAAGTTAGAAAACAACAAAGGCACCAACAGGAGCAGCAGGGCGGGACTGGGAGTACTGGCGCTGTTGCAGTAGTCGCCCTGGCAGCAGCTAACCTTTGATCCAGGTAACTGTCCAGAGGACACTGAAGTTGACTTATCTGAGCACACCTTGTCAGAGGCACATCCCTTCATCATCACGGTTACTCCTTGTGCATTTCCTGTGAAAATGAAAACAGTTATGATTCAAGTAACACATTTGGATCTGGTCTTAACGTTCCTCTGAGGATAAATATGAAACATGCAAACATGTTGGCCTCTTACTTGTTACTGTGAAGCAGTGACTTTCATCTCCCACACAGTTAAGGGTTTTCGTGCAGTTTTCTCCGTCACAGCTGAAACACTTTTTTCCATTTGAAGTGGACTTGTAGTCTAAGATACAAAGATAGTTATTCAGTAGAAAAGACATGAGAATTATTAGAATTTTTTCTTAAAAACTTTCATCTTTTGTCACCAACTTGTTTCTCCTAAAATATGTATATGAAGCTGGAATCACAAAACTAAATGTATTCTGTTTTATAACCCAAATCTCTAATGGGTTAAAAAAGTTTGTGAGCTCTGCAAATTCAAAATGTGCAAAATATTGAAAAATACCATCACTGAATTAATTACCAGGTTTTGGGTAGGTAATGTTGGCGTTGCAGAGATCTCCACTGCAGCAGCTGGTCTTTTGTAAAACTCTGTAAACTCCATTGCTGACAGAGTAGTCAAGACACAGTTCAGACTTAATGCAACCTTTGGAGTTCTGCTCAGTAACCGTATTACCTGTAATTAAAGAACACAAATTTTAAAGTGACGAGGTCCCAAACTAAATGTCATCAACTGGAAACCTGATAAATACTTACCATGAAATATGACTGTTGCTGCTGAACAACTATAGTTCTGTGAGGAACATTCAATTGTTCCATTGGAGCAAAATCCAAGGCTTTCTTCACATGTACATTTCAGGCTGTCAGCTAATTAAAACAAAGAGAGAATGAACTTTTATTGTAAACAAAGTATGAAGGAAACTGTGATATTACATTTTTATCTAAATAACAAAATCCTCTTCTGAACCAAGACAAAATGATTGAATCACAGCAGCACAAAATACAGAGTGGAAAGAAAAAGTTTAAAAGGTTTAGCAAGAAAAGCAGAAATTAGATTATTATTGTAGTTTTTAATGGGAGGGAAGGAGAACAGCTTGGTTTAATGAAATCATACTAAATAATAAAATATTAGAATAATATTAATCGTAATCAAAAACTTGCCTTCTGGTAGAAACAGCACCCCAAGCACCAAAGTGAAGAGGAACATTTTGCTGGAGGATTACAAAGTGAGTTATAATTTTCTGACTTGAAAATATATATGAAAGTTTTTCAGGGAGGAGCTCTACTCTCAGTTTTACACCTCCTCCAACTAATCAGATCCTCCTGTTTATGATGGGCAGATTCATAATATGTAAAGAGAAGCACATTACTAGCCAATCAAAAACAGGCCTTTCTTTTATACAATCACATTTTGTGACATGTATGATTCTCAGAAATGAATTGTTTGATGTTTGTTCAGATTCTCTCTATAAGGGTGATGAAAATAAACTACAGTATTTATTTAAGTATTGTAAAAGAAAATGTTAAATGTGTCTGTTTGGTCGACCAAGCTCCAGCATCCCTTACAGTTTAATAAATGTTTATAAGAAATCTACAATAACTACAAACTACAATTAGGTGTTCATAATCAGAAAGACCTACTTTTACCTGACACTAAAATGCTGTGAAAATTCCTGTTTGTAATTTATATAATATAAATGAAAACACAAAAGGGAGTTGAACCACATTTACTGATTTTACATGTTTATCAATTTTATCTGATTTAGTCTCTTTGAGTTTAACAGTAATTTCAACCTGGACAGACTCACAGAGAGAGAGAGAGAGAGAGAGAGAGAGAGAGAGAGAGAGAGAGAGAGAGAGAGATTTGATTTTTAAAAACTCATTTATTCACTCAGTGGTGAAACATAGAAACATTCAACGCAACATCAAATTAGCACCTTCATAAATGACAGTTCAGAATCATTTACAGCAAATAAAACACCTTCATAATTCCAAATATTCTGAAAATTATTCAGTTCATTCATTTTTAAATAATATTTATATTCTAACATCACTCTTGCTCTCACCATACTCTTAAAAAGTTTTACACAATCAATATTCTGTTCATTGTTAATTTTAAATTTTCTACTCAAATATGTTGCAAGCTTTGCTTGACCAAGAAAAAAATATAACAACCGTCCAATTTTCTTTTTTCTTTTGCCATATAAAAAACCAAAAATATAAGACTGTTCTGTAAAACTTTCACCAAATAACTTCCAAATATCTCCCAGTAATGAAAATAAATCCACTAATCTAAAACATTGTACAAAACAATGAAAGATAGTTTCTCTTAATAAACAAAAGGGACATTTATCTGAAACAGGATTAATAATAGAAACAAAAGCATTAACCGCAATAATACCATGCAAAATTCTCCATTGTAATTCACCAACATTTTTAGTCAATGGTGGCTTGTAAAATAATCCCCATACAGGTTTCACCTCAAAACCAACTTTAAAATAATCTCTCCAAGGAGTATCTTTTTTATCTTTTAATTTTACTTTGTTCAAAGCTTTAACACATTTCATATATATTATCTTTCCATTCACAGAATCCAAAAGTGTCCATTCATTTTTTCCTTTCTCTAAGAAAATTCCAGGGCATTCAAGGTCTTTCATTTGTGGCTTAAAACACAGCTTAAAGAAGGGATCTGTTTTATCAGGTGTTAAAAGTCCATCAAACCATCCTTTTATAAGTCTTTTTTCTTTTTCTGACAACATTCGCTTAAGCGCTGTCAACATAACGCCTACAATTCTTAAAGAGTGAATCTCCAATCTTCGAGCCAAAGGAACAACATCATCCATTTCAGATCCAACGAGTTCAAGCAGATGTTTCAGCGTAACCACCCCCCTTTGCACCAACAGTTCAGAAATCAGAGCCATGTTGTCCCAAGCTGAACCCAATCGTGATCCCTTGATGACGGGTTCCAGTAATAACCAATTTAAAGACGTGGATATTTCAACTCTCTTCGTTTCCATGAGGTTCCAAGATTTTAACACACTAACATAAAAAGATGACAAACACTTTACATTAAATTTTGAAAGGTCAACAATAAACAAAGTTTTACCAAAACCTAAATTACCTACTTTTGAAAGAAAACATTCTGTAATTTGTCTCCACAAAACATTTTGATCACCATACAAAAAACTCTGTAAAAACTGTAATCTGAAAGCTGCTTTCCTACTTTCTAAATGAATCAACCCTTGCCCTCCTTCTTCCTTTGGTAAAAACAAAACACTCCGAGGGACCCAATGTAATCTGTCCCAAAAGAAATTTAAAATAATAGTCTGTAATTTTACCAAAAGACCTTGTGGAGGTTCCAGAACAGATAAGCGATGCCACAAAGTTGAAGCAACCAAATTATTAATAATTAGTGTACGGCCTCTGTAAGAACAGCGTGGCAAAAGCCAGTGCCATTTCTTTAATCTACCCTCCACCAGTTCAATTAAACCTTCCCAATTTTTCATGACCTCTACTTGATCCCCCAAATAAACACCCAAATATTTAAATCCATTTTTTGACCACATTAATTCATCAGGTAATTTTGGTTTTTGCTTTGTCCACTTACCTACTGACAAAGCTTTACTTTTGCTCCAATTAACTTTGGATGAAGAAATTTTACCAAAACACTCAATAATTTTAATTAAAGAAAAACATCTGACTCTTTTGTTATTGCCACAATATCATCCGCATATGCAGAAAGTTGAAAAGGTAAAGAAGCTTCACTTAATTTTACACCCTGTAATCTTTTCCTAATTTGACATAATAAAGGTTCAATACTCAAAGAATACAACATTCCTGACAACAACATTCCTGACATTGCACAACCTTGGCGAATACCTCTCTTTACATTAAAAGGTGCACTTAAACCACCATTGACTTTCAATACACCTTCAATGTCACAATAAAGGGTTTGTATCATGGCAATGAACCCAGAGGAGAAACCAAAAGCTTTCAAACTATTCCAAAAATATTGGTGCTCCACTCGATCAAAAGCCTTTTCTTGGTCAATAGAAATCAGACCAAAGTTTAAACCCAATAAATTAGAGACGTCCAAATAATCTCGAATTAATGTTATGTTATCTCTTATTGATCTGCCAGGGATGCAATAAGACTGATCAACATTTATGACTTGATCAATCACTCTTCTCAGTCTGCATGCCAGAACTTTTGAGAAAATCTTGTAGTCAGTGCACAACAGACTAACAGGTCTCCAGTTCCTTATTTCGTAAAGATCACCCTTCTTAGGGATAAGAGTGAGCACAGCTCTTCGACAGCTAAGGGGTAACATTCCCCTTGCCACACTGTTATTAAGGACTTCCAACAGATCTTCAGCCAACACAGGCCAACACGATTTATAAAATTCCACAGGCAGGCCATCCATTCCTGGAGCTTTGCCATTTTCCATGCTCAGCAGCGCCTCCTGCAGTTCTTTCAACGTTAGAGCATGCTCCAAAATGACATTGTCTTGATCCGACACTTTAGATAAATCATTAAGAAACTCTTCTATCATCACAGAGTCTTCTCTAAACTCACTGGCATATAACGTTGAAAAAAAGTCCACAGCTCTTTTCCGCAGTTCAGTGGGATCTGTCAACTCTTTTCCATCTTCAGAACGAAGGCAATGAATGAGACGATTTTGTCCATTTTTCTTTTCCAAACTGAAGAAGAATTTTGAGGGAGCATCCATTTCAGAAACATTTTGAAAACGTGAACGTACCAGAGCTCCCTGCGCTCTGAGCCCAAGCAGATCAGTCAGAGCAGCTTTTTTCCGTTTGAGCGCCTGAATATGGCCTCGATTTTCTGTGGACTCGCAAAAACTCTGGAGATCCACAATTTCAATCTCTAATTCTTCAATAGATTTTACCATTTCTCTTGTAACATTGTATGTGTATTGATTTTTCCAATATCCCACCACTGCTGTATAGATGCAAACTGACCTTTTAAAAGTCTCCATTGTTTCCAAAAAAAAGAAAATCCTTTTTTAAAACATCCATCATTTAACAAGACAGTATTGAAATGCCAATATGCACTTTTAGGTCTTAAATTATTTATAAATACATTTCCTATGACCATACTATGATCAGAAAAGCCCACTGGACACAAAGTGCATGATCTAAATATTTGTAAATGATGCCCAAAACAATAAAACCTATCTAATCTTGCCAAAGTAACATAATTCTCTTTACAATGAGCCCAGGAATATTGCCTTATATTTCCATTTTTAAGACGCCACACATCAGCTAAATCATAAGTTTCAATAATACATTTCAAAATTTTCCTTGAATGTATATGTGGCTCCAAATGATTTCTATCTAAATCATCTATTGTACAATTAAAATCCCCTCCTAAAAATAAGTAATCTGTTGACACGCAATTTGATAGTGTATTTGCTAACTTTTTTAAGAAAACACAACGTTCACCTGAATTCACAGGAGCATATACATTCAGTAAAATAAATGTTATATTTTCATACTTAACAGTAACCTTTAACAATCTTCCAGATATAACATTTTCAATTTCCATAGAAACTGGAAGAAAATTTCTTGAGAAAAGAATAGCAACTCCTGCACTTAGTGACGTTTTATGACTCAAAACAAGATTTCCATCCCATTCTTTCTTCCAATCAACCTCATTGTCAACATCACTGTGAGTTTCTTGAGCAAAGGCTATGTCAATACCTTTAGATTTTAATAGTTAAAAAAAACAGCCCTTTTTTTACCATCTCTTGCACCGTTTAAGTTTAAAGATGAGATTTTAAAACAGCTCATAATGACACAAAAAAAGATCCAAAGAAAAAAGAAAGTACAGCGTTCCATCTGCTGTTTTTTAACTTTCATGTAACTCACTTAATTCGAGCTCTGACTTTTTGCACCAGTTTTCGAAGTCTGTATACTTCAGTGTCCCTTAACCCATCAGATGTCCTTTGTCTCATTAACCATTTAACTGAGTCTACAAACAATTTTCTATTTGGAAAAAAATCGTCTATGACTACATCTCTTTTTCCTTTTGTTACTTCCAAAAATCTTCTTATCTGTTCCAGACTGTAACCATTAGTACTCTGACCATCAGGAATAGAGGAATCAGAAGATTCTCTATCACTATCAGAATCAGATAAAGCCTCTGAATCACTTTCTTTCTCACCCTTTTCTTTTAACTGAGTCTTTTTAGGTTTTATCCCTTTAGATTCTTTACATTTTCTTTTAGTCTTTGGTACTTTAAAAACACTTTCATCATCCCTGATCAAATTTTCTCCATTATGAACTAAGTCATCAACATCCATTTCATCATGTAATCCTTCTTGTGTTGTCATTTGACTCCCCCCTTCACCAGAAGTGTTAACATCGTCAATGTTACATTCTGAAACATCGGGCTGTTTTTTTTCTCCTGTTGAAACTCCTTCCTCAACATTAGTTTCTAGAGCTCCTTCCCTAGTAGCAGCCACCGAGGCTCCCTCCTCAGCTGCCCCCACAGCTCAATTGACAGTATCCGCTGATGTCTCTGGCTCTGGATTTTCGTTAACCTGAACAGTCTCTTTTTGAATATTTTCAGGGCAATTACGAACTGAATGGCCCTCCTGGTTGCATCCAAAACACCTCATAGTTTCCGTTGTCGCAAAAATAGTGTAATCAAAGCCGTCAACTTTAAATTTCATCACTATGCTCAGTTCTTCAATATCATTTTTAAGAATCATAAACACTTGTCTTCTAAAAGACACAACGTGTTTCAACTTTGATGATTTGCAACCTGACGGAAGCATTTTCATTGTCGACACGACCTGACCGTGACGTGACAATTCTTTCAGTAACACATCATCGCTGATGAAAGGTGGCAAATTAGACAAAATGATCTTCTTAGCAGGGTTCATTAAAGGAAAAACAGTAGTTTGCGTACTTCTCAAAACAATTCCCCTCTCAACTACGCAGTTCACCTTCTCAATTGAATCCAAAAACATAACCACTGCATTGTTCATCCTGGACGCTGCCTTCACACTTTCGCACCCAACAAGTTCCCCAACAGCCAAACCACACTCCTCTACCGAAAAGTCCACGCCAACTGGTATTTTAATACCATGTCGACGTGAAAGGCTCGAATTG
Source organism: Gambusia affinis (assembly GCF_019740435.1). Lineage (NCBI taxonomy): Eukaryota > Metazoa > Chordata > Actinopteri > Cyprinodontiformes > Poeciliidae > Gambusia > Gambusia affinis. Next base: position 11,902,938 of record NC_057869.1, on the reverse strand, counting down.
CATTCGGTTGGTTGAAAAGAAATTTCAGGGGAAACGAGGGAAAAAAACAGTTGTGGAAAGTTAGCCTCTCCACAAAGCTATTGCTTACATCTCTTTTGTATCGCCATTGCTGTAAGCTATCCGTCGAAGTATTATATTTAAGATGTATTCATGCAACCTGTGTGCTGAAACAGTTAAATCTGTTAAAGCCTTTGTTCTCCATTGCAGACTGCATCGCAACGAACCGAGGCGTATGTTGCAGCCGGTTGCAAGCAGGTGTGTACTGGTTATGCAGCATTAAAAGCACACTTCTATCGTCATCATAATAGCATGCCAACAGTTGCCCTGTACACAAGTTTAACGGAACTTGTCCTGTTCTAAATACGTTAAAAGGTATGTTAGGTTCTAAATATTGGCAGGGCCTAATGATGGCTCATGGCGTTTCAATAGCTGATGTTCTCTCTGACTGTGACGATGGTAAGGTGTTTATGTCCAAAGTATTTTTTCAAGAAAACCCAAATTGTCTCAAGCTGGTTCTTTATCAAGATGCATTTGAAGTTGTGAACCCATTGGGATCTGCAAAAAAAAAGCACAAGATCTTGGCTGTTTACTTTTCTCTACTCAATATGCTTGTCCGATCAAATACTGTCCGATCAAATACTGATAATTTGATCGGACATTTGATCGGTCAAATGTCCGATCAAATACTGATCATATGCAGTTGGTCTTGTTGTGTAGAGAGAAGGATTTCAAGGAATTTGGCCATTCCAGAGTTTTTTCAGAACTGTTGACTGACTTGTAAATACTAGAGGAGAATGGGATAACTATGGCAGATGAATCAGTTGTGAAAGGAGCACAGTATTGCATTGCTGGAGACAACTTGGGCTCTCACTGCATCGGGGGTTTTACGGAAAATTTCAGTACATCTCAGTACTTTTGCAGATATTGTCTGATTACTCGGTCTGAATTTCAGAGTGAAAATCCAGCTGTCATTGGACCAGAGCGGACTCCAGAAACGTATCAATCTGCCACTGAACAGCTGGAAAGAGAGGATGTGACAGAAGTTCAGGGGATTAAGTTCAGGTCAGTGTTTAATACTTTAGAGAACTTTAATGTTTGTTCACCAGGCATGCCCCCTTGTCTTGGCCATGACATCTTTGAGGGTGTCCTCTCATATGATGTTGCCCTTTATCTCAAATACATGATTGTCAAAAAGAAATGGCTGACATACACAATTTTGAACAGGCGCATCAGACAATTCAAATACAAAGCAACAGATGCTTGTTCCAAACCTTGTGCTGTCACTCCAAAAGCACTGAAACTCAGTGGACAAGCAGTACAAAACTGGAATTTCTTGAGACTGTTGTCTCTGTTAATTGGTGATAAGGTGCAGGATTCACAAGATGATATATGGCAGTTAACATGGCAGCTTAAGGATATTGTTGACCTGATTTGTGCTCAGCAAATTTCCAAGCCTCAGGTTGCATATTTGAATGTTCTCATCCAGGAATATTTGGAAACCAGGAAGGTATTGTTTCCAGATAACGCACTGAGACCTAAACATCATTATTTACAGCACTATCCAGGGCTGATTCTGAAATTTGGTCCACTCATCAGGCTCTGGACCATGCGGTTCGAGAGCAAACATAGTTACTTCAAAAGATGTGCCAGACAACTGAAGAACTTCAAAAATCTGTGTTTGACTCTTTCAGAGAGACATCAAATGTTACAGGCCTGTCTTTCTGCTGGAACAGTAACTCTCCCAACCTTGCAAATAAAAGATGGCTCACCATTTTATTTAGAACTTTACAGTGAGGAAGTTAAAGGTGCAGTTCTTCATTTTGGGTTCACTGAAAAAAATACAATGACTCCCACAGATGTGCAGTATAATGGAATAACGTACAAGAAGGGCCAATTTGTAGTCAGTAGGAATGATGAGTCACGGGAGTTTGGTGAACTCATCCTTTCTTTGGTGAAGGATGAATCTGCACTTCATTTTCTGATGAGAGTGTATCGTGGAGAATTTCTTCCACACTACCACATGTACTTTGTAAAGGATGAAACAAGAAGATTAGAATGCAGACACATTAGTAAACTGATTGACATATGGCCATTATCATCTTACATAAAAGATGGGAATCGGTTTGTACCATTAAAGCATAGTGTTTTGGCAGTGTAAAGGCTTGATATTAATGGTTCAGAGATCAACCTTTTTTTAGTGTTCTGTATTTCAACAGATATGATGGATACACAAAAGGACATCCGCGATGCCATTTGAGCAGTGCTTCCTGGTCTTTCACAGGAAGTTTTGGCTGCTTTAGAGGATGTGTTGGAGAAACTCGGCACTACAACCACTGATGATTTCCAGTATATCACCGAAGGAGACTTATTGCCTGTGCTGAAGCCCATACAGGCCAGAAGACTGGTTGCTGCATGGGCCCAAAATAGTAAGTATTTTGAGATAAATTCTTGTGTAACTTTTGCATAAAAACATGTGCTTTACACCTAACTACAGATCAAAATTGAAAATAAAAGGTCAACAAAGGCAAATTTCAATCATATTTCATATGTTTGTTTATTTAACAAGGACAACAATGTACAGCTTCTCATTTACACCTGGTAGTTCCTGTGGGAACTACCAGGTGCAAATGGGAACACACAACAGTCTGTTAGAAAAGGAAACACTCTACATTAACAGTTTCCTAACATTACTTTACACAAGTAATTTTGATACCACTAACACAATTTAAAAGATGAAAAATTGTAACAGTAAAACGTACATGTACTTGTATATATTTATGTATAACTTAATTTGATATGACCAGTCGATAAGATATTTCAAGATAATTGCAGTTTTGAGATTTAAGCATATTGTGTATATCTTGTTTTGATAAACTTTTTTTTTTTCTTTACCAAAAACTTTTATACTTAATGTTTTTCAATTTCATGTGTTGTACCTTTCCAGACTCAATGGCTTCAACTTCAGGTGGGGCATCCTCCTCTCCACAGTCCGTTCAGTCCTCTCAATCTGCAGCCTCACTTTCACAACCATCGTCTGCTGCTACTTCATCGCCTTCCCTGAGCTGCTCCCCAGTTTTGCCAACCTGGGTTGACAGTTTTCAGATACCATGGCAGAAGCTTCCAGAAGAGCTGATACAGACTTTGGAACGACAGAAAAGGCCAAGTGCACGACTTCGAAGACAAATGGTGAGGATTATTGTCTCTGAAATTATGCTGATTTGCAAGAATCCAACCAAACGCAACACTACTGAAATAGCAGAAAGGATGGTGAGCAGGTATCCAAAGTCACTTAAGGATGTCATTGATGGTGACGTTATTGGACTTGGTTATCATTCCCTGGTGAAACAACTCCAGGCAAGAATTGAAAATGTCAAACGACAAGACACACCAAAGATAACTAAACGCAGGGCAGAATCAGATAATGACACTGATGAGATACCTGCTTAGCAAAAAGCTAGTGTTCAAGACACGTATGGCTGTGTCAACTGGGCGCCAAAGTTTTTGCCCCTTTCTGAGACTGTAGAGAGTCAGCTTAAGAAAAAAGAAGACATGAAAAAGATGTTCAAAGACAAAAATGCTGCAGAAGATGTGAAAGAACTTATCAAGTCCACCTATTACACGCAACGAAAGGACATCAATAAAGGTACAAGCATCCTGAAGCTATGCCAAGAATGGCCTTTTTTGTTCCATGAAACTGGCATGGCAGAACACTTCCAGCAACTTACTGGCATCAGTCTGATGGAAACCTTCTTCACCAATCTGGACAAAAAGGGGGAGCGCATTGTCAACTTCCTTAAAACTGTTTTTGCTCAGAAAGAAAAACAAGTTCTGGAGTCTATCCTCAAGTTAGCAAGTGAAAAAGGTCAGTCCAGTGGTTGTACAGAGATGATTCTTCTTCTACTTGCTTTTTTTGGTGAGAAGGAAGAGCATATGTTCCACTATGCTGAGAAGACGAGCCTTGCTGAAGAAGTTGAAATGAAGGATGTGCCAGCAACACCCTGCCTTATTGTGTGTGGTATGTCTGAACCAAGTTGACAAAGTAGTTGAATTGTTCACACAGGGGCTTTTTGTGATATATATTTGCTCATGTTTTTTATTCAAAGTGTCCTCTTGCTTCACTGCGGACTGCTTCATGTTGAGTATTGATCAGAAGATTATCAATGACCACATCACTGCCTTCTCCTGTGCCATCTGCCTGATGTTTGGCAGTTACTACTGTTTTAATATACACTACCCAGTGGGACTGCGGTCAACACTGGAGTTCCTCCACAGGTAATTCTTATACTTACACACAGTCTATATTTACCAGCAAGATAAAGTTTTCACAATATAGATCAGAATGTTACTAGTTACTGAAATATAATAAATACAAAAGACAATTGAAATGGAGAGGAAAAAACTGCTAAATCTAAATATTCATGATAGAAATAATGCCAGTAGAAACTGTGAAAATGTTTTATCATTTCTTTGCTGTTGCTGAGCAGTGTTTAAATTGTATATTTTTTATGGCCATGGAGACAGAAGAGTTCTTCAGTCTGTTTGTGAAGCAGGATAGGCACAAAAGCCTGTCACTAAATATTCCTCTGGCTCTGCCACTGAATCCAGCCACCACAAAGCTGGATCTCGTGATATCTTTCTGTTAAGTTTATAAACATAACATTAAATGCAATAAAAAAATTTTTCTTCAAGGTGTTTCTTTTCAATTAATCCAGAGAGAGGAACAAAAGTTGAGCATAGCAAGAGGAGGAAGATCTTTGCGGTCAACCCAAGAGTCCTCACACTCATCGCTGACCTCGCAGACCATGAGTGGACTTAGACCATACTTTGTGAGTCATGTGATATGATGTGTAATGTTGTTATGTTGCGGTATGTAAAACTGCATTTACATTTACGCTGTAAGATTTCACATTTTTCATCTTCATGTTAAATTTTGCAAATTTATGTTAGACATTTTTTTTCTATATATGTATATAGCAGATAACAATAAAACAGATTTTATGCTGCACCACTGTCACGGCTTAATGAATATGTGGTGATTTACAAGTTACAAGTCAATAAACGTGAACAGTTTTACTTATCTATTTCATAAAGGTTACAGTGGTGCCCAGCACATTTGTTAGAAAGTTCTTATTTTTGTGTATGTGCCAATTCCATATGATATGGATTATTCATTTGAAACACACTGCACCAGGGTTGAAGTGATAATGTGGTCATATCTGTTCAAACTTTTGCACCAATATAAGTGCTTGCTGCTTTTTTGAAGATGTCTTACAAGTTCTTTGTAATCAGTGTTCACAGGGTTGTGAGAAGTTTGTACAGCCAAAAAAGTTTTCATTAAATGGAAAAAATACAATAAAGTTTGGTTTTTGGATATTTTATGTAAAATTTACTTATACTTTTTCATGTTTTTACCATTAGACAAAACTGGTAACACATTATTTAGCAGCTCTAATCAATTTGATAATTTTATCAAGTAAATTTGCACTTTTTAATTTCATAATTTGCACTAACTAAACATTTCTTTAATGTTTCAATGTTAATTTTTAGCCAAAAAGTGAGATCTTTGTAGTCTTTGTAGTTTTTTTTCTTAGTTTTATATAACATTATGATTTCAAAGTCAGTAATTAACCATAAAATCAGCAATACTGGTGCTCTTTTACCATTGAAGAAAAGGATAAATATCCTACATTTTTACAGTTTTTTTCCCTTTGAAAAATAAAGACAAAACATGTATTAATACAGTAATTTAGGGAAATGTTAGCATGGTAAAACTGTTAAATTTACAGTAAAATGTTTTCAAATTTCATGGCATGAACTGCATCTTATATATCAATTTTAGGACAAAATATAATTTTTTATAATGGTAATAATAGTAATTTTTACAGTAAAAGGTTAAAAAAATATATATATATTACCGTAGAATCAGCAAGACCAATACTCATCTATAAAAATATCTTACTGTAATTTTGACGGTGAAATTCTGGCAACCACAGCTGCCAGTTAATTACCGTTTAAAATACAGACAAAACCCAGTAATTATACAGGAATTCAGTGACATATTTTATAATTTAGACTGTTAATTTTACAGCAAGATACTTTAATATTTCATGGCTCTAACTGTATTTGTAATATTGTTTTACTGGAAATTTTAGGATAAAACTTGATCAATTTCAATGGTAAAAACTCATTTTTACGGTAAAAGGTTGAATAAAACACCATTTATTACTGTAGAATCAGCAATTGTAAAAATGTCAGACTGTAATTTTTACGGTTAAATTCTGGCAACAAAAATTCACTGTGGAAAAATTAGAAGTTGTAAAATTCATAGAAAGTACAGGAGATACTTACCCTAACAAATTTAATAAAATTAAAATGTTGCTAATTTTTGCATAAACAACGTAAAACCATAAAAGCTGCAAAAGTAATTTTCACAGAGAGTAGAATAAAGGTATGATATTTTAGTTTCTTTATTTTTTTTTAGTTTTCAGTTTAATTTATAACATCCTTCATGTTTTGTCTGCACACACCTGCAGGCTGGAGACAGAAAATGTCAGGAAACAAGCAAACAAAAAAATACTGATATGAGATTGTAAACTTCACATTTCTCTTCCTGATACTTTGACTGATTTCTTCTGAGCTTCTCATCATGTCAAAATATAAATCAGTGTGTTTTAGATGTGGCCTTAAATAAATTAACAGGTGTGACTCCAATTAACTCAAATGTGTCAATCAATCAACCTGAAGTTTGTGGAAGGAAACTCAAAACGTTTGACCCAAGTAAGAGACGGTTATCTGTGATACTGACCAAATGTATGTAAACTTTTGAATAGTAGGAAAGTTAGAAAACAATTTCTAAAAAATGATTTTGCCAAGTTTTCCGGCATTTAGCAAATAGAAATAACTTCAGTAATTCTGACATAAAACAAGAAGTTTTGTCTGATTTAACTTCAGATGTGATATAAAAATGTTGCTGGTGCATGAAAATATCTGGTTGTGACTTTACGTGTTAAATTATTCAAAATTGAAAATCATTTCCTTGATGTTGTGAGAAAACAGGATTTCCTCAAATGGAAATGGTTAAAACCACCAGTGTACAAAATGTCTCAGAGACTAATAACAGAAAACTTCAGTTTAGTTTGTCACATGCAAATTTGTCATAGTAAACAAATAAGCTCTTGTTTACTATTTTAACAATTTGTTGTTTTTTTAAACTGTTGAAATGAGTATCTTGTATGTCCTGGATCAAAATGCAAAACTGATTCTTATTGCGACTTTTCACTTTTTTTTAGTCCCAAAAACATAAACAGGTAGGTTTTGAATACTCTTCTGAATTGATTTTTAAATAATTCATGCCATTTATTTCTTGTAAATTGATAAAGATGGGCAATATTTTTCCAGAAATGTACTGAAACAAATCTCACACCTTGAAATTCACCATTATAACAAGTTTTCTAATGGACTCAGGCTCTAGAGGCCTCGTCCTCACTAAACGTCTCTTTGGTCTCTAGACCATAGAGACAAATGTAACAACATTTATAAACATATTTTCAAGAATGTGTTGAGGATTTTTACCCATCATGTTGTTTGTGCAACGTTGTTGACAAAGAAATTACATTTTTAATAAACTTTGTTGTTACAGACAGTGACAGACGTACAGGAACAGCGAACTTCCATATTTCAGTTCTTTAAAACTGTTTGATGCAAATTGAGATAAAACAATTATTATTTTAAATAGTTAAAAGTTAAATATTTTCTCATGGCCTTTCTGTTATGAGAGAGGCAATGATGCCACGATGAGGTTTGCTGGCTTGGTGAAGACATGCCTCGATTTACAGCATCTTAAAAATGTTGGTGAATGAAAGATGACATAGAAGCGAAATGTACCAGAAGTATGTGTAAATAGGCGAGTGTGTGTGTGTGTGTGTGTGTGTGTGTGTGTGTGTGTGTGTGTGTGTGTGTGTGTGTGTGTATGTGTGTGTGTATTTTGTGCATGTTTAGCTAAGAGAAGTGTGAAATGCAAAGTAAAAGTGGTTAGTGCCCCCTGCTGGTGGGTAAAAGCTCACGTCTGTCTATTACCTGTAAAATATGTTGTTTGTGCCGAGATGTTCATTTTAATGCGGTTCCCTTACATTGTTTTTCATATTTTTGTCTAGAGTTTGCAATTATTTGCTCACACCATAAATGTTTAGTCTGTCTAGCAAAAGGAATATCGGAAATAATTTCCAAAATATTCACATGTTGAATTTCTGCACGTCGTCCAGTGTTTAGTTCCGTGTGTAGTTTAAAACGGAGCAGCTTAGCCCAAAGTGTTTCATTATATCAGGTTAAAATGCCACATTCAGCTTCGACCCTAAGATTACGTGATGAAGATGATCAAAATAAACAACCACTTATCGTAGCACATTTCTATCGCTGCTTTGTGACAGACAAATTGTGTCGCTGTTGGTTCACCGTTTGTCGTCATACCACCGTGAACACATCTGATCTGGGAAGCTAAGCAGGATCGGGCCTGGTTAGTACTTGGATGGGAGACAGCGTACTGGAATGATCCATGATTCCCCCAAACAAAACCCAGTATCCACAAAAACCAGATCAGAGGAATAAATAGAGAAAATGAACACAAAGTAAGTGTCATGCAACACAAGTAATCTGACTGTTGTCAAGTAATTTGATAAGAAGCTGTAAACAGAAGTGAATTCAAAACAGAAAACTGGATAGAACCTTCTCCTTGTTGTTTATGTATATGCATGGAGAAGGTCAAAGCAGAGGACAAAAGAAAGAGTATTTTTTCTTGTCACACTCCCTTTAGTTTTTGTTGAGTTGGTTTGTTGTGAGGTTTAGTAATTTCTTTGTATGGTTGTTGCCTTCTGCTCACCCTCAGTGGTTTCCAATAGTAAGTGGAACAGCCTGTTTCCTTTCCAACATTCATCCTTCCCAGTTTTTAACGCTGGTTTGTCACGTTTCTCTGACTCTTCTGTTTTCTCCTGACTGTGATCAGAGACATTTTGCTCACTGAGGTTTCATTCCATTCACACAGTTTAACAATCTGCTTGGCTACAAAACAGACTGCAAGCAACCTCATCTTCTTTCATAAGGGAAATTAAACATTCAAGTTCGTCTTGAGGGGGCAAGAAAGAAACAACTGAATAACTTTAGAGTTATTCAGAGTTGAGAGAAACATCTTAGGAAGACAACATTAGACAACATCATGCTGTTATACATTGTTTTATAATCATAATCATAGTAACTTTAAAATGTTTCACCATACTGCCAAAGTTATGTTGGAAGGTTGAAGAAACCATCTGATAACTGAAAAGTTACTCTGTTAAATTGGCAGGTTGTAAAACATCTATTACTACAGATGTCATCTCTGACATTCTTAGAGTTTTAAACTGGTAGTTATTTATTAAAGTAACAATCTCATCATATTTACATGTTTTTTCTGATTACTCGGCTTTTCTTAGTTCAGAGGTCAGCATGGAGGAGCCGTGGGAAGCAGGTCCAGAAATGATGTCAGCAATACAAAATGCTTTGGGAAACAGCAGTGATGTTGCAGCTGCAAAATTAAGAGAATATTTGGAAATTAAAAACAATGTACCTCTAAACATAGCAATCACTGGAGAGGCCAGCTCTGGTAAATCCTTCTTTCTCAAAGCCTTCAGAGAGGTAGAAGACAACAGTGAAGATGTTGCTCCTACTGGTGTTGTAGAAACCACATTAGAGGTAAAAGAATATCCTCATCCAAACTATCCCAGCGTCATCTTCAGTGACCTTCCTGGAATCGGAAGCACCAGGTTTCCAGCTAAACAGTATTTGAATCAAGTTGGACTTAAGAAGTTTGACATCTTTATTATCGTCTCAGCTGATCGCTTCAGAGAAAAGGATGTCAAACTTGCAAAGGAGATCAAGAAGATGGGGAAGAAGTTCTGCTATGTTTGCTCAAAGTTTGACAATAATTTACGCCATGAAGAAAGAAAGAAAGATTTCAGCCAAGAAAAGACTTTAGCACAGATCAGAGAACATTGTGTTATAAGGAAGTGTCTTCCACTGACTGCTGTTCTGAAGAGTTAAAACATTTTAAATATACTTGTAGCGTCTAAAATCCTGTATTTTAGGCTACCGGTTGTTGATTGTTGAAGCGTTGGTCTTACGTGTGCTCTATTAAGAATTCCGGATGCCAGTCTTTGTTTTGTTTTATAATAAAGTCGTTTATTGTTTGCATGTTGTCCATCGCTGCTATTTCCATTGCAAATTCACTTACATTCTGACATAGAACCTTAACCTGAAACATAATAGAAAACTGTTGCCCCCTTCCTATCAACAACACCTGAACATAATCATGCTTGTCCTTAAATAACCCATCCCCCATTAGACACAGAACTCAAAATGAAATACGCCCCCTGGTGGCGATAAACACAAAAAAGGCTAAATGGCTCCTACACGCCAGCCCCTAATTGCGTGTGGCAGTAGACGTAGCAATTATCAAACTTAAATTAAAGGAGCCACAAATAAATATATGCCCAATTATACATAACAGGCAACCCAAGTTTACACATTCACTATTCTACCAGTTTAACAGTTCGTAGCTTCACATAACAGACAAATCTTTGTCACAGGTCTTTCAATAATGTTTGTTTTTGTTTGAAGATGAATCACTCGCACCAAACCCTTTTTATCTGGAAAAGTTTTAATAACTTTCCCTAATATCCAAGACCCTCGAGGTGTTGTGGAGTCCATAACTACTACCATATCTCCAGGAATGAAGCACCTTTTTTTCTTTATCCATTTTTGTCGTTTTTGTAATAACGGTAGATATTTTCGAATCCAATGTTTCCAAAGGAGGTCTGAGATGTATTGGATTTGTTTCCACCTTCTTTTAGTGGAAGGCTTGTCTTTGACTTTCAGTTTGAACTTAAAACTGTCTGTCTCTGTGCACCATTGTAAACCTAGTGCTCTGTTTACCGGTAGCTCATCACTGTTCAGATTCAACTCACAAAGAGTCTGGGACATGAGTTCTCCTGGGATACATTGGAGCACTTCTCGGCTGTTGCTAAGCCATTGGGTTAGCGTAAATCCTCCTCTGCTGCAAATAGCCATAAGATCTTTGGCCATGGTAACTGCACTTTCCTCTGATGGCAGACCTTTTAAGAGGTCATCCATGTAAAAGTTTTTGTTGACTGTTAGTACAACATCTTCTGAGAAGCTGGACTGATTATCCTCAGCAGTCTTTCTGAGAGCATAGCAAGCACAGCTCGGTGAGGAGCCTGCACCAAATAAGTGGACAGTCATACAGTATTCCTCAAGGTCTTGTTCTAGATTACCTTGAGGCCACCACATGAAGCATAGAAAGTCCACATGGTCCTCAGATACCTTAACCTGGTGGAACATGGATTTTTATGTCTCCCATTAATGCCACATGTTCCTGCCGAAACCTTACTAGAACCCCAACCAATGAGCTAGTTAGGTTAGGGCCCTGTAAAAGCTGACTGTTAAGTGAGACCCCTTTATACTCTGCTCCACAATCAAATACCACACGCAGCTTATGTTTTTGTGGATGGTATACACCATGATGTGGTATATACCACACCTTGCCTTTCACTGCTGTCAGCTGATGTTGTGGAACCCTTTCTGCATGTCCACAATTAATGGCATTAGTCATAAAGTTTGTGTATTCTTTATAAAAACTTCTGTTCTTTTTGAATTTCCTTTTCAACCCAAGTATGCGCTGCAGAGCAACAGAAATGTTGTTTGGCATTACGAGTTCTTCCCTTTTGGAAGGCAATTTCAGTTTGTAATGTCCATTATCTAGCTGTGCAGAGCGATCCATTATGTCTAGGAATTTTTGTTCCTTTCTTGACATTTCCTCTTGTTCTGTAAAGGACTTCTCAATGAAGTCATAGTTGTATTGGCTCGTCAGAAGCTCTTCAATTTTATCAACTGTAGTTCTGTTGACATGAACTGAAGGGTACCCATTTTTAAGATCCTTGTAACCTTCTGCTGAAACATTTATAACCCATCCTAGGAGGCTTCTGATTGCATAGGGCCCTTCACCTCTACTATTAACCATCTCCCAAGGTTCCATTAGTTTAGATGCATTTGTGCCCACTAATAAGCCTACACCAGCCTGTATGCGAGGAAAATTAATGTCCTTTAAGTATGACCATTTTGACAGCTCCTCCTCACTGATGATATTGTTGGTGGAGACTGGCATTTCCTTTTGTGTAAACACAATGGGAAGCTGATAGAAATGGCTTCCATTTATTTCTGCAATCTCCAGCCCTTTAATGATAGAGGTTGTCATTGTTTTACTATGATCCATTGTCCGGAGATGAATCTGAGCCTTTCGACCTTGAATGTTGAGTTCATAAATAAACATGCAGGTATATTTATTATGGGAACATTGAACCATCATAATGTTCAAGACGACTGAAGTCTCTTTCTAATCCTGGCTGTCTTTGGAAAGCTGTAAAGGTCATTAAAGGTTAATGTCTCCTGTGTACAAATGTTTCAGTTTAATTTGTAACAAATGAGAGCCTTTCTGGCCAAAGCTTAAATTAATTTAAAGTTATGAAAGAGGTAAGGTGATTTTATTTATATATCATATTTTCAGCAATAAGACAATTCAAAGTGTTTTATACAGTGATCAGAAACAAGTTGGTGACAGTGAAAGAAGACTCAATAAAACATTAAAACTGGTTTTATTCTTATCCAGATCTCATTCTTTCTGAAGGTGACGACACTGAGGGGTTTTGGTCGGGTTCTGGAACTGGTGAACAGACCTGGGTGGTGCAAAGAAGAGAAAATGGGTGAACTACAGCAGTCTAACTCCTCCACCTTCAGCTCGTGGTTTCTTCAGTGTCCATTCAGTCTTCCTCTCCTCCATCAGTGTCAGGGCCCAGAGGAGGAAGACGTCTTTAATCTTCATACACTGCGGCTCATTCTCTCTGACAGCGGTTACCAGGGCAACGTCTTTCTCCTGGGTCCAAACTTTTCATTTGTCAATCAAACTCTCTAACACCTCTATCTCTCTCTGTCTCTCGCTCTGTCTCTCTCTCTCTCTGTGAGTCTGTCCAGGTTGAAATTACTGTTAAACTCAAAGAGACTAAATCAGATAAAATTGATAAACATGTAAAATCAGTAAATGTGGTTCAACTCCCTTTTGTGTTTTCATTTATATTATAGAAATTATAAACATAGGAATTTTCACAGCATTTTAGTGTCAGGTAAAAGTAGGTCTTTCTGATTATGAACACCTAATTGTAGTTTGTAGTTATTGTAGATTTCTTATAAACATTTATTAAACTGTAAGGGATGCTGGAGCTTGGTCGACCAAACAGACACATTTAACATTTTATTTTACAATACTTAAATAAATACTGTAGTTTATTTTCATCACACTTATGGAGAGAATCTGAACAAACATTAAACAATTCATTTCTGAGAATCATACATGTCACAAAATGTGATTGTATAAAAGAAAGGCCTGTTTTTGATTGGCTAGTAATGTGCTTCTCTTTACATACATTATGAATCTGCCCATCACAAACAGGAGGATCTGATTAGTTGGAGGAGGTGTAAAACTGAGAGTAGAGCTCCTCCCTGAAAAACTTTCATATATATTTTCAAGTGAGAAAATTATAACTCACTTTGTAATCCACCAGCAAAATGTTCCTCTTCACTTTGGTGCTTGGGGTGCTGTTTCTACCAGAAGGCAAGTTTTTGATTACGATTAATATTATTCTAATATTTTATTATTTAGTATGGTTTCATTAAACCAAGCTGTTCTCCTTCCTTCCCATTAAAAACTACAATAATTATCTAATTTCTGCTTTTCTTGCTAAACCTTTTAAACTTTTTCTTTCCACTCTGTATTTTGTGCTGCTGTGATTCAATCATTTTGTCTTGGTTAAGAAGAGGATTTTGTTATTTAGATAAAATGTAATATCACAGTTTCCTTCATACTTTGTTGACAATAAAAGTTCATTTTCTCTTTGTTTTAATTAGCTGACAGCCTGAAATGTACATGTGAACCACGCTTCTATGGAGTTTGCTCCAATGACACAACTCAATGTCCCTCACAGAACTATAGTTGTTCAGCAGCAACAGAAGTCACACTATTTGGTAAGTATTTATGAGGTTTCCAGTTGATGACATTTAGTTTGGGACCTCGTCACTTTAAAATTTGTGTTCTTTAGTTACAGGTGGTGCAAACATTACTGAGCTCAACTCCAAAGGTTGCATTGAGTCTGAACTGTGTCTTGACTACTCTGTCAGCAATGGAGTTTACAGAGTTTTACAAAATAGCAGCTGCTGCAGTGGAGATCTCTGCAACGCCAACATTACCTACCCAAAACCTGGTAATTAATTCATTGACGGTATTTTTCAATATTTTGCACATTTTGAATTTGCAGTGCTCACAAACTTTTTTAACCCATTAGAGATTTGGGTTAAAAAACAGAATACATTTAGTTTTGTGATTCCAGCTTCATATACATGTTTTAGGAGAAACAAGTTGGTGACAAAAGATGAAAGTTTTTAAGAAAAAATTATAAAAATTTTTAATTTCTTTTCAACTGAATAACTATCTTTGTATCTTAGAGTCCAAGTCCCCTCCAAATGGAAAAAAGTGCTTCAGCTGTGACGGGGATAAAAACTGCACGAAAACCCTTAACTGTGTAGGGGATGAAAACTACTGCTTCACAAAAACAGGTAAGAGACCAACATGTTTGCATACTTCATATTTATCCTCAGAGGAACGTTAAGACCAGATCCAAATGTGTTACTTGAATCATAACTGTTTTCATTTTCACAGACAATTCACAAGGAGAAACCATGATGATGAAGGGATGTGCCTCTGAGGTGGTGTGCGCAGATGTTTTTTCTCCAGTGCTGAAACGGTTAGTTTTACAGGTTTCTGATCAGTTCACTGAACCAAAGATTAGCTGCTGCCAGGGCGACTACTGCAACATCGCCAGCAGCCCCAGCAGCACCAACAGCCCCAGCATCACCAGCAGCACCAGCAGCCCCAGCAGACCCAGCAACGCCAGCATCACCAGCAGCCCCAGCAGCACCAGCAGCACCAGCAGACCCAGCAACGCCAGCATCACCAGCAGCCCCAGCAGACCCAGCAACGCCAGCATCACCAGCAGACCCAGCAACGCCAGCATCACCAGCAGCCCCAGCAGCACCAGCAGCACCAGCAGACCCAGCAACGCCAGCATCACCAGCAGCACCAGCAGACCCAGCAACGCCAGCATCACCAGCAGCCCCAGCAGCACCAGCAGCCCCAGCAGCACCAGCAGACCCAGCAACGCCAGCAGCGCCAGTACTGTTAGTCCCACCCTGCTGCTCCTGTTGGTGCCTCTGTTGTTTTCTAACTTATTTTCTTAGCTCACAGAAGCTACTGCATTGCTGCCATGTTTTCTTTTTAATCACAATTTATTTAATAAATGTGATAATTTTATTTGATTCTTTATTTTGGTTAGCTAAGCAACATTTTATAATCAACAACATCCTCTATACTTTGTTGTTCTATACAAAAAAAATATTCCTCAATAAACTTTTTTTTATTTATTTCTGGGTCCAGTACCTGTCTGATTCTAAATGTTTAGTTTTGAAAAAACAAAATGACTTGGTGTTATAGTAATGAATCTGTTCTTTTTCTTTTAATTGATTCTCTATAAATTCACTAAGATAAGACCAAGAAAAATTCTGTAAACATCCTTAATAATTCACTTCTGTTGTGCTCTGAAAACAAATCTTGCTGAATAAATGCATTAAAAAATAATTCTGTGTACTTTTCTGATTCTAAATGTTTATTTTTTTTAAACTGATGCAACTGAGGAACTTTGACTGAAATGATTTAAAAACATAAACTGAAAGGCTGTGGGTAAAAGGAGAGAGGGAATAAAATTAGGAGTGAGTGATGAATTTTTTTAAGATAACTGAATGGTTGTTGCCACATGCATAATTTGCTTTGGCAAAAAATACATGAGTCTCCTTTCACAAAATAAAGAGTTAAGAGTGAAATATCTTTTTCTACATAATCAGCTGTTCTCTGAGGTAAAGGTTTGAGTTTCATACCAATAGGACAATATTTGGAGAAAATAAACAGGGCAAGCAAATATCAGCAGGCTAATAATTTACTTGGTTGATTGATTGACACATTTGAGTTAATTGGAGTCACACCTGTGAATTTATTTAAGGCCACATCTAAAACACACTGATGTATAGTTTGACATGATGAGAAGCTCAGAAGAAATCAAAGTATCAAGAAGAGAAATGTGAAGTTTATAATCTCATATCAGTATTTTTTTGTTTGCTTGTTTCCTGACATTTTCTGTCTCCAGGCTGCAGGTGTGTGCAGACAAAACATGAAGGATGTTATAAATTAAACTGAAAACAAAAAAAAATTAAGAAACCAAAATATCATACATTTGTTCTATTCTCTGTAAAAATTACTTTTGTAGCTTTTATGGTTTTACGTTGTTTATGCAAAAATTAGCAACATTTGTAATTTTATTAAATTTGTTAGGGTAAGTATCTCCTGTACTTTCTATGAATTTTACAACTTCTAATTTTTCCAGTGAATTTTTGTGGTTTCAACATTTCATGAATGTAAAACTGACGTGAAATTTATATTTCTTGAGTTATATTATTATAACATTTAGTTATAATTAAATGTTTTTTCTACGGTTTGTAATGCTTTGGATTCTGTAACTGTTAGCATTTTACAATTTTTACTGTAAATTTTATGGATCTTTTAAAAAGCTTTTCATAAAGGCAGTGGCTGGACTACTAAAATACACATGGTAATTGATTTAATCATGATTTTGAGATTAATAATGAGGTGATTGTAGCGGCCACTTGGAATAAACAGCCAGACGCAGGGAGTTCCAAACGGGTGCAGTTTAATCTGGACTTTAGACACCGTGAAAACTGTAGCATGAAATAAAAGAATACAGAATTGTTGTACATGCTTAACTTTTGTATAAAATTAGCATATTAATGTTCACACATACGAATACGTTGTCCTTAGCTCGTCAACACACAGTTTCGTTTTTAGACAAATAAACCAATGACGTTCTACTGTTTTTAAATAAACATTTCTTATTACAAATCGCAATTGCGCATATTCATACCTCATTCTGCTTTCCAAGGGCGCTATTTTAACGATTTTCTTTAGTTTTCTTCAGGATCTAACGCTGACTCATCACGCTTAGCAAGAACAGGAAGTGCCGAACCACAAAACACACGAAGAAGAAATCTAGCTTTACTGTATTCAAAATAAAAGCACAAATTAACCACTAGGTGTCACTGTTTGACTAATGAACAAGAAGGAGAATTTTAACATTTAGCAGCCATTTACAGTGATTGACTGAGCAGGTGAAAAGAAAAGCGTCTTCCAGTTTGAATTTACATCAAGTTTCATCACAGAGCATTTTATGCTTTATGTTTTTATTTTAAAGACTGATGATTTCAGCTCACAGCTTTTAAAATGAACATAATTCATTATTGGTCCTTTAATCTTGCAGAAGAGGAAACCTGATGTCCAGTGAAACCAGTTTCCTGCACTTTGCTGCAGTTACAGAGTAAAACAGAGGTTTAGGTTTTGAATGCTCTTCTGAATTGATTTTTAAATAATTCATGCCATTTATTTCTTGTAAATTGATAAAGATGGCCAATATTTTTCCAGAAATGTACTGAAACAAATCTCACACCTTGAAATTCACCATTATAACAAGTTTTCTAATGGACTCAGGCTCTAGAGGCCTCGTCCTCACTAAACGTCTCTTTGGTCTCTAGACCATTGAGACAAATGTAACAACATTTATTAGCATATTTTCAAGAATGTGTTGAGGATTTTTACCCATCATGTTGTTTGTGCAACGTTGTTGACAAGGAAATTACAATTTTAATAAACTTTGTTGTTACGGAAAGTGACAGAGGTACAGGAACAGTGAGCTTCCATATTTCAGTTCTTTAAAACTGTTTGAAGCAAATTGAGTTAAAACAATTATTCTTTTAAATAGTTAAAAGTTAAATATTTTCTCATGGCCCTTCTGTTATGAGAGGAAATGCCACGATGAGGTTTGCTGGCTTGGTGAAGACATGCCTCGATTTAGAGCATCTTAAAAATGTTAGTGAATGAAAGATGACATAGAAGCGAAATGTACCAGAAGTATGTGTAAAAAGGTGTGTGTGTGGGTGTGTGGGTGTGTGCGTGTGTGTATTTTGTGCGTGTTTAGCTAAGAGAAGTGTGAAATGCAAAGTAAAAGTGGTTAGTGCCCCCTGCTGGTGGGTAAAAGCTCACGTCTGTCTATTACCTGTAAAATATGTTGTTTGTGCCGAGATGTTCATTTTAATGCGGTTCCCTTACATTGTTTTTCATATTTTTGTCTAGAGTTTGCAATTATTTGCTCACACCATAAAGGTTTAGTCTGTCTAGCAAAAGGTATATCGGAAATAATTTCCAAAATATTCACATGTTGTGTTGAATTTCTGCACCTCGTCCAGTGTTTAGTTCCGTGTGTAGTTTAAAACGGAGCAGCTTAGCCCAAAGTGTTTCATTATATCAGGTTAAAATGCCAAATTTAACTTTGACCCTAAGATTACGTGATGACGATGATCAAAAGAAACAACATAGCACATTTCTATCGCTGCTTTGTGACAGACAAATTGTGTCGCTGTTGGTTCACCGTTTGCGGCCATACCACCGTGAACACATCTGATCTGGGAAGCTAAGCAGGATCGGGCCAGGTTAGTACTTGGATGGGAGACAGCGTACTGGAATGATCCATGATTCCCCCAAACAAAACCCAGTATCCACAAAAACCAGATCAGAGGAATAAATAGAGAAAATGAACACAAAGTAAGTGTCATGCAACACAAGTAATCTGAGTGTTGTCAAGTAATTTGATAAGAAGCTGTAAACAGAAGTGAATTCAAAACAGAAAACTGGATAGAACCTTCTCCTTGTTGTTTATGTATATGCATGGAGAAGGTCAAAGCAGAGGACAAAAGAAAGAGTATTTTTTCTTGTCACACTCCCTTTAGTTTTTGTTGAGTTGTGTTTGTTGTGAATTTTAGTCATTTCTTTGTATGGTTGTTGCCTTCTGCTCACCCTCAGTGGTTTCCAATAGTAAGTGGAACAACCTGTTTCCTTTCCAACATTCATCCTTCCCAGTTTTTAAGGCTGGTTTGTCACGTTTCTCTGACTCTTCTGTTTTCTCCTGACTGTGATCAGAGACATTTTGCTCACTGAGGTTTCATTCCATTCACACAGTTTAACAATCTGCTTGGCTACAAAACAGACTGCAAGCAACCTCATCTTCTTTCATAAGGGAAATTAAACATTCAAGTTCGTCTTGAGGGGGCAAGAAAGAAACAACTGAATAACTTTATAGTTATTCAGAGTTGAGAGAAACATCTTAGGAAGACAACATTAGACAACATCATGCTGTTATACATTGTTTTATAATCACAATCATAGTAACTTTAAAATGTTTCACCATACTGCCAAAGTTATGTTGAAAGGTTGAAGAAACCATCTGATAACTGAAAAGTTACTCTGTTAAATTGGCAGGTTGTAAAACATCTATTACTACAGATGTCATCTCTGACATTCTTAGAGTTTTAAACTGGTAGTTATTTATTAAAGTAACAATCTCATCATATTTACATGTTTTTTCTGATTACTCGGCTTTTCTTAGTTCAGAGGTCAGCATGGAGGAGCCGTGGGAAGCAGGTCCAGAAATGATGTCAGCAATACAAAATGCTTTGGGAAACAGCAGAGATGTTGCAGCTGCAAAATTAAGAGAATATTTGGAAATTAAAAACAATGTACCTCTAAACATAGCAATCACTGGAGAGGCCAGCTCTGGTAAATCCTTCTTTCTCAAAGCCTTTAGAAAGGTAGAAGATGACAGTGAAGATGTTGCTCCTACTGGTGTTGTAGAAACCACATTAGAGGTAAAAGAATATCCTCATCCAAACTATCCCAGCGTCATCTTCAGTGACCTTCCTGGAATCGGAAGCACCAGGTTTCCAGCTAAACAATATTTGAATCAAGTTGGACTTAAGAAGTTTGACATCTTTATTATTATCTCAGCTGATCGCTTCAGAGAAAATGATGTCAAACTTGCAAAGGAGATCAAGAAGATGGGGAAGAAGTTCTGCTTTGTTCGCTCAAAGTTTGACAATAATTTACGCCATGAAGAAAGAAAGAAAGATTTCAACCAAGAAAAGACTTTAGCACAGATCAGAGAACATTGTGTTATAAGTAAGTGTCTTCCACTGACTGCTGTTCTGAAGAGTTAAAACATTTTAAATATACTTTAAAAGAAAAGAAATGAAATTGCAAAGGTTTATAACATGAATTTGTCCTGTTTGTAACACAGGACATGCAAAACGTTCTGTATTTGAAAGTGGTGAGAAGTTTAGATCGTAAAGGGTTAACGCTGGACGATTCGGAAATGTCCAGATGATGCACAATTTCTGCTCAATCAAACCTGTAACTGTAAAATAAAGACATTTTATAAACATGCTTCTAATGCTCTTTTTAAATATGCATTCTTGGTACACTTATACACTACAACGTATATTTAAAAATATGTACAAAATACTTTTCTGATGTTGTATCCTGGTTTTTCTTTTAGCACCATAATATGTTAATGCATGAGAAAACATTATGTAGAAAACTTGATATCACCCTTAACTGTCCTGTCTATTAATATAGGAGGGGATGCATTTTAATTTGTGTTCTTGCCAATATGTGCATCTTCTATCTATTGTCCTGTTGATATGAAACTTCTAGCAGAAGATCTTAGAACAAGTGTGATTATGAAGAAAAGGTGAAATCCCTCTTAACTCTTATTTTCTCCAAGTTAGCAGCAGGATGCATTTTTTGCCAAAGCAAATTATTAGCCTGCTGATATTTGCTCACCCTGTTTATTTTCTCCAAATATTGTCCTATTGGTATGAAACTCAAACCTTTACCTCAGAGAACAGCTGATTATGTAGAAAAAGCTATTTCACTCTTAACTCTTTATTTTGTGAAAGGAGACTCATGTATTTTTTGCCAAAGCAAATTATGCAAGTGGCAACAGCCATTCAGTTATCTTAAAAAAATTCATCACTCACTCCTAATTTTATTCCCTCTCTCCTTTTACCCGCAGCCTTTCAGTTCATGTTTTTAAATCATTTCAGTCAATGTTCCTCAGTTGCATCAGTTTAAAAAAATAAACATTTAGAATCAGAAAAGTACACAAAATAATTTTTTAATGCATTTATTCAGCAAGAACAGATTAATTAAATGAATTATGCATAAAGAGAAATCTGGGTAGCAATGAAATTATTTCTATCAGCTAAGAAAGAAAGAACTTTCTCTGTATGAGTTTCTTCAGGTTGAATTTTACATTCATGTAGGTTAATTTCCAGTCAAACTCTACAATCTTGGGCTCTGAAAGGTTTTAATTTTTCTTTGATTCAAAAAGAAAAGGTTTAATGTTAAAACAAAGAAAATAAAATTTTATTTCACATCTATAACACCAAGTCATTTTGTTTTTTCAAAACTAAACATTTAGAATCAGACAGGTACTGGACCCAGAATTTAAAAAATAGTTTATTGAGGAAGATTTTTTTTTGTAAAGAACAACAAAGTATAGAGGATGTTGTTGATTCTAAAATGTTGCTTAGTTCCTTTTGTCTCTGGACTGCACTGCTGAGCTTTTGGTTTGTTTTGTGTTTTGTTGTTGTTGTTATTAAACAAAAAATGCATAAACATATTTACAAAAAAAAAAAAAGAAAAGAAGTTGCTTAGCTAACAATCTTGGGCTTTGAAAGCTTATAACTTTCAGAGCCCAGAATCAACAACATTGATTATGTTGTTGACAGATTCAAATAAAAAGAACAGATTTATCAAATAAATTGTGATTAAAAATAAAACATGGCAGAAATTCAGTAGTTTCTATGAGCTAAGAAAATAAGTTAGAAAACAACAAAGGCACCAACAGGAGCAGCAGGGCGGGACTGGGAGTACTGGCGCTGTTGCAGTAGTTGCCCTGGCAGCAGCTAACCTCTGATCCAGGTAACAGTCCAGAGGACACTGAAGTTGACTTATCTGAGCACTCCTTGTCAGAGGCACATCCCTTCATCATCATGGTTACTCCTTGTGCATTTCCTGTGAAAATGAAAACAGTTATGATTCAAGTAACACATTTGGATCTGGTCTTAACGTTCCTCTGAGGATAAATATGAAACATGCAAACATGTTGGCCTCTTACCTGTTACTGTGAAGCAGTGACTTTCATCCCCCACACAGTTAAGGGTTTTCATGCAGTTTTCATCCCCTGCACAGCTGAAGCACTTTTTTCCGTTTGGAGTGTAGTCTAAGATACAAAGATAGTTATTCAGTAGAAAAGACATGAGAATTATTGGAATTTTTTCTTAAAAACTTTCATCTTTTGTCACCAAATTGTTTCTCCTAAAACATGTATATGAAGCTGGAATCACAAAACTAAATGTATTCTGTTTTATAACCCAAATCTATAATGGGTTAAAAAAGTTTGTGAGCTCTGCAAATTCAAAATGTGCAAAATATTGAAAAATACCATCACTGAATTAATTACCAGGTTTTGGGTAGGTAATGTTGGCGTTGCAGAGATCTCCACTGCAGCAGCTGGTCTTTTGTAAAACTCTGTAAACTCCATTGCTGACAGAGTAGTCAAGACACAGTTCAGACTCAATGCAACCTTTGGAGTTGAGCTCAGTAACCTTATCATCTGTAATTAAAGAACACAAATTTTAAAGTGACGAGGTCCCAAACTAAATGTCATCAACTGGAAACCTGATAAATACTTACCAAGAGATGTGACTTCTGTTGCTGCTGAACAACTATAGTTCTGTGAGGGACATTGAGTTGTGTCAGTGGAGCAAACTCCATAGCGGTTTCCTTCACATGTACATTTCAGGCTGTCAGCTAATTAAAACAAAGAGAAAATGAACTTTTATTGTCAACAAAGTATGAAGGAAACTGTGATATTACGTTTTATCTAAATAACAAAATCCTCTTCTGAACCAAGACAAAATGATTGAATCACAGCAGCACAAAATACAGAGTGGAAAGAAAAAGTTTAAAAGGTTTAGCAAGAAAAGCAGAAATTAGATTATTATTATAGTTTTTAATGGGAGGGAAGGAGAACAGCTTGGTTTAATGAAATTATACTAAATAATAAAATGTTAGAATAATATTAATCGTAATCAAAAACTTGCCTTCTGGTAGAAACAGCACCCCAAGCACCAAAGTGAAGAGGAACATTTTGCTGGAGGATTACAAAGTGAGTTATAATTTTCTCACTTGAAAATATATATGAAAGTTTTTCAGGGAGGAGCTCTACTCTCAGTTTTACACCTCCTCCAACTAATCAGATCCTCCTGTTTGTGATGGGCAGATTCATAATGTATGTAAAGAGAAGCACATTACTAGCCAATCAAAAACAGGCCTTTCTTTTATCCAATCACATTTTGTGACATGTATGATTCTCAGAAATGAATTGTTTAATGTTTGTTCAGATTCTCTCTATAAGGGTGATGAAAATAAACTACAGTATTTATTTAAGTATTGTAAAATAAAATGTTAAATGTGTCTGTTTGGTCGACCAAGCTCCAGCATCCCTTACAGTTTAATAAATGTTTATAAGAAATCTACAATAACTACAAACTACAATTAGGTGTTCATAATCAGAAAGACCTACTTTTACCTGACACTAAAATGCTGTGAAAATTCCTGTTTGTAATTTATATAATATAAATGAAAACAAAAAAGGAAGTTGAACCACATTTACTGATTTTACATGTTTATCAATTTTATCTGATTTAGTCTCTTTGAGTTTAACAGTAATTTCAACCTGGACAGACACACAGAGAGAGAGAGAGAGACAGAGCGAGAGATAGAGGTGTTAGAGAGTTTGATTGACAAATGAAAGTCTTTAGCATTTGGACCCAGGAGAAAGACGTTGCCCTGGTAACCGCTGTCAGAGAGAATGAGCCACAGTGTATGAAGATTAAAGACGTCTTCCTCCTCTGGGCCCTGACACTGATGGAGGAGAGGAAGACTGAATGGACATTGAAGAAACCACGAGCTGAAGGTGGAGGAGTTAGACTGCTGTAGTTCACCCATTTTCTCTTCTTTGCACCACCCAGGTCTGTTCACCAGTTCCAGAACCCGACCAAAACCCCTCAGTGTCGTCACCTTCAGAAAGAATGAGATCTGGATAAGAATAAAACCAGTTTTAATGTTTTATTGAGTCTTCTTTCACTGTCACCAACTTGTTTCTGATCACTGTATAAAACACTTTGAATTGTCTTATTGCTGAAAATATGATATATAAATAAAATCACCTTACCTCTTTCATAACTTTAAATTAATTTAAGCTTTGGCCAGAAAGGCTCTCATTTGTTACAAATTAAACTGAAACATTTGTACACAGGTGACATTAACCTTTAATAACCTTTACAGTTTTCCAAAGACAGCCAGGATTAGAAAGAGATTTCAGTCGTCTTGAACATTATGATGGTTCAATGTTCCCATAATAAATATAACTGCATATTTATTTGAACAGATGAACGTGGCTCTTTCAACTGTTAATTGTTAAATGGATGAACCAGATTTATGCAGCTTCACATTTCTCTCCTTGATACTTTGATTTGGAAATATTAGAAGTTGTAAAATTCATAGAAAGTACAGGAGATACTTACCCTAAAAAAATTGCTAAAATACAAATGTTGCAAATTTTTGCATATAAAATGTAAAACCATAAAAGATGCAAAAGTAATTTTTACAGAGAGTAGAATAAAGGTATGATATTTTGGTTTCTTTATTCTTTTTAGTTTTCAGTTTAATTTATAACATCCTTCATGTTTTGTCTGCACACACCTGCAGCCTGGAGACAGAAAATGTCAGGAAACAAGCAAACAAAAAAATACTGATATGAGATTGTAAACTTCACATTTCTCTCCTTGATACTTTGACTGATTTCTTCTGAGCTTCTCATCATGTCAAAATATAAATCAGTGTGTTTTAGATGTGGCCTTAAATAAATTCACAGGTGTGACTCCAATTAACTCAAATGTGTCAATCAATCAACCTGAAGTTTGTGGAAGGAAACTCAAAACGTTTGACCCAAGTAAGAGACGGTTATCTGTGATACTGACCAAATGTATGTAAACTTTTGAATAGGAGGAAAGTTAGAAAACAATTTCTAAAAATGTTTTTTCCCAGTCTTCTGGTATTTAGCAAATAAAAATAACTTCAGTAATTCTGACATAAAACAAGAAGTTTTGTCTGATTTAACTTGAGATGTGAGATAAAAAAAGTTTCTTTTTATTCGGTTCATGTAAATATCTGGTTCTAACTTTACGTGCTACATTATTCAAACTGGAAACCATTGTCACCATATGGAAATGGTTTTCTATCTGATGGAACTTTTATGCAAATTTAAGACGCAAAAAAAAAATGGTTGAATTGAGTATTTATATGTGCTGGATAAAAATGCAAAAAGGATTCTTAGAAACATATGATTAGTGTTTATATAAGTTATTATTTTAATTCTCTTTGGTCTCTAGACCATTGAGACAAATGTAACAACATTTATAAACATATTTTCAAGAATGTGTTGAGGATTTTTACCCATCATGTTGTTTGTGCAACGTTGTAGACAAAGAAATTACATTTTTAATAAACTTTGTTGAGGCGAAGCAGCCAGGATGCAACGTTACACTGATACACAGAATCAGAGGAGTTTCTGATCATGTAAAACATTTATTTGAAATGTGAAGCATTTTAGGTTGAAATATCTTAAAACTGATATCATTTTCTGTTTGATTTCTTTTATTAAACAAAATAAAATAATATTATTTTATGAATAACTTGCTGTTTCTGAACCTTTTGGATAATTCAAGTTTCAAACTAAATCTGCAAAGATAAACAACCAGACAACATGGCAAGATTCAATCATAAAACTGTGCTAATAAATATTCAACATTATATCTGTTTTTCCTGTAAAGTCAGATCTTTTTGTTATTTTAGGGAATCAAAGTATTTGTACTTAAAGCTCACAAATGTCTTGAAATGGCCCATGACTCAAACCTCTGTTTTACTCTGTAACTGCAGCAAAGTGCAGGAAACTGGTTTCACTGGACATCAGTTTCCTCTTCTGCAAGAATAAAGGACCAACAATGAATTATGTTCATTTTAAAAGCTGTGAGCTGAAATAATCAGTCTTTAAAATAAAAACATAAAGCATAAAATGCTCTGTGATGAACCTTTGTGTAAATTCAAACTGGAAGACGCTTTTCTTTTCACTTGCTGCTCAGTCAATCACCTCATTATTAATCTCAAAAACATGATTAAATCAATTAATGTGCATTTTAGTAGTCCAGCCACTGCCTTTCTAAAAGATCTGTAAAATTTACGGTAAAAATTGTAAAATGCTAACAGTTACAGAATCCAAAGCATTACAAACCGTAGAAAAACATTTAATTATTATAACTCAAGAAATATAAATTTCACATCAGTTTTACATTCATGAAATGTTGAAACCACAAAAATTCACTGGAAATATTAGAAGTTGTAAAATTTATAGAAAGTACAGGAGATACCTAAAAAAATTGCTAAAATACAAATGTTGCAAATTTTTGCATAAAAAATGTAAAACCATAAAAGCTGCAAAAGTAATTTTTACAAAAAGTAGAATAAAGGTATGATATTTTGGTTTCTTCATTTTCTTTTGTTTTCAGTTTAATTTATAACATCCTTCATGTTTTGTCTGCACACACCTGCAGCCTGGAGACAGAAAATGTCAGGAAACAAGCAAACAAAAAAATACTGATATGAGATTGTAAACTTCACATTTCTCTTCCTGATACTTTGACTGATTTCTTCTGAGCTTCTCATCATATCAAAATATAAATCAGTGTGTTTTAGATGTGGCCTTAAATAAATTCACAGGTGTGACTCCAATTAACTCAAATGTGTCAATCAATCAACCTGAAGTTTGTGGAAGGAAACTCAAAACGTTTGACCCAAGTAAGAGACGGTTATCTGTGATACTGACCAAATGTATGTAAACTTTTGAATAGGAGGAAAGTTATAAAACAATTTCTAAAAAATGTTTTTGCCAAGTTTTCTGGCATTTGGCAAATAAAAATAACTTTAGTAATTCTGACATAAAACAAGAAGTTTTGTCTGATTTAACTTGAGATGTGAGATAAAAATGTTGTTGGTGTATGAAAATATCTGGTTGTGACTTTACGTGTTAAATTATTCAAAATTCAAAACCATTTCCTTGATGTGGGACACCATCAGGAAATGATGGTGTCCCACTGTTTTGAGAAAACAGGATTTCCTCAAATGGAAATGGTTAAAACCACCAGTGTACAAAATGTCTCAGAGCCTAATAACAGAAAACTTCAGTTTAGTTTGTCACACGCAAATTTGTCATAGTGAACAAATAAGCTCTTGTTTACTATTTTATAAATTTGTTTTTTTTTTTTAAACTGTTGAAAGGAGTATCTTGTATGTCCTGGATCAAAATGCAAAAATGATTCTTATTGCGACTTTTCACTTCCTTTTAGTCCCAAAAACAAAAACAGGTAGGTTTTGAATGCTCTTCTGAATTGATTTTTAAATAATTCATGCCATTTATTTCTTGTAAATTGATAAAGATGGCCAATATTTTTCCAGAAATGTACTGAAACAAATCTCACACCTTGAAATTCACCACTATAACAAGTTTTCTAATGGACTCAGGCTCTAGAGGCCTCGTCCTCACTAAACGTCTCTTTGGTCTCTAGAACATTGAGACAAATGTAACAACATTTATTAGAATATTTTCAAGAATGTGTTGAGGATTTTTACCCATCATGTTGTTTGTGCAACGTTGTTGACAAGGAAATTACAATTTTAATAAACTTTGTTGAGGCGAAGCAGCCAGGATGCAACGTTACACTGATACACAGAATCAGAGGAGTTTCTGATCATGTAAAACATTTATTTGAAATGTGAAGCATTTTAGGTTGAAATATCTTAAAACTGATATCATTTTCTGTTTGATTTCTTTTATTAAACAAAATAAAATAATATTATTTTATGAATAACTTGCTGTTTCTGAACCTTTTGGACAATTCAAGTTTCAAACTAAATCTGCAAAGAGAAACAATCAGACAACATGACAAGATTCAATTATAAAACTGTGTTAATAAATATTCAACATTATATCTGTTTTTCCTGTAAAGTCAGATCTTTTTGTTATTTTAGGGAATCAAAGTATTTGTACTTAAAGCTCACAAATGTCTTGAAATGGCCCATGACTCAAACCTCTGTTTTACTCTGTAACTGCAGCAAAGTGCAGGAAACTGGTTTCACTGGACATCAGTTTCCTCTTCTGCAAGAATAAAGGACCAACAATGAATTATGTTCATTTTAAAAGCTGTGAGCTGAAATCATCAGTCTTTAAAATAAAAACATAAAGCATAAAATGCTCTGTGATGAACCTTTGTGTAAATTCAAACTGGAAGACGTTTTCTTTTCACTTGCTGCTCAGTCAATCACTTCATTATTAATCTCAAAAACATGATTAAATCAATTAAAGTGCATTTTAGTAGTCCAGCCACTGCCTTTCTAAAAAGCTTTTTAAAAGATCTGTAAAATTTACCGTAAAAATTGTAAAATGCTAACAGTTACAGAATCCAAAGCATTACAAACCGTAGAAAAAACATTTAATTATTATAACTCAAGAAATATAAATTTCACATCAGTTTTACATTCATGAAATATTGAAACCACAAAAATTCACTGTGGAAATATTATCCATCCATCCATTATCTGAACACCCTTCTTCCCTAATTGGGTCAGGAGGGTTGCTGGTTCCTCTCCAGCTGCGTCCCGGGCGAGAGGCGGGGTTCACCCTGGACAGGTCGCCAGTCTGTCGCAGGGCAACACAAAGACATACAAGACAAACAACACACTCACACCTAGTGAGAATTTAGAGAGCCCAATTAACCTGACAGTCATGTTTTTGGACTGTGGGAGGAAGCCGGAGAACCCGGAGAGAACCCACGCATGCACAGGGAGAACATGCAAACTCCATGCAGAAAGACTCCGGGCCGGGAATCGAACCCAGGACCTTCTTGCTGCAAGGCAACAGCTCTACCAACTGCGCCACTGTGCAGCCTGTGGGAATATTAGAAGTTGTAAAATTTATAGAAAGTACAGTAGACACTTACCCTAAAAAATTTGCTAAAATTACAAATTTTGCTAATTTTTGCATAAACAACGTAAAACCATAAAAGCTGCAAAAATGTAATTTTTACAGAGAATAGAATAAAGGTATGATATTTTGGCTTCTTTGTTTTTTTAGTTTTAAATTTAATTGATAACATCCTTCATGTTTTACCTGCACACACCTGCAGCCTGGAGACAGAAAATGTCAGGAAACAGCAAACAACTTTTTTGTTTCTTAGTTTCTTTGCTCATATAAACAATTGCACTGCTGCCATGTTTTCTTTTTAACTATATTTCATTGCAGAAATCTGCTCTTTTTCTCTATAAACTGTGGAAACCTAAAACCAAGCAAACTTTTTGTAATTAACAAGATCCACAATGTTACATTATTGTTGACAAATAAAGAAACCATTATCTTTCTGA
Organism: Gambusia affinis; assembly: GCF_019740435.1. Classification (NCBI taxonomy): domain Eukaryota; kingdom Metazoa; phylum Chordata; class Actinopteri; order Cyprinodontiformes; family Poeciliidae; genus Gambusia; species Gambusia affinis. The sequence goes on along the minus strand of NC_057869.1, from coordinate 11,873,234 downwards.
TTCTAAATGTTTATTTTTTGAAACAACAAAATTAGAAAAAATATATTTGGTATTGTGATACAACTAAACCAATAGGTGACAGAGGTATGAATATATTTAGTTTTACTCCGTGATGAGTTACAAAGTGAGAATATGCTGAGGTCCAGAGTTGTTAGTGCCCCCTGGTGGTGGCACCTGGTGCTATACCAGGTGCTTTAACGCTTCACCACCGCCAGAGGGCACTAAAGACTCTTGCATTTTCACACTATTTAACTCAAACAAACCCCTTCTACATTTCTTCATACCTCTGCTCTGGTACATTTTTACTACAAGTATCATCCTTCACACATATATTTTTGTTAAAGAGCCAGAAAAAGACCAATCATTGAACGCTGTTGAGTAAGCGTCTTGCTCAACCGTCCAATGAGAAGGCTGCACCGGTTAGGATAATGAACTGGTCAAATAATTCCCCACTTACAGTTTCTTGACTAGACGGACAGAGTTCAGTATGATGATTTTAAGCTCTTTGATTTATGATTTTAAATGTTTGCTTTCTTTCTTTCTTTCTTTCTTTCTTTCTTTCTTTCTTTCTTTCTTTCTTTCTTTCTTTCTTTCTTTCTTTCTTTCTTTCTTATTTATTTATTTATTTATTTATTTATTTATTGATTTATTTATTTATACATACCCTGGGGTAAAAATATACTTACAATGTATTTTAATTTTATTGGCATTAATATTTTATATATTAAAATGTACTTTCACAAATGTAAGTTTATTTGAAATATACTGAGTTGTAATCGGCAACAAACTGGACTGGGCATCTAACACTGATGCTGTGTGCAAGAAGGGGATGAGCAGACTCTATTTTCTAAGGAAGCTGAGATCCTTCAATGTGTGCAGCAAGATTTTGGAGACCTTCTACCACAGTGTTGTTGCCAGTGCCATCTTCTTTGCTGCTGTGTTGGAGAAGCAGCATCAGAGCCAGCAACTCTATTAGTCTGGACAGAATCATCAGGAAAGCTGGCTCTGTACTGGGACTAAGGCTGGAGTCCCTGGAAACTGTGGTGGAGAGGAGGACACTGAGGAAGGTTCTGTCTATCATGGACAATAAACAGCACCCTCTCCACCACATAGTGGACAGACAGCGGAGCACCTTCTCACATGGACTGCTCCAGCTCCGCTGTCGTAGGGACAGATACAGGAAATCCTTCCTGCCACATGCCATCTCACTGTACAATAAAAGCTAAATCATTGAAATCTGCATTATCAGCCCAATTTTTCACAACTGCACTGTGGCACACTTGCTGTACATATATTTACATATACCTATCTGCATTTTTTTGAATCTCTGTAAGGTCTGCTCTTAAGTTGCATTTTATATTTTACAGCACTTTATAATTTTACGATTTATAGCATTTTATATTTTATTTTATTTTATCTACAACTGTCTTTTCTTTATGCTGCAACTGCGAAGTAATTTCCCTGCTGGGATGAATAAAGTACTTCTATTCTATTCTATTCTATTGGAACCTGGATCCAGATGGCCCATCACTAGAGAGAGGACTTTCTCTGTAAAGGCACCTGCAGCTTCACGGTTTGAAGGTGTGTGCGTGTGTGTGCGTTTGTTTCTAATACCTTGTGGGGACCATTTTCCTGACACATACTACGTTGTGGGGATCCACTGTTCCTTGTGGGACCAAAGCCTGGTCCCAACAAGGGGAAACGCTGTTTCTGGGTCAGGGGTCAGATTTAGGACTAAGGTGTGAATTGAGTTTTGGTTATGGTTAGGGGTTAGGGTTAGGCACGTAATGGTTAGGGTTAGGTACGAAATGGTTAGGGTTGGGGCAGGGGTCTCAAACTCCAGTCCTCAAGGGCCGCAGTCCTGCAACCTTTAGATGTGCCTCTGCTGCACCACACCTGAATAGAATAATTAGGTCATAAGCAAGGTTCTGGAGAACTGGTCTACACAAGGTGGAGGAAATTAAGCCATTTCATTCCAGTGTTTTGTACCAGTCGCACATCTAAAAACTGCAGGACTGCGGCCCTCGAGGACTGGAGTTTGAGACCTATGGGTTAGGGTAAGGTTTGGGCTGTTGAAATGAATGGAAGTCAATGGAAAGTCCCCGCAAAGATAGCTGAGAAAACGTGTTTGTGTGTGTGTGTGTGTGTGTGTATTTGTGAGGTGTGCAGGAAGAGCATGTCTCCGCAGCTCAGAGCCACCTGCAGCTTTCTGCGCTACAGGAAGTGGAAGTGCTCCTTTTTCAGCTGGCCAACGATCACCACGTTCACCTGGTGCCGGCCAACCTGAGGCCGAATCGCCTCTGGGGTCGGCACTCTGCACGAGCACAACAGGTCGGCTGCTGACATTGTGAAGCGGTGCGAGTCTCGGTCGGGCTACACAGTGTTCGGCCGACACACCTGAAACCAGAGCGACCCAAAAGGCAAAGTTCTCTTGGACGAGGTAAACTCAGGTGGAATGGGTCACTGAGGACAGCCGTCTGATGTATCTCATCAAGATACTTAAAAACCTGCCAGAATAATAGCAGGGATTTATTAGAGATTCATCAGTCCAGTCCAGGTACAGATACTTCATAGGCCAACCAGTAAAAAGTCTTAAGTTTGTAATTTTTCCATTTTTTTTAACCTAATAATTATTATTTATGTGACTTTCATTTGTTTCATTGTTATTTATGTTAATGTCAGGTGTATTTTATGTATGTGTGGTTGAACAAATAAAAGGTTTTATGAATATGAATCCTCTGTTTAATTAAATCTATATTTAGGTCATTTTGTCTTGGTTCCAAAGCAAAACAGTCCATCATAATCAGAATCTCATTGTGTTCATCTTTATTTCATCTATGTGTGACACATATATGAAGTTCTCACCAGTGAGGAGAAACAACAGAAGAAAGTTTTCAGATAGAAAACACAACCTACAGGTGAAATAAATAGTTTAATTTCATCATGAAGTCACACTGCAAACAAGGACGAAGAAAAAAGAAAAATCCTGTATATATCAGACTTTGCAAATTATTACAAAATAAATAAGAATAATTAAATTAACTCAGAATTAAAGATTAAAATAATACTCACTTGAACCCAGAAGTGTTTTACAATTTCTGTTTGGATATAACGTTACCACTGATATGAACAAAGTACAGTTTCATCACACAGCATAAAAAACTGTTTCTTAAAAAAGAAACAAAATGGATATTCTATATATCCATTTTGTAAATATTGTTTCTGAAAAAATTTTTAAGTTCATCAATTGACTCATGAAACCGGTAAAACACATTTGTTACATTTAGATGTACTTGGCTTGACTTTTTTTTTTTTTTTACAAAAACAGGTCATTTTGTGTATTAAAGTGATGGACAGCATATTTAGTATTTGTATTTTCACAAAATATTCCAAAGAAAGTTTTTTAGTCTTGAGAAGCAAAAAAGAGTGCAGTAAATGAAATAACTAACTTAAACAGACTATAAGCTGTAACTAATATAAACACAAAATAAATACTAACACAATGTGGTGGTGGTAGGAGCATCCACCGCAGTAATGCCCCCCGTTAGACTCGTCTGGAGCCGGGGCTGGTAGGGGTCAAGTAGGTTTTTAACACACTTGGCTGTTATCTTTCGTTTTTATTTTTTTCAGTAGAGATCCGAGACCAGGATAGGGACTTTGTGGGGGTCATAAAGTTTTTAGAATGTGTGAAAATGCAGAGTTCAAGTCGAATTCTGCTTTATTTCCTCCTCATTCTGCTCCCTCTCTAAGGTGTTTTCTGCCTTAATCAGTTTTTGTTTGTGTGACTGTCGTCAGTTTTAAATGTTAAGGTTAAATCAGCCTGCAGTTGTGTGCATGTGAGCAGATAAAAGAGAGAAAAGACAAACAGTCCTGTTGTCCATAACAGAGTGTTCCTTGTGAATCTCTTGTAACATTTCTTGTCTATAAAATCACAAGATTCATGGTTTCTTTTACGAAGGACATTTTAGTTACATTGGTCTTTTTGTTTTTCACAATGTTGCATCAGGGCTCTTTTTCTATTTATGCTTGTCTTCAACTCTTTATCAGCACATTAACTCCACTTTACACCAAACTAACTTTTAGCCACATAAAACATATGTTTTTTTTCCAATTAGCAGATGAATATGTAATCACATCTCTAATTAGTCAAATCACAGACTGTTACTTGACGGTTTGTCTTGTTGCTCCTCATCATTTCTCCCAGGTTTCCTCATGGTCTCTTCATGTCTCTGGTTTGGGTTGAGTTTTTTTGGGGTTTTTTTTGTAAGTTGGATTTTTAATTAAATCTACAACAGAACTTTTACATCTTCTGCCTGCTGCATTTGGGTTCACAGTTCAACCACACTCATCATGACAGATAGTGGTAATGCATTGGACTTTAAAGCCACTCTGTCCATCATGGTCAGTATGGAATGAATATATGTAATTTAAACATTTAAATATGAATAAAAATAGTTTTTTTAAGAACCACAATAAAGCCTAAGCTTGATACAAAATAAAATGGCAACAATGTACTTTTTCCTGAAATTTTCAAGTTAAGAATCAAAATGGAATGTTTTTCTAGCCAAAATATTTGCTGGAAATGATGCATATTGTGTATCTAAAGTCATAGTAATGAAGTCAGTAAATACCTGTCAAAATATCGCCACTGATGCATGACCTCCACTTTAGTGGACAGTTGATCATTTTTAATTTCTCCAAATACAAACTTGTTAATTTTAAACTACATCAGTAGTGTTAGTCTTTAGGGGTTGCTTCATGTCACAATATATTTTTTACCTGCAAGAGTTTCTACAGTAGAAGGAAGGACTGGATATTCCTCAGTGGGTCAGCATGCTTTTTCATGTGTCGGCCATATTGGATTCAAATAAATTTTCTTGCACTTGCAGTGAATGGCCAGTTGTTGGCAGTGTATTGTATGATGCACTAGTGACCACTGTAGTGTTCTGTGTGCATTTACAAAATAAAACTCCATATAAACAAAAGAAATGGCTTTTGGATAGCAGTCCACTGCCCATGAAATGAATTCTATATATAGTGGATGGTCTGAGGTATTAACAGGTTAGTGTTTCTCAGTCATGAAATATATTTGGAGCCTCAATTGTGCAGATGTTTCGGGCTAGCATGGAGATTATCATGGAGGCTAGCACAGACACTAGGAAGGAGACTAGGAGGGAGACTAGCATAGGGCCAAGCATCGGGGTGCGTAGTGGAACAATTGGTAGCACTGTTGCTTTGCAGCAAGAAGGTCCTGGGTTCGATTCCCGGGGTCTTTCTACATGGAGTTTGCATTTTCTCCTTTTGCTTGTGTGGGTTCTCTCCAGGTACTCCAACTTCGTCCCACAGCCCAAAAACATGACTATCAGGTTAATTGGTCTGTGAGTGTGTGCGTCTCTGTGTTTCTCTGCGATGGACTGGTTACCTGTCCAGGATGATCCCCTCACTCGCCCGAAATATCTCGCTTGAGATAGGCACCAGCACCTCTCCTGAAAATGGATTGATGGCTAGCATAGAAACTAGCAGTTAGACTACCATGTTGACTAGCATGGAGGCTAGCATGTAGACTAGAGATCTCCCACATTTTGAAAACCTCTGGACTTCATTGAAGATAAAGTTTTGTATTTTGTCATTTATTTTGTAATGATTGATTAGAACAGGGGTTTTCAAAGTATGAAAGGGTGAGCCCCCCTCCAAGGAGCACAATGCCTGCTGCGCCCCCCCCCCCCATTTGAAAAAGTAACTTTAATCGGACTACTGATTACTCCTTGAAAAAGTAACTTAGTTATATTACTGACTACTTGACTTGGAAAGTAACTAAGTTACATTAAAAGTAACTTTTTAGTTACTTTCAGCAACTGCTAACAGCAATGCTCTGCTTCCTGTGAAAATCACATTGATCTTTGCTAATACTTAATTGTAAGCTATTTTATAATGGTAACATCAACAATGTGTCTCCACTTATAAGGTTGAACTGAAGAGGAGATTGTACTAAAAACAATACAAAAAATAAAAAACATGAGTAATTTGTGTGGTCCACTGTTGTCTGGAAAACTCCAAGAAGGATTTTAAATCCCCCCTCCCCCCAGCCTTCAGATTCTGCGTTACGCCCCTGAGTTTGATGTCAGCGCAGCACACAGATCTCCTCCTGCAGCTCCACAGCTCAGATGGCCGCGACACTTACTGTAATATTAATAATTATAACGGTGCTAACTTGCCATTATAATCATTGCCAACTACGGACACGTTTATTCGTGGCTGTTTTTACGTTTATTGCGCTGTTCATATTGGTCTCGATGTTTGCAGTTTTCTGGAGCGCAACGCGAAGCTTGACGTCATTCAGAGGTAATATATTAACTTGACATTAACTAAGACACAGCGGGACAGATCATCCGGGAAATGATGGACAGGGAGAGACTGACTAAAACTACCTTAACCCTCTGGGGTCCAGGTACATAAGGTCGTTTTTGACCAATTTTGATTTTACCCTAAAAGAAACCATAATAATATATATAATATTGCCTCATGTGGTATCATTTTTTTTCAGGACAAGCTGAACTTTATGAATTTATACTTAGTTTTTACTTTTGGACATACTGTGGCTGCATTTTGGACCTTGAGTCACAGAAAAACAAAATCCGATTTGAAAAAATAAAAAAAATTTCACTGTGAAAATGTCAAATATTCACAAAAAATATTTTTTATAATTTAGAATTACAATATATACTGTAAATTTCTTAAACTGATGTAAAAATATTGCAAACAACACAGTTTTACAACATTATTAGCATGAAAATGAAGGCAATTCTTCATTCGTTTGTATGCAATTTTTGAAAAAACTTCATAAGTCAAAACAAGATGACAAAAAATGTATAATTGTTTGGGGGAACAAGGTAAAAAAAGGTCTTTTGGAATATAGGAAAAACCTTGGCTCCCGGAGATAGCCGTGGGTGTAAGCTGTTTACTACTAGCTGCTGGGGGAGCGGCTCTGCATCACCCCGTAGTGATCGACTCCTTGCAGCTGCGCAGTGCCGCCATTCCCCTGCTTGGATCTCTGAGCATCTGCCTCTCAGACTGCCAGAATCTCATCATACTCTCAGTCTCTGATACTCTGTCAGTTGCTAATAAGAACGATCGATCTGCCATCGTCATCATGTCAATCCTCACTGCGCTCAGATTGCGGCTTTGGGTTTCCCCTCTTCGTCTTCCGGCACAAAACAGAGCGCCACTGCCTGCTGCGCGTTCATTCTTCACATAATCCTTTATATACAGAACAGAAACCACTAAGCTAAAAAGAAATTAGTTAGGGATGCCACCGATCGCCCCGATATCTTTGCATCAATTTTGCGATCGCACTGCCTATGCCGCTACTCCGTTTCCGCCGCTACTCCGTTTCCGCTTCTCTTTCACCGTAACTTGAGCAACTTTACTTCGTTTCTTAGCAACAAGATACAGCCCATAATTATTTGTTGAAGATGTGCGATTTCCAATAACAAAGGAATCTAATGTTGCGTTTCGTTTTTTGCGTTTGAAGCTCATTTCCTGTCACGTTCCTAGAAAAGCCCGTTTTTAACATTTCTGACATTCGGAAAAATATGGTTTACTTATTTTAGCATAACTCCGTTTTTACTTGGCCTATTAACACAATTTAAAAACTGGTGTGTAGCTTAAAATGTACACTTTAAGCACAAGTTGAAAGTGAGAATGGGGGAGGTGGAGTCTTGCTGCTACGTCGACGCAAAGCAGACATGTAAAAAAGACGCCTATATGCGTCCATGGACTCCAGAGGGTTAATGACGGACAAATTCTGGGATTTATTATGAGTCTCTGCTTATTCCCAACCACAAATGAGTAACTTCACGTTCAAAAACGAGCCCAAAAGGGCGCAACCAGCAACTCGTTAAATTTTCAAGCGACTTTAAAAAAAATGAAGCCCAAAGCCGCTTATAATAATCGGACTTGGCGACAAAAACTCAAAATAGTTCCAGTTTTTCCACCAACAAAATGCGCATCTCCCTCCATTGTTTACATTTCTGTCGCATAGAGACGTCGGTCACTCGACAAGACACGTAGAGGAAATACGATTAAATAACAATAGAAGATAGTAACGCAGTAACGCAAAAATTATTTTTATAAGTAACTGTAGTCTGACTACTGGATTTGAAATAGCAACGCGTTAGATTACTCGTTACTGAAAAAAGTGGTCCGACGTCAGTAACGTTACTGACATCACTGGCCAAAACATCCTCTAAGGTGGAAAACATTTCCACTGATCCCCGCTCCACACGCGCACCCCACAGTACCAACTTTTTCCTAAATACACAGAGTTGATCGTGTGCGTAAAAGACGTTTCTCTCACATCAGTAGACAGCAAGCAGATAGCTTTTCCGGTTTACTTTTTCCCTCGCACCGCGCCTCACACTTTGAAAACCGCCGGATTAGAACATGTCATATTTACTTTAAGGCTGATTTAGAGTAATATTTGCTTTTCTTTAATATTTTAAATGTTGTGGCATGATTTGAGCCTTTTGCTAACAAAATGTGTCACTTTGACCCTAAGTGCTGCTGTTCAGACTCTTGTGTTCACAAATGTATCAAAATAATTAAGAAACACTGTAGAAAGCAAAGAATCATGGGTGATGAAAGAGATCTGTGTCATTAATCACATTGCTTAAAAATTTACCAATGGTTTCTTTTAAATGTGTTTTAAAAATCTAAATTGATTTCATTTCATTAGGTGAATTTCTGTGAGTTTTAATCTTTTGATGTAATTTTGGTTTACGACAAATGCAAATGCTCTTTACCACCCAGGACTGTAATATTGTTCTTTTTCAAAATAAAAGGATCTGTTTTTATAGAGGGTTGTTTTCACAGTTCATCAGTAAACAAAATGATTCTAGTTTTGGGAGCAAAGATAGATGTGACTTCTTGTAGATTGGAAACCAAACATTTTCTTTTCTTTAAAAAAAACCATCAACTTAAAATCAATTATGATTAGCGCTTTCTTCAGAAATTTTTTTTTATTTTATCAAGTTTACAATCAAGAACTCAACTTTTTCAAGTTTCTTTAGAACAATGAGATGTTAAAGTTCTTCTGTATACAGATGACAGCGCAGATCAGTGTCTGTCCTGTGATTGGTGGCTTTCTTTCCAACAGGAAGTTGTGAACAGAGTTTAAAAGCTGCTGCAGGAATGCAGGCATTCACAGGAAGCTGGACCAGCAATGGCTCTGCTGAAGGTTCTGCTGCTGCTGGGGCTGGGTGAGTCAGAGACACTGGAGACACTGGTGTCTCCAGTGGTTTCAGCCTCCCTGGAACCACTGGACACACTTCCACTGGTTCCAGGGAGGCTGCTGCTCTCTGTGACTCTCAAACTTCCCTCTTATTCTTTTTTAGACTGATACTTCTTTGCATATAAACTGTGACACTTTTTAATCTTTAACTGTTTATCCTTTTTCTGTTCCAGCAGCCATGTTTGCACCTGATTTCTGAGTAAAGTTCTCCTTTTTCTTCCTCAGGTGTTTCAGTGAACTCAGGTGTTTCTCTGCAGAAGAGAATCATTGGGGGTCAAAACTGTCATGTAAGTGAGCGTCTTTATCATGTTCGGCTGGAGAGCAGCAATGGTACTCACATGACCCGCTGTGGAGGATCTCTGATCAAACCTCAGTTGGTCCTGACTGTATCTCGCTGCTGGAAGTCGGAGCCAGGATGGTAGGAAAGAGACATGAAGACAGTTTTATGGTCAGGTTTTTTTGTCTGGTCATTATAATGTAACCTTTTCTGCAGGACTAACACAGCATTCTTAAAAGTCCATCCACGGACTGTTATACAGTACAATCAAGTAATCCAAGACCCCCCTGTGATTTACGGCCAGCAGCATGACATCATTTTGCTGAAGCTTCGGACACCAGTAACAGACGTCCCACTTCCTCGTCTACCAGACTGCAGGCATCGTCTTCAAGTGTAAGTCTTTCTCTGATCAAAAACATGGCTTCAGGTTTTCTGTCTCCATTCCTCCAGCTTCTGTTTCAGCACACCTGAGTCAGGTAATCAGACCACCAGCAGAACCATAACCTGTTTATCTCAGGTGTGTTGGACCAGAGACACTGAGGACTGTAGGTGGACACTCCTGTGTCAGTGGATGAAGTCCTTCATGGATTCATTTTTGGTTCTTTCATTGTTCTTCATAACTATTAATTTTCTGTATTGTTACCTTGTATGTTTGCATTTTATTTTTATTGTGTTTTAGAGGCTATGCTATTCAGCTAGCAGGAGAGGGAGCAACGACAGCCAGCCCTAATAATCAACGACGTGAGAGAAATATTGAAGTTATGAAAAGAAAATCTTTGTTTCTGTCTCTGCAGAGAATGTCGAGTAAAGAACAAGTTAACGATTCTCTTGTTTCTCTGCAGTAATCGCTGCTCCTATTCCCTTACATCTTCAGTGTGTTGACATGAGAGTTGTTCAGGTTTCCGTTTCCCTGCCGTCAACTGGGCATATATTCCGTGCTTCAGCACCGAACAAGGATGTATGCTATGTACGTTTGTTTCTTCAATATCTTCCTACAGTGATTAGAAAACGTTTCCGTTTTAAAAGATAAAAGATTGATATAAATTTTTTTCTACAGGGTGATACTGGTGGGGCAGCGGTGCACAACGACATGATTTATGGTGTGATTTCCTTTGGTGGACCAGATGCATGTCAGAGTCCAGCTGCAATTGTGGATGTGTGTGAATACCTGTGGTGGATAACAGCGCTTAAATAAAATATAAATATCATAAAATAAAATTCTCATCAAATTTCCTCTCAGATATCATTGTATTTTCATCAGTTTGATCCACATTTGTAGAATTAGAATAAATCAATAGTTTTCTCACCTGATCTTGACCTCCCTAATGAATATTTTTCTGCACCTCAGAAATAAAAAATAAATCAATAAATGCATAAAAAGAAACATTTCCTGGCTCATTGTCTTTACATTCATGCTTCAGTTTGTTCATTTGATTCCTTTTCCCTTAACTGAGTCTAAAAACACGACATGAGAGGTACATCAGAAGTAATTTATTTATTCAATTTTTGTGTTTTACATCAGAAATGAACATGTAGCATGTAAACTCTGCAGCACTGGAGTTACTATTTCTGATTTAGTTCTAGAAAACTTTAAACTCCAACAAGACCAAAGAGCTGTGCACAAAAATAATGAAACAGAAGTCACATAATACAATTAACAAATAAAAACCTAATAACGTAAAATAATAAAAAAAACATCCTATTTTTAATAAAGATGCAGAGGAAACAAAAAGTTCAATAATTAAAAACAATTTAAAACTCAAAATCTGGAAGGAAAAATTTTAAGAAAATATTTAAAAACAGGTAAAACTAATTAATGGTAGTTTCTGGTTGTCACAAATTTAACATGAAAAAGATATAAACTTTTCCTCTATTGAAGTTAAAGGGCTGCACGGTGGAGCTGTGGTAGAGCTGTTGCCTTGCAGCAAGAAGGTCCTGGGTTCGATTCCCGGCCCAGGGTCTTTCTGCATAGAATTTGCATGTTCCTGTGCATGCGTGGGTTCTCTTCGTGTAGTACAGCTTCCCTTGTCCAAAAACATGACTGTCAGGGAAATTGGTCTCTCTAAATTCTCTTCTAAGTATGAGTGTGTGTGTGCCCTGTATGTCTCTGTGTTGCCCTGTGGCAGATTGGCAACCTGTCCAGGGTGAACCCCGCCTCTTGCCCGGAACGTTAACTGGAGATAGACACCAGCACCTCCTGAACCCTCTAAGGGACAAGGGTGTTAGAAAATGGACGGATGAAGTTAAAGATTCATTGTTAAGTTTAACACTTTTTATAGGCTTACATGAAGCTATAAAAAAGTTATCATAAAAACATTAACTGTAAAATCACTTGCAAAATAAAGTAGGAGGTTTATTTTATCAACACTCCTTCAAGTGTTGAAATTAAAATCTAAATGACTTGTTTATTACGTAATAATAAACAAGATGTACCGCTGCTCTCGACAACTACCCACGTCTTCGGTGTTGCCGTGCGTCTCGCTCACCACCCGCCTCACCATTTTGCAGTACGGACACCTCAGCTTCTCCGTCAACAGGGTGTAGCTGTTGTTCATGCCACACACCTGACTGGCGTAGCTGCTGAAGCCTTTCTTCTCCAGGAATTCGTCCGGTGCTGCGGGGCAGTTGGAGTTGGGGCAGCGGATCTTAGCTTGCATCACACCTACCGGGCGCCACAAGAAAACAGAAGTGGTGGAAAATGACATCATGCTTGGCAGTCCTCCTTTGACAGACGTGGGAAGTGGAGGTGGGTGGAACTCCATCTTGTTCTCCAGGAGTTTCCTCTCCACAACCTCTCCTCTGATGTTCTGCACTAAGGATCGAGACCGTTCCCATTGTTAATTACTCATTCTGCTGCATGTTGCCGCGTAAGACGTAACCGACAGCTTCCGGTTTAGTATTTTCCTGACAGCTTCCGGTTTAGTATTTTCAAAATAATAGTTCCTCCAGACTCAATACATATAACGGACATATTTAATTATTTCTTGCGCGGACCGGTACCAATTGGTTCACGGCCAGGTGGTTGGGGACGACTGATCTAGAGGACAAATAGACAGGAGTCAGCAATGGAAAGTAGCACTGCCTTTAGCATCCAGATTGCTTTTTTAAAAAAAATTGTTAACACACAAAACCTTTATATTATACAACAGTAATGCTTTACATTGCCACTGGTCTACTTCCATGACAGGCAAAATGAACCTCACACTGTTGAAGACAACCGCGGCACCTACACCAGACGGAATAAATTAACCGCCGTAAAGCTTTACTGCAATTTTACTGTATTCCTTTCTAAAAAACAAAATAAAACTTTTCAAACATAAAGACGTTAAAATATAACGGTCCTACAAGGAGACGTTATATTTCAACAGCCCCCACATGAAGACGTTAAAACATAACGGTCCTCAGAGTGAGCGGCACATTACCAACAATAGGCTACTGACAAAACGGTGCACAGAAACCGTGACTCAATGATACATCACGTCAATCAATATATAAACATCTTACAAAGTTGCCTTGGTGGGTTTTTTCCACTGTATACAGACCCAGAGGACAAATAGACAGGAGTCAGCAATGGAACGTAGCACTGCCTTTAGCCTCCAGATTGCTTTCTGGGGCAGACCGAAAGTCCATCCCAAAACCAACCTGGAAGCAACGCCCCCCTAAACGACGGTTCTGCTTCCCCACTACCGCTCCCGTCTCCACCTCAGGAAAGCATTAGAAATGTAAACAAAAGAACATGCCTAACTGTAAACAAAATGTAATTTGTTAATTAATTTTTTTTCTTTTAGAAAATAGGATAAATTTTATCTGAAACTATTTCAAAATTAATTTAAAAAAAAAAATACTGCCGTAAACGACAAAATACCAAACTTGATCTCCAGTGAAGCCGAGAGGTTTTCAAAATGTGAGAGATCTAATCTAAATGCTAGTCTACATGCTAAGCTCCATGTTAGTCTCTATACTTTATGTTATTGTTGTGTGTATTTTATTTATGTGTGTGTAACCACTACTTAATTTAATTAACAATAAATTCAGTAGGAAAGTTACTTTTGTTCTAGGGTCATACAGGAGGATGATAAGCATACACGTTTTAACAACTCAGGTTTATTTTCTTTCTCCACAAAAGAATAATTACCTTAATAAAATTAAGGTATAAAACTTAAATTGTCCACCCTTAAAATAACTCAAATTAATATTCCAAAAAAATTAGGGTAGGTTTTTCTACACTGTAGCTTTAAAGCTCATTTCAACAAAGATATTACATATTTCAATTAGTCCTTCAATATAACGTTCAGTCAGTCAGTTCAGTCAATGTGCACATAAATTGTCCAGTTTGAAAATGTTCATGAACAAGTAGTTTGTGGAATAACCAAAAAAATAAAGGATTGGGGGCCCCCCTTTTCTCTTGTTCAATTCTCTTATCTGGTTTCCAAGCAAAATATCCAGCTCCAGTAGCATCAGTCCCTCTCGTTGTCCCAGGCTTCAGTCCAGTCACAAAGATGGCGGCGAGACCCTCCTGGTTCTGAAAACTCCACTGGCTCGTTCAGATTTCAGTTGTCCAAACAAAAAAAACCAACCTGCATGCAGAACGTTAACCGATCATGCAGGTATACGGAAATCAGAGAAATCTTTAAAAAACGCTCAGTAATAAAAAAACTTACTAAACAAACATCACTTCATCATAAACAGTCGCATTTCACAGAGCTATGCTACTTACAGAGCGACACCTAATACTCCGGTTGGTTTTTTTTTTTAGTTCTTTCAGTTTGGAAAAAAAACTGAGCAACGTTAGCTCCAGCTAAGTAGCCATTTAGCATAAGTAAGCAGCTGAAAATAAAACAACAGACTCACCGGAGAAATCTAAGAACAGACCATACATCATCCAGTTCAAGATAAACAGACTTCTTTCATATCACAACCGCTCTTTTGCATAGTAGCTTCTCTATTCCTGCTGAAACGTGCTTAGTCTGCCATTTCTTTTCTCTTCCTCGCTCTTACTCTTCTTCTCGTACTGACACAGGGGAAATGTGGGTCTAATGCCCCCTACAGGACATTCTAAGAACTACAAAATAACACATTAAACATGCAGACAGATCAGCATAGTTTATGGGGGTTACATGTGGTTGAACAAATAAACACTTTTATAAAAACGACCAAGTACCTTTTATCCCTTGCAAAACAGCACTTGAATGCTGAGAAGTTTTACAAAATAAACATGTAACTTAGATTTTAATTTCAGCAGTAAAAAAAAAAATCTATATTTTTGCACTTCATCCTATATTTTGCAGGTGACTTTTATGTTAATGTTTTTATAATTCTTTTTTATGGCTTGATGTAAGCCTATAAAGTGTTAAAATGAAAAATTAAAATTAACAATGACACTTTAGCTGCAAAAGAGGAAAAGTTTCTATCATCTTTATGTTATATTTGTGGCAAATAGAAGTTACCATTAATACGTTTTACCTGTTTTTAAATATTTTCTTAAAATTCCTTTCATTCCAGATTTTGACTTTAAGTTGGTTTTAATTATTGAAATCAGAAATAAATCTGTTCTCTAAATCAGGAAAAGTAACTCAAGAGCTGCAGAGTTTAGATGCTTCATGTTCATTTCTGATGTAAAATAAAGACAAAAACTGAATAAATAAATTACTTCTGACGTTCCTCTTCATGTGATTTAAAACTCATGTCATGTTTTTAGACTCAGTTCAGGGAAAAAAAATCAACTGAACAAACTGAACCATGAATGTAAAGACAATGAGCCAGGAAATGCTTCTTTTTCATGCGTTTATTGATTTATTTTTCATTCCTGAGACAGAGAAAGTTTCATTAGGGAGGTCAAGATCAGATGAAAAAAAACAAACCTATTGATTTATTCTAAACCTGCAAACATGTGGATCAAACTGAAATCTGATGAGAATTTTATTTCATGATAGTTTGCTTTATTCAAGCCCAGTTGTTTGTTTTATCCACTGCAGGTATTCACACATATCCATGATTGCAGTTGGTTTATGACATGCACTCTTGTATTTGACAAAGGAAATCACACCATAAATCATGTCGTTGTGGACCACTGCTCCACCAACATCGCCCTGTTGAAAAATTTGTATCAATATATTTATTTATGTTGTAAAACAGAAAAGTCTTCCAATCACTGTAAAGAGATTTTCAAGAAACAAACTTACATAACATATATCCTTGTTCGGTACTTTCGCTTCGAATACATGCCCATATGTCAGATGGAAATGGGGAACAACAACAACATTCATGTTGATACACTGAAGATGTGATGGAATAGCAGGATATTTTACTGTAGAGATACAAGAGAATCAGAAACATGTCCTTCATTTGACCTGTAGAGACAAACGGTTATATTCTCATAACTTCAATATTTCTCTCACATCGCTTTCTTCTATAGCCGGTTGTCGTTGCTCCCTCTCCTGCCAGCTGAACAACATCACCTCTAAAACACAAAAAGAATAAAATGTAAAAATACAAGACAACAATGTAGAAATATTAATTCTTATGAAGAACAATAAAAGAACAGAATATAAATCCATGAAGGACTTCATCCACTGACACAGGAGTGTCCACCTCCAGTCCTCAATGACGGTGTCTTGCATCCTTTACATGTTTCTCTGGTCCAACACACTTGAGCTAAACAGGTTCTGGTTCTGCTGGTGGCCTGATTACCTGACTCAGGTGCGCTGAAGCAGAAGCAGCAGGACTGCAGGAGTGGAGACAGAAAACCTGAAGTCATGTTTTTGATCAGTGAAAGACTTACCTTTTAAGACGATATCTGCAATCTGGTAGCCGAGGAAGTGGGACATCTGGTACTGGTGTATGAAGCTTCAACAACATGATGTTATGGTTTGGGCCATAAATCACAGGAGCGTCTCGGATTACCTGATTGTAGTGTATAACAGTCCGTGGATGAACTTTTAACATTACTACGTTAGTCCTGCAGAAAAGGTTAGATTATAATGAACAAACAGAAAACCTGATAATCTGCAGATAAAACTGTCTTCATGTCTCTTTCCTACCATCCTGGTTCTGATTCCCAGCATCGAGCTGCAGTCAGGATCCACTGAGAGTGGATCAGAGATCCTCCACAAAGGTGCGAATGAGTAGCATTGCTGCTCTCCAGCCGAACATGATAAAGACGCTCCGTGTCTTGACAGTTTTGACCTCCAATGATTCTCTTCTGCAGAGAAACACCTGAGTTCACTGAAACACCTGAAGAAGAAAAAGGAGGACTTTCAGAAATCAAGTGCAAACATGGCTGCTGGAACAGAAAAAGGATAAACAGTTAAAGATTAAAAAGCATCACAGTTTATATGCAAAGAAGTTTCAGTCTAAAAAAGAATAAGAAGGAAGTTTGAGAGTAAGAGAGAGCAGCAGCCTCTCTGGAACCAGTGGAAGTGTCTCCAGTGTCTCCAGTGTTTCCGACTCACCCAGCCCCAGCAGCAGCAGAACCTTCAGCAGAGCCATTGCTGGTCCAGCTTCCTGTGAATGTCTGCAGTCCTGCAGCAGCTTTTAAACTCTGTTAACAACTTCCTGTTGGAAAGAAAGCCACCAATCACAGGACAGAAACTGATCTGTGCTGTCATCTGCATACAGAAGAACTTTAACATCCCATTGTTCTAAAGAAACAAATCCCTTATTAGTTAATTTTGCCTTATCTCAAGGGAACTGAGACTTGCAGTCGAAAATACATCAAAAATAATCGGTAACTTTTCTGTTTTTGCAGTGCACACGCTTGCAGTGAGTTTCACTCAAGAGAAAACTTGATGAAATAAAACCGATTTTCTGAAGAAAGAGCGACTTGTCCATTTTCAGGTTGATTTTCTTTTTTCTTTAAGAAAAACTGTTTAGTTTCCAATCTACAAGAATTCACATCTGCCTTTGCTCCCAAAAGTAGAATAATTTGTCTATTGATGAGCTGTGAAAATGACCCTCTACAAACAGGATAGGGTTTTTACTTGCTTCTTTTATTTTGAAAAGCAACATTTCAGTGCTGGGTGGTGAAGAGCTTTTGCATTTACAACAAATGAAAAATTACAATTAAACACAGAAATTAACCCAATTAAATGAAAGCAATTCAGATTTTTTAAACACATTCAAAAGAAACTGTAGTGACTATTTGTCCAAAATCTCAAATTCAAAAATAAAAAAACTCAAGACTTTAATGTGACCAAAGCCAAAGTGAATTCAACTCAAATAGCCACTTGATGCCCCATGGATTCTGGCTTACACAATCCTAAAAGATCAAAAAGTCCAAATGCAGTTCTTATTTGGTTTATTCCACTCTTCAGGCAAAACAAGTTACAGGTGGGTAGAGTGACTGGGTGAAGTGCCTACTAGACTGAAGTGACTAACTGGCAGACTGACTGGTAAAACAAATAAAATACCCATATGACCACCCACGTCCATAATGAGCTACCTACACACCCGTGTCCCAAACTGAAATCAACTAATTAAGTTAATTACTTGCCAAAAACTTATTCTAAATAGCTAAAATGAAAAATTATAATAATCAAGTAGAAAATAAGCAAATAAAATTAAAATCATCTAAATTCTAAGATTTAATTCAAAATAGAGATATGGCTCGGGCTGCACAGTGGTAGTGGTAGTTGGTAGAGCTGTTGGTAGAGCTGTTGCCTTGCAGCAAGAAGGTCCTGGGTTCAATTTCTGGCCAGGGGTCTTTCTGCATGGAGTTTGCATGTTCTCCCTGTGCATGGTGGGTTCTCTCCGGGTTCTCCAGCTTCCTCCCACAGTCCAAAAACATGACTGTCAGGTTAATTGGTCTCTCTAAATTCTCCCTAGGTGTGAGTGTGTGTGTGAATGTTTGTGTGTCCTGTGTGTCTCTGTGTTGCCCTGTGACAGACTGGCGACCTGTCCAGGGTGACCCTGCCTCTGGTCTGCAACAGGAAAGCCCAGAGGATAATCTCCATGCTGGCCATCCATTTTTGTTCTTTTTTTAACACCCTTATTCCTAGTGGCGTCAGGATGGATGCAGGTGCCCATCTCCAGCGAGATATCTCAGGCGAGAGGCAGATTAAACCCTATACGGGTCACCAGTCCATCGTAGGGCAACACAGAGGCAGACAGGACTAACAACCATGGAAACACTCACACCTAGGGAGAATTTAGAGACCAATTAACCTAACGGTCATGGTTTGAGTTTGGAGGAAGCTGGAATATCTGGAGAACACTATTGGAAAAGTAAAGCAGAAGATTTTTCTTAGTGGCCCTGTCTCAGCAGTAGGACATAAAATACTCTTGACTGCTTTCTATAAACATATGGCTGATAAAAGCATGTGCTGCCAGAACAGAGACCTTCATCAATAACCACAGTATCTTCTCTGAACATTTCCATCTTTTTAGACCTGACGGATGTCATTTCAATAAACATGGGATAAAGAGATTCTCTGCAAACTTATTTCATTTCATCAACAATGACGCCACAGAACTACTGGCTGAAGGACGCCTAATTAAGACGGGACCCACCGCATATCAGGAACAGGCTGTTCCAAAGCAAGTAAAAAAAAGGAAAAGAAAAGACTGTTCTTCCCCATCCTCCGGTCCCCACCTCGCTGGTGCACCAACTGGACATGGAGCTATGGACGGCACCCCCACTGACTCCTCACCCCTGCACACTCCTTGGGAACCAAGACTCTTCTTCAAAGGCCTCATCTCATAAAGTCCAGGACAGCTCATCAAAAATCTTGTCCCCTGAACGGGTTTTTCTTAACTTCAGTGAGGAACTGGATTGCCACTTTTCGCTGGGCATTTCTTTCCTGATCTCCCAAGAAGTATGTTTCCCAGATAAAAATACTTCTTAGTGCTCCAAAAGCAAAACTGATTCCCTAGGCCACCCTACAAATTTTTCTAAAGCTTGAGATTGGGTGCCAGACACCATCTTTACACCAGTCTTCTTCCAGAATGCACCTGACTCCCCCAGCACTATAAAACAGGACAGTACCTGTACGGCTCACCAAAGGAAAACTTACTAAAAACAGAAGTATAATGTGGCAGCACTAGGGTATGAATCAGCTACTCTGCCCCTCAATTCAGAATAAAAGAAGTTGTCAACAACGTCAACTTGGGAATTGCACCCAAGGAAATAGATCGCCAGTAAGGCACTTAAGGTTCGTAACCAATGAGAACAAGACTTTATTCCACCAAAAATAGTTACATTTTATTGTTCCATGTTTTAAAAGACAATTAAAATTTAAAGAACTACAATGGGAAGGTAAGTGCACAGTACTGAGGCCTACAAGCAGGGGCAGGGCACTCCAAATGTGGGGAGCTGGTTCCTAAAACAAATAAATCCAAATAAATCACCCCAAGCACTTGTGAATAGACACTTGATTGTGAAGAAATCCCAACACCAGTCACTCACACAGCACACACGTCCAGTCCCCTGGATTCAATCTACTCTTCCTCCCTGCCTATAAGTTGTAATGATTTTGATGAGTTGGTAGATAACTTTCATTCTAAAATTTCACATATAATTGACTTCATTGCTCCCATTAAAGTAAAGGTTGTGTCTGGTAGGATCAAGTCTCCATGGAGAAATGCACAAACAGATCTGCAAGACAAGTCTGCTGTAGACATAAATGGTATAAAACTCATCATCACGTTTATTATGAAATCTACAAAGAGACTGCGTAGCTATCACTCCCCACTAAAACATGCAAGGCAAGCTTTCTTTGGAGATGTCAAAACACTAACAATGCTCAAGTTTTATTTACAATCGTTGACAAGTTCACAAACCCTCCACTGATGGAACCACCTGAACTTCAATCTAATGCAGCCTGGAACCAATTCGCCAGCTATTTTAATTACATTTTAGAAAAAACAAGATCAAAGTCGCCTACAATAATCGGACTTGGTGACAGAAGCTCAAAATAGTTCTTGTTTTTCCATCAACAAAGCATCTCTCCTCCCCCTATTGTTTACATTTATGTCTACAATGTAGAGTCATAGAAAAGCAGCATTCAACTTATATGCACCATGAATCTGGAAAAAACTGCCAGAAAACTGCAAAATATCTGAAACACTGAGTTCCTTTAAGTCTAGACTAATAACTCAGCTGTTTAGAGTTGCTTTTGTAACATAATCATGAAACAGTAATCAATAATCTTCAGATATTATTAGGGTTTATTTAATAAAATAGCAGCAAATTTACTTATTTCATAACTTCATAACCAGTGACCTTCTCTCCTCTGGTCTGTCGAACAACTACAGTCTCAGATCAACTCAGCCCTGCAGGACTGTCAGCAGCAGCAACAGCAAAATTAAACCTATCAGGGAAACATAAACTACATTTACTATTTATTGTATTCATATGATGACAATGACATAGTATGATCAGATAAAATATAAAATTCTTGACTAATATGGGTTGCGTTTATGTTCTTTTACGATGTTTTAAGGTCTTGTTCAGTGTGCCCCTCTTTAACTTGGAGCCGCTTCCCCACCAAAGGTCTCTGCACGGCCCTGTGTAAGCATACAGCCGTGTGCATTTGAGCAGATAAAACTGAGAAAAGACGAATAGTTCTTTTGTCCATAACAGAGTGTTCCTTATGAATTTCTAGTAACATTTCTTGTCTATAAAATCAGGATATTTTAGTACCATTAGTCATTTTGTTTTTCACAATGTAGCATCAGGGCTTTTAATTTTTTTTCCAAAATATTTGTATTAGAATTTTCTGCTATATAGACTTACAAGAAAAGAACATGAAAAAAAAGACACAACACAAAAATTAACACAATACCATCCCTCCCCCCACCCCAAAATTAATAATAATAAAGAAAAACACACAAAACCCCAGGGCTCACTATCTACACAAAAAGAAAGAATAAGTTTACATGTCACATTGTTTGATAAAATATAATAAGGGGCACCAAATATCATTAAAGTCTTCAAGATTTCCTTTTGTTATACAAGTCAGTTTTTCCATTGCCATGTTGTTGCTCAGTAGTTTGATCCATTCATTTATGTTTGGTCTTTCTGGATTCCTCCATTTCAGAGCAATCAAATGTTTAGCCTGCAAAAGGCAAAAACTCGCAAGCTTCCTTCTCTTTATAGGTACTTTAAATCCATCTGAAAAAATGTGCAGTAGGAAAAGTTTACTGTCCATTGAAGCATCCTGTTCAATTAAACGAAGCATCATTAAAATATTTTTTGTATCTATGTTAAAAGGTGCTGCATGTTCATTTCTGATGTAAAATAAAGACAAAAACTGAATAAATAAATTACTTCTGATGTTCCTCTTCATGTGATTTAAAACTCATGTCATGTTTTTAGACTCAGTTCAGGGAAAATTTCAACTGAACAAACTGAACCATGAATATAAAGACAATGAGCCAGGAAATGCTTCTTTTTCATGCATTTATTGATTTATTTTTCATTTCTGAGACAGAGAAAGTTTCATTAGGGAGGTCAAGATCTGGTGAGAAAAAAAACTAAACTATTGTTTTATTCTAATTCTACAAACGTGGATCAAACTGATGAAGATACAATTATAAAATTATATGTGGGAGGAAATTTGATGAGTTTCATTTCATGATAGTTTGCTTTATTCAAGCCCAGTTGTTTGTTTTATCCATTCCAGGTATTTACACACATCCATGATTGCAGTTGGTTTACGACATGCACTCTTGTATTGGACAAAGGAAATCACACCATAAATCATGTCGTTGTGGACCACTGCTCCACCAACATCGCCCTGTAGAAAAATTTGTATCAATATATTTATTTATGTTGTAAAACAGGAAAGTCTTCTAATCACTGTAAAAAGATTTTCAAGAAACAAACTTACGTAACATATATCCTTGTTTGGTACTTTCGCTTCGAATACATGCCCATATGTCAGATGGAAATGGGAAAGGGAAACAACATTCATGTCGACACACTGAAGATGTGATGGAATAGCAGGATATTTTACTGTAGAGATACAAGAGAATCAGAAACATGTCCTTCATTTGACCTGTAGAGACAGAAACCGTTATAATCTCATAACTTCAATATTTCTCTCACATCGCTTTCTTCTATAGCCGGTTGTTGTTGCTCCCTCTCCTGCCAGCTGAACAACATCGTCTCTAAAACACAAAAACAATAAAATGTAAAAATACAAGACAACAATGTAGAAATATTAATTGTTATGAAGAACAATAAAAGAACAGAATATAAATCCATGAAGGACTTCATCCACTGACACAGGAGTGTCCACCTCCAGTCTTCAGTGACGGTATCCTGCATCTTTTACATTTGTCTCTGGTCCAACACACCTGAGCTAAACAGGTTCTGGTTCTGCTGGTGGCCTGATTACCTGACTCACATGTGCTGAAGCAGAAGCAGCAGGACTGGAGGAGTGGAGACAGAAAAGCTGAAGTCATTATTTTGATCAGTGAAAGACTTACATTTTAAGACGACTATTGCAGTCTGGTAGCCGAGGAAGTGGGACATCTGTTACTGGTGTCTGAAGCTTCAGCAACATCATGTTATGGTTTGGGCCATAAATCACAGGAACGTCTCGGATTACCTGATTGTAGTGTATAACAGTCCGTGGATGAACTTTTAACATAACTACGTTAGTCCTGCAGAAAAGGTTAGATTATAATGAACAAACAGAAAACCTGATAATCTGCAGATAAAATTGTCTTCATGTCTCTTTCCTACCATCCTGGTTCTGATTCCCAGCAGTGAGCTGCAGTCAGGATCCACTGAGAGTGGATCAGAGATCCTCCACAAAGGTGCGAATGAGTAGCATTGCTGCTCTCCAGCCGAACATGATAAAGACGCTCCGTGTCTTGACAGTTTTGACCTCCAATGATTCTCTTCTGCAGAGAAACACCTGAGTTCGCTGAAACACCTGAAGAAGAAACATGAGAACTTTACTCAAAAATCAGGTGCAAACATGGCTGCTGGAACAGAAAAAGGATAAACAGTTAAAGATTAAAAAGTGTCACAGTTTATATACAAAGGAGTTTCAGTCTGAAACAGAATCAGAGGGAAGGTTGAGAGTCAGAGAGCAGCAGCCTCTCTGGAACCAGTGGAAGTGTTTACAGTGTCTCCAGTGTTTCCGACTCACCCAGCCCCAGCAGCAGCAGAACCTTCAGCAGAGCCATTGCTGGTCCAGCTTCCTGTGAATGTCTGCAGTCCTGCAGCAGCTTTTAAACTCTGTTAACAACTTCCTGCTGGAAAGAAAGTCACCAATCACAGGACAGAAACTGATCTGCGCTGTCATCTGCTTACAGAAGAACTTTAAAATTTTATTTCAAATTATTTCACTATCAAAACATTTCCCCCTCTGTTGATGGAATATTCAGCCAATGAACCTTTCCATCAGTATTAAGGAATTGACTCAAAACAAGCAGCTCATATATTTTGCCTCAAAGTTCATTCTAAGTTAATTTTACCTTATCTCAAAAGAACTGAGAGATTTACGGTAGAAAACAGACTAAAAATAATAGCTAAATTTTCTGTTATTGTAGTGCACAAGCTTGCAGTGAGTTTTGCTCAAAGGAAAACTGAATTGTAAACTTGATGAAATAAAACTGATTTTTTGAGGAAAGTGCGACTCGTCTTGTTTTTCAGGGGTAGGGGGTGTTATTCTTAAAAAAACCATTTGGTTTCCAATCTACAAGAATTCACATCTGCCTTTGCTCCCAAAACTAGAATCATTTTGTTTATCTATGAGCTGTGAAAATTATTCTTTATTCCAGGGGTGCCCAAAATCGGTCCTAAAACATACATCCTGCATCCTGCATGTTTTAGATCTCTCCCTGGTGGTAGTAACAACCATTTCAGCATGTCAGTATTTTTCTTATGCCTCAAACGAGCCATCATTTGATCCAGCTGCGTTAAACCAGGGAGAGAACAGAGGATGCCGGCCCTCAAGGACCAACTTTGGGCACCCCTGTTCTATACAAACAGAAAAGGGGTTGCTTCTTTTATTTTGAAAAATAACAGTATTTCAGTGCTGGGTGGTCAAGAGCATTTGCATTTGTTGAAAATGCAAAATTACAACAAAAAATTAAAGCTCACAGAAATTCACCCAATTAATTAAAAACAATTCTGAAAGAGATCATTAAAACAAATTTTAAAGAAAGTTATGGTAAAATTTTAACCATTTATGATTCTTTATATTAAAGACACAAATCTCTTTCATCACCCATGATTCTTTGCTTTTACAGTATTTCATGGTTGCTTTGGTACATTTGTGAACACAAGAGGCTGAACAGCAGTATTTAGGGTCAAAGTGACACATTTTGTTAGCAAAAGGCTCAAACCGTGCAACATTTAAAAATATTAAACAAAAGCTAATTTTACTCTCAATCAGCCTTGGAATAAACATGACATGTTCCAATCAATAATTATATAAGAAATGACAAAATACAAACCTCTGAGCTTCTTCAGTGAAGCTCAGAGGTTTTCAAAATGTGGTCGATGTAGTCTGTGCTAACCTCGTTTCTAGTCTCCATGGTAGCCTCAAATATAGCCTCCATTCTAGTTACATTTTAGTCTCCATGCTAACCTCTCTGCTAGCATCTTTGCTAGCTTCCATCCTACCCTTAGGCTTGTTGAACTTTTTCAACAACTTGAAAAACTTGTTGTTTTAATACTGCTGTATTAACATAATCTTGAACATATTTGCTAGTCCTTGACCTGCAGTCAGCTGTGCATGAATGTGACCTAAACACAGTGTATAAAAACCTTTTATTTGTTTTACTGCCTGCAGCCTCGCTGTAGGATTCATTACAATATGTCACATAAAATCATTTAAACATTTTTTTAAAGAAAATATTTCAAATATGTCCTGAACTTGCATACTTTGTCTGACAAAAACTCGCAGGAACCAAGTTCACTCTGTGTCTCACCGGTAGGATCTTGACTTCACAAAATTCTGCACAACTGAGGCTCCAAATATATTTCATGACTGAGAAACACCGCCTTGTTAGTACCTAAGAACATGCATATCATATAAAACCCATTTCATGGGCAGTGGACAGCTATCCAAAAGCCATTTGCTTGTGTTTATATGGCTTATTTTGTAAATGCACACAGAACACTACAGTGATCACTAGTACATCATACAATACACTGCAAACTACTGGCCACTGTAGTTAAATCCTATATGGCAGACAGATGAAAAAGCGTGCAGATCAACTGAGGAATATCCATTCCCTCCTTCTTCTGTAAAAAACACTTGCAAGTAAGAATATATTGTGACATGAAGCAACCACTAATGCAGGTGTCACCAACCGTCTTGAGACTGGGAGCTACTTCATGGGTACAGAGCTACTTGTTTGATACAGACATAAAAATGGTCCGACAGATCAGAGGGAGCACAAAACTATCACTGCACCTGATCTGTAGGAGCACAACCACCTCCCAAATATGAAAAAATCAGCACAAAGCTAAACCACATGAGACTTTTATTTTTGCTAAATAAAAAAGACATGGAAGCGAAGCCTACCCATGTGGTTCACGGAAAGACGAGAGTGTTGATTGCAGGTCCAGGTGGTGTCATTCGTACAGAGGATGAGAAGGTGAAGCAACAATATTTGCTTAATTTCTATTCTACTTTGGCTAGATTAAATTGTTTAACCCCCAGTCTTAGCGCGACACTCAGGCAGAGTGGCAGATATGAGCCGACAGGTGACCCATCAGCTGTCCAGTTCAGGAAACATCAAAGAAGCTCATAAACTGACGACCCACCAGAACCCCACACGGTAAAAAGCTCAGCTGGGATCCAAACAACCGCTCTTAGAACTACGCAAGGTTCAAACTCCTGTCATTCATTTTTATTTTTCAGAAAAAGCGCCAAGCCGGCAAATAAACGTAAACTGACCAAAAAGATTTAGGCTTTGTGTGTTCACCCCCAGAGACTCACACAGATGTACGCTTAGTACAAGATGTTTTGGCACAAAATATCTTTTTTTTCTCCACAATTTTGTTAATAGTAAAGAGGGTTAAATAATAAAAATTCCAGAAATTATTCTTTTCTTTTTTCATTTAAAGGAAGATCTCAAGGTACGTAGAGTGGGAGCAGCCGTACAGCTGCAGACGCTGCTGCCCTCCGATAAAATCCTACAGGCGCACAGCTCTGAACTTTAACCGTAGGAAAGAGTTTTATACATAAAGCAATTTATTTTAAACATTTTTATCATTTCCTTTTTTTAAAACTCTAAATATAAACAAATGTTACTACTTTAATGTAAAAACAGTAAATTAAATAATTTCTTCGGCAGTGCTCCATAACAATATTTTTAGAACTTGCTCTGCGGGTGACTGACAAGGTCTCCTCGGGCGACCGGGTGCCCGCGGGCACCGTGTTGGTGACTCCTGCACTAAAGACTAACACTATTGGTGTAGTTTCCAAATAACAACTTTGTATTTAGAGAAATTGCAAATAATCACCTGTCCACTAAAGTGGACGTCATGCATTAGTGGCAATATTTTGACAGGGATTTACTGACATCATTACTAATACTATAAATATACAATATGCACCATTTACAGCAAATATTTTTGCTATAAAAACATTCTTATATTTTAGTTCTCAACTTGAAGATTTAAGAAAAAAAGTCCATTGATGCCATTTATTTTGTAATAAAGTTAGCCTAACAAAGATTAAGTTAAGGACAAACATGAATAGAAAAAAAATAGAAAAAAAGCCCTGATGCTACATTGTGAAAAACAAAAAGACTAATGGAACTAAAATGTCCTTCGTAAAAGAAACTATGAATCTTGTGATTTTATAGACAAGAAATGTTATAAGGAACACTCTGTTAAGGATAAAAGGACTCTTTGTCTTTTCTCTGTTCACACATACACGGCTGTAGGCTGATCTTGTTTGAACATAAAGGGCTCGGCACCTTTATGGGGTTTGCCACAAATGAATAAAACTATTAATACTACTACTGGTTTGAAACCAGTCCAGTTTATTTGCAGGGGTGTCAAACTCCAGTCCTCGAGGGCCGCAGTCCTGCAACTTTTAGATGTGCCTCTGCTGCACAACACCTGAATAGAATAATTAAGGCTCTGGAGAACTGATCTACACAAGGTGGAGGTAATTAAGCCATTTCATTCCAGTGTTTTGTACCTGTGGCACATCTAAAAACTGCAGGACTGCGGCCCTCGAGGACTGGAGTTTGAGACCCCTGATTTAGAGTTAATGAAAATATGATCTGTCTGCAAGAAACACTATAGGGGACGAGTTAAACATTTATCCCATGTTAAAGCCAACAATAGAACTTTACCTGCTAACAACACATACAGATAGTAAAACAATACGGGAAAACATGCCAATTTGTGTAGGTATATTTTTTCTCAAGCTGGGAGAGGCAGATGTTTCTGTGAGCGTGAAGATTTAGGATCCTTTAACCGAACCAGGAAATAGCAATGCTATAAACTTAATGAGCTACCCTGGTGAAAAATTAAAATACTAAGTATGTAAAGTTTTTGTATACTAAAGCATACTTTATGTCAGACTAATTATGAGTATACTGAAAGTTCACTTAGGATTTGTTAACTTAAAGTGTGACATTTTGGAACAACTAATTTTGTGCTTAGTGTATTTTTATAGTATTTAAATTGTATTAAAGCACAATTTAAAGTGTACTAAGTGTACTTTCACACACTTTTTGAAACAACTTAAGTTGAACTTCCATCCATCCATTTTCTATACACCCTTCGTCCCTAATGGGGTCGGGAGGGTTGCTGGTGTCTATCCCCAGCTAATGTTCCGGGCGAGAGGCGGGGTTCACCCTGGACAAGTCGCCAGTCTGTCGCAGGGCAACACAGAAAACAGACAGGACACACAACCATGCACACACACAATTAACCTGACAGTCATGTCTTTGGACTATGGGAGAAAGAGGGAGAACCCGGAGAGAACCCACCATGCACAGGGAGAACATGTAAACTCCTTGCAGAAAGACCCTGGCCTGGGTATCGAACCCAGGACCTTCTTGCTGCAAGGCAACAGCTCTACCAGCTCTACTGCACCACTGTGCAGCCCAAGTTGAACTTAGTGTACTTTATATTGCTTTTTATGTAATAAAAACGTGCCTGATTAGTAAATTTTGAGTGTCCTATACATGTGAATGAATTAAACATAAAATATATTTAGAGTGTATTTTAAGTTTATTGGCATTACATATGTTTTATTATAATTGCTACACTTTTTAGTACACTTTTTAGTTACTTAATGCCTTCAATTATTCTGCGTTGCCACTTTGCACATTGCATGCTTCATACACACTGCAGTACTGGAAACACATCAGGCTACCAGAACACAGGAGGATCAATTACAACACATTTCCCAGGTGAAACTAATTACATTGTGCTTTCAATATATTATCACTTTATTTGATGGGGTTTGCATAAGACTAATATAACACTGTCATAAACATGATATAACACCTTTCATGAACATGAAAGAGTCTGACTGTTGTCATGAAGTGCAATTTGGTAAATAAAGACATTTTCACTGCAAATTTGTGTTAAAAGTTGGATTAAAAGTCCATTAAAAGTGAAAACTTTGCACTGAAGTGGCATTATTTACAAAATAATAAAATAATGAAAACCAAAAAACTAATGGAACTAAAATGTCTTTTATAAAATAAACTATGAATCTTGTGATTTTATAGACAAGAAATGTTACAAGAAATTCATAAGGAACACTCTGTTATGGACAAAAGGACTGTTTGTCTTTTCTCTGTTTTATCTGCTCACATGCACACGGCTGCAGGCTCTTCACCACCCAGCTCTGTAATATTGTTCTTTTTCAAAACAAAGAAGCAACCCCTTTTCTGTTTGTATAGAACAGGGGTGCCCAAAGTTGGTCCTTGAGGGCCGGCATCCTCTGTTCTCTCCCTGGATTAACGCAGCTGGATCAAATGATGGCTCGTTTGAGGCATAAGAAAAATACTGACATGCTGAAATGGTTGTTACTACCACCAGGGAGAGATCTAAAACATGCAGGATGCAGGATGTATGTTTTAGGACCGATTTTGGGCACCCCTGGTATAGAGGATAATTTTCACAGCCCATCCATAAACAAAATGATTCTAGTTTTGGGAGCAAGGCAGATGTGAATTCTTGTAGATTGGAAACCAAACGTTTTTTTTAAGAATAACACTCCCCCCACCCCTGAAAAACAAGACGAGTCGCACTTTCTTCAGAAAATCAGTTTTATTTCATCAAGTTTACAATTCAGTTTTCCCTTGAGCAAAACTCACTGTAAGCTTGTGCACTGCAAAAACAGAAAATTTAGCTATTATTTTTAGTCTGTTTCCTAAAGCAAATCTCTCAGTTCATTTGAGATAAGGTAAAATTAACTTAGAATGAACTTTGAGGCAAAATATATGAGCTGCTTGTTTTGAGTCAATTCCTTAATATTGATGAAAAAGTTAATTGGTTGAATATTCCATCAACAGAGGGGGAAATGTTTTGATAGTGAAATAATTTGAAATGAAATTTTAAAGTTCTTCTGTAAGCAGATGACAGCGCAGATCAGTTTCTGTCCTGTGATTGGTGACTTTCTTTCCAGCAGGAAGTTGTTAACAGAGTTTAAAAGCTGCTGCAGGACTGCAGACATTCACAGGAAACTGGACCAGCAATGGCTCTGTTGAAGGTTCTGCTGCTGCTGGGGTTGGGTGAGTCGGAAACGCTGGAGACACTGGAGACACTTCCACTGGTTCCAGAGAGGCTGCTGCTCTCTGTGACCCTCAAATTTCCCTCCGATTCTTTTTTAGGCTGAAACTTATTTGTAAATATAAACCGTGACACTTTTTAATCTTTAACTGTTTATCCTTTTTATGTTCTAGCAGCCATGTTTGCACCTGATTTCTTAGTAAAGTTCTACTTTTTCTTCTTCAGGTGTTTCAGTGAACTCTGATGTTTCTCTGCAGAAGAGAATCATTGGAGGTCAAAACTGTCAAGACACGGAGCGTCTTTATCATGTTCGGCTGGAGAGCAGCAATGGTAAAGACAAAACCCGCTGTGGAGGATCTCTGATCCAACCTCAGTGGATCCTGACTGCAGCTCACTGCTGGATGGCGGAGCCAGGATGGTAGGAATGCAGATAAAACATGAAGACAGTTTTATCTGCAGATTATCAGGTTTTCTGTCTGTTTGTTATATCTAACCTTTTCTGCAGGACTAACACAGTAGAATTAAAAGTTCATCCACGGACTGCTGGGAAGCAGAAACAGGTGATCAAATATGCTCCTCAGATGTTTATGCTCTTGGGACAGCGGCATGACATCATGTTGCTGAAGCTTGAGACACCAGTACGAGATGTTCCACTTGCTCGGCTACCAGACTGCAGTTATCGTCTTAAAGTGTAAGTCTTTCACTGATCAAAAACATGACTTCAGGTTTTCTGTCTCCACTCCTCCAGTCCTTCTTTGTCTTCTTCTTTCCTTTAATTATGGTGGTTGGCAAAGAACTTATAGGTGCATTACCACCACCTTCCAGACTGGAATATGGATCAGATGTTTAGTCCGATCGTTTATTATAATTTCCCCATAATGCCCATTCTTCTTAAAAAACTAAAAATTCTGCTAAAACTACGTCCTCTGATGATCTTTGAAACAATTCCCTAATATCAAATTTATTTTTATTCCTGCTTACATCTCTAAGTAACTCATCTCTTTCCTGAAAATATTTATTACATTCTAAAAAATTATGTTGTATTGTTCCTTTTTCCAACATAATTACAACAACCGGTATTATTTTTCTTAATTATTGCAGTCCTGTATGTCTACATCTTATTCTAGATATTACATCTTCTTTTTTAATTCTGTTATATTTCCTTAATTCCCCAACTTTTTTTTGGATACTATAATAAAACCTAGCATTGCCTCCTCTATGCCACTGTTCTTGCCATTTCTTCTTGATATACATTTTAGTAATATTTGTTACATCATTTTTACTTGTTTTAATATTTAAATCAACAATATTCTTTTCTGCTGGACTCTTAGCAAAACTATCAGCCAACTCATTTCCTACCAAACCAATGTGGGCAGGAATCCAAACTAGTTTACCATGAGAACCATAACTTTTAATCCTAAACTTGATTGAATTATATCCAATATAATATGTTGCCTTGATTCTAAATCTAACTCTTGAATACTTATTAATGCACTACTTGAATCTGAACAAATTAAAACCTCTCTCTCTCTTGTTTCCTCAGTCCATTCTAGAGCCATTAAAATAGCCATTAATTCACCTGTATACACTGTCAATTCATCTGTTATTCTTTTATTTCTCATAATATTTAAATCTGGAATTACAAATGATATACCTACTTTATCATTTAACATTTTAGAAGCATCTGTATATATTTGCATAAACTTTGAATATTCTCTTTCTATATAACTTTCCACCTCTTTCTTTTCTAATTGTCTCAATTTTTTCAGAGTTTATATCAACTTCAACCTGTCCAAATATCCATGATGGAATAACAGGAATAACAACCACAGGACTAATTAGAAAGTTTCCTATTCCTTCATCTTTTACTTTATTTATAATTATCCCTCCAAAACTATAATTTGTTTATTTTCTTTCTCTTGACAAGGTTGCAGTATGACATATGGAGGATGAACTTCATTATGTCCTTTAATATTTGCCCAGTAAGTTAAGGCTAGTTGTTCTCTCCAGTGGCATCTCACCATCTCAACCAGTAAAGATGAAACTGGAGTAGTTTTTATCGCTCCACAACAAAAACTTAATGCCTGATGATATATTCTATCTATTTTTTAATAAACTACTTGAAGCTGAATTATATAAAATACATCCATAATCAATAATATATCCAATATAAATTGTCTTTAATGCATTCCTATGTACTCCTCATTCTTTGCCTCTCAAACATCTCGTTACATTGACATTTTCTTTTTACTTTTTTCAACAATTTTGCCTACATGCATCTTCCATGTAAGTTTTTTTTTAACAAACCAGATACTCAAATATCTAATTTGATCTGTCCTTTCTATAACATCCCCATATAATTTGAGATTTACGTTCATATTTAATTTCCTATTTGTAAAAACAACAAATTTAGGCTTCTACACTATTTAATGCTTCTTGTAGTTTCCTATTTACAAATTCAAATAAATAGCATAGAACTTATTATGCTACCTTGGGTAGCACCATTTTCAACTTGATATTTTGAACTTATTTCCCTGCCCATTTAATATTTTTTTCAGTAAATTTTTTTATCCATCTATATATTTTACCCCTTGTCCCTATTTGCTTTATTTGAATCAACAACCCTTCTGTCCACAACACGTCATAAGCCTTTTCCACATCCAGGAAGACTGCCATCACATTCTCCTTATTAATCTGAGCCCGTCTAATTTCATGTTCCAGACATGATGCAGGATCTATTGTACTTCTGCCTTTTCTAAATCCAAATTGATAAGACTTAATCTTCTCCTTAGATTCTAAAAAAATAAATTAATTTGTGATTTACCATTTTTTCCATAATTTTACCTGTACGTGATGTTAAAGCTATTGGTCTATAACTTTCAGCTGAATGAGGATCTTTAACAGGTTTACAGATGGGTATTATGATGGCTTCTTTCCATTTAACAGGTAATAACCTTTCTTCCAACACCTTATTATACAATTCTAATAATATTTCTGTACTCACATCACTAAGATTATTTAACAAACTATAACTGATTTGATCATTCGCAGGAGTTGACTTGCTGGAATTCTTCAGTGCTTCATTTAACTCTACCAGAGAAAACTTCATATTAAAAAAAAATCATTATGAAATAATTAAATCATTCTCTGTAATGTTATTTCACGTCCTCTGTTTTCTTTAAGACGACAGACTTAACAGTGTGACAGATAAGACAAGGAACACAGATGGGATTAAATAAATGGAGTGTAATCAGGGAACGAGACACACCTGGGAACAGTCAAGGGGAAGCCAGGACGACACAGAGACTCTACATCTCCAATAACTTTCTGTAATCCATTTGACAAACTGATAGGACTTACTCCAATCATATTTTGTCCAGCCTTAAATTTTAATATAACTTTAAAATCTTCCATCATTATTTTCTTTCTTATTTCAACTCTTTCTTCCTCATCCTAAAAAGATCTTTTACCAGCATTTAGTCCCTTTGAACCTTATCTTTTCCCTCTTCCCTCTCTTCTATTTTCTATCATAGACCATCCCATCTATATTTTCATCTTCTGAAAGTCCCCCACTACAACTCGACATCTTGATCCACTCACAATCCAGATTATGCCAAAAACCAATTTAAAATTCAATTTATTACTCGCCAGATAATGTTTAATCACTTTCACTTTCAAAAAATATGCATTCTCTTATCAACAGCCACTTTCTCGACTCCCTCCTCCAGTCCTGCTGCTTCTGCTTCAGCACACCTGAGTCAGGTAATCAGGCCACCATCAGAACCAGAACCTGTTTAGTTCAGGTGTGTTGGACCAGAGACACATGTGAAGGATGAATGACATCATCACTGAGGACTGGAGGTGGACACTCCTGTGTCAGTGGATGAAGTCCTTCATGGATTTATTTTCGGTTCTTTCATTGTTCTTCATAATTAATTTTCTACATTGTTATCTTGCATCTTTACATTTTATTTTTATTGTGTTTTAGAGGTGATGTTGTTCAGTTGGCAGGAGAAGGAGCAACGACAACAGGCCCCAATAATCAGCGATGTGAGAGAACTATTGAAGTCATGGGAATCAAATCTTTGTTTCTGTCTCTACAGAGAAGGTCGAGTGAAGAACATGTTAATGATTCTCATGTTTCTCTGCAGTAATTGGTGCTCCTCTTCCATCACATCTTCAGTGTGTCGACATGAGAGTTGTTGGTGTTTCCGACATCATGCCGACATTTGGCCTTTTATTCCATGCTGAAGCACAGAACAAGGATATGTGCTATGTAAGTTTGTTTCTTGAATATATGTCTACAGCAATTAAAAGGCTTTTCTGTTTTACAACATACATAAATACGTCAATAACATTTTTCTACAGGGCGACGACGGTGGAGCAGTGGTGTACAACGGCTTGGTTTACGGTGTGATTTCTCTTGGTAAACCATTCTATGCATGTCAGTGTCCAGCTGCAGTCATGGATGTGTGTGAATACCTGGGGTGGATAAAACAAACAGTTGGGCTTAAATAAAATATAAACTGTCGTGAAATAAAATCTGGATCAAATTTCCTGTCACATATAATTGTATTTTCATCTGTTTGATGCACATGTTTGTAGAATTAGAATAAATTAATTGGTTTGTTTTATTTTTCTCACCTGATCTTGACCTCCCTAATGAAACTTTCTCTTCACCTCAGAAATGAAAAATAAATCAATAAATGCAAGAAAAAGAACTATTTCCTGGCTGATGGTCTTTACATTCACGGTTCAGTTGATATTTTCCCTGAAGGGAGTCTAAAAACATGACATGAGTTTTAAATCACATGAAGAGGAACACCAAAAGTAATTTATTTATTCTTTCTTTTTTCTCCTCACTGGAAAGAACTTTATGTATGTATCACATGGAGATGAAGTAAAGATGAATACAATAAGATGCTGATTATTCTGGACTCTTTTACTAGGGAACCAAGACAAAATGATCCCAATATAAATTGAATTAGACAAAGTATTTATCTATCCAGCCAATATTCTCGAAACACTCTTTTACAGAGTGTCCTTTATGAATTTTAGTTACATTAGTCCTTTTGTTTTTCACAATGTGGCATCAGGGTTTTTTTTCTATTGTTTTATATTCATTTTTGTCCTTGACTTTCATGGCTAATCATCTTTACATTTATGGACTGTCATGTTCTGTGTTTTCCTGTGTTTATTTTGAAGTTTCCGTATTGTCCTGTCTCCCCTTGATTAGTTCCCAGGTGTGTCTCGTTCCCTGATTACCCTCTGTGTATTTAGTGTCACCTGTGTCTCTGTGTCTTGTCGGATCCTCGTCATACATCACACTTGGCGTCCTGTTCCTTGTGTTTCTGGGTTTCTTCATTAAACATATTATTTATGCACTCCAAGCTGGTTTGCGCAGTGTCTGCCTCACCTTCACCACGACACAACGTGACATGAACTAGTTCAGTGTGTTCAGTTGATATTTTCACTGAACTGAGTCTAAAACGTGACATGAGTTTTAAATCACATGAAGAGGAAGGAGGTAATTTATTTATTCAGTTTTCGTCTTTATTTTACATCAGAATGGAACATGTAGCATCTAAACTGCAGCTCTGGAGTTACTATTCCTGATTTAGTTCTAGAGAACTGTAAACTCCAACAAAACCAAAGAGCTGTGCACAAAAATATTGAAACAGAAGTCACATAATATCCAAATAACATAAACAACAACAACAAAACAAGAATAATAAAGATGCTGTTGTGGAAATTTTCCTTTAACACTGAGTCATGGAAAACGGTGTCAAGAACCAGAGATTGAATATATTCTTTATCAGTATTTATTCGAAGGCCTCTGCTCACTGATCGCAGTCAGGAGAAAGAGCCCCGAGCAAAACACAGTTTTATAGGGAGAGTTTCATTCCATTCACATAGTTTGATAATCTACTTGGTTAAATATAAAAATATTTATTTTCTTTTACTGTTGAAATTAAAATCTAAATTACACGTTTATTATGTAAAACTTCACAGAAATTAAAATTTGATTTTCAAAAGTTTAAATATGACAGACGTTCTCTGTAAATTTTGTAGTAACATCTGGAAAAGTAAAAAGATGTCAGTACTGCAAAAACATGTCATTAAATACTCTGTTAAGTTTTTCACTGATAATATTACATCAAATTAAACAGAAAAGAAGGTTTGCAACGTCGAATATGATGGCCTTTATAATTCAATAATCACCACCCAAATAATAGTATTAACAATTTGAATTTATTTCTATGGAACCAGGAAAGTTTTATGTTATTAAATGACACAACCTTTTTCTAGAGTAGTGATTTTGTTGTTCATTTTCTTTTTCATACTTACCAGACATTAACTGAAAGTTTCAAATTAGTAATTGCAACAAACACATTAATCTTGGATGAAGATGAGGCATATTTCAACCAGTTTTGGATTATTTGGGGATTAAAGTTATTTTGTAAATTGAGTATATTGTTTTTCTAAATTTCTAAACCGGCTGTTTGTTATAATCAGTAATAATATCCACCGTCATAACTAGAAAATAAATGTCTGTTGTCTGATTAGATTGTAACTCTTGTATTTATTTCTGGTTATAAATGAAGAGAATAATGGATTTCCAATAAAATATGAAATATTTAGTTTTAAAACCTGTTAACCTCATCATTAAAGACAACACAACTAAAATCTGCATCAGACAGTTCATGTAGAAAACAATAATATCTGCATGGATATGTTGGCTTTATTCGGGTAAATTCTAATGGTTTTGAATACATTTTCTAATAACTGTTTTTGCAAGTGCTCAATAAGCAATTTTTTTTGTGCCTATTGAGGAGTATTTTCTTTTTGTGTACAACAGAAAAGTATATAGAGGATGTTGTTAATTACAAAATGTTGTGTAACTAACCACATTTTGAATAGAATCAAATAAAAAAAGAACAGATTTATAAAATTAATTGTGATTAAAAAGAAAACATGGCAGCAATTCAGTTTGATCTAAAAGAATAAGGCAGAAAACAGCAGAGGTACCAACAGGAGCAGCAGGTTGGTACTGGCTCTACTGGTGCTGTTGCAGTAGTCGCCATGGCAGCAGCTAATCTGTTCTGGGCTGAACTGATTCACCCGTGCAGCCGACTGATCGGAGCAGATCAGCTTGGAGGCACATCCCTTCAGCGTCACATTTTTTCCTTCTACATTCATTGAGGAAATGAAAATAAAGTTGCCATGTGAGTAGCATGTTTGGATCGGGTCTTAACATTCTTCTGAGGATAAATATGAAGCATGCAAAACCATATTGGGCTCTGACTTGTTGCCTTGATGCAGTAGCTTTCATTCCCTTCACAGTTAAGAGTTTTCATGCAGTTTCCTCCCTCACACGTGAAGCACTTTTTTCCATTTGGAGTGGACTTGGACTCTAAGACACAGAGATAGTTATTCAATTGAAAAACAATGCAGAATTAAATATATATATTTTTTGTCAACTTATTTTATCTAAAATAGTTGAAAAAACAAAACAAAACCTGAAACTGCATAAAACGTTTTAAATAAAAGATTTGAAACTAAAAAGAAAATGGAAACAAAAAAATTGTCAAAACTACTTTTCAGATTAAAGAGTTTGTCTGTTTTAAATTATGCTTTAGTTTTCAGATTCAAACTTTTGGCCCCGTTTTAGGATGGGATGTGGAATCATGACTGACAGCTGACCACGACAGGTGGTTGCCATGGTGAGCTGACCACGACAGGTGGTTGCCATGGTGAGCTGACCGCAACCAGCAGACAATAGGCCAAACCTTACTTTCTATGTTAAAATAATGGTTATATGTCCAAGAGGTGAGAAGAACTACTTTCATTTGAATGTAAAATACTAGCCTATATATAGTCTGAGGAGTGACGCCACTGTCCCGCACCAGAAACAACGCCTCTGTATTTCATTTGAAACCGATGGGATCTACTTTGTTCAGTAGTTTACAGGTTTCCATATTTATTTGTATCACATTCTAATTATTAATGTGAATGTCTTTTCTGAAAACCTATGGTATTAAAATGAATACTGTACCATTTTAGTTTGTTTTAAAGAGGGTTTTATTCATGTAATATTTTTTAAATCATATTTTATCGCTGTAGTCTTTAATGTTAATACTGTAAAATTAATAAATTCTTTACAACGTGTTTGTAATCAATTTCCCATTTTGTTTTAATCTCCATAGGAAATGGAAGACAATTGTTTCATGAGAAAACCTTGCATTCCAATGAAAACTGCCGCCATAATAACATTTCCACAGACCTATTTAAACGATATATATGCCATTTTATTTTGAAATGCTGCGAATGTTCGCTGAAAGTCCGAGCGTTTAATTTTGATGTTTGGTGGACGAACGTTCAGAGGATGTCATCTGAACATTCGATTTGAGCTGGGTTATTTCTACAATGTTTGCTTAAAATGCTCTACATTTAAAGAAGCAAACGGTTTGAGAGAACTGTAAATTCAAGTTGTGCAAACGTATTGAGAAATATAATAAGGGAATTAATTACTAGGCATTTGAGCGTTGCAGAGGTCTCCGTTGCAGCAGACGCTACTTTTCGCCACTCTGTAAGTTCCGTAGTTGACGGAGTTTTCAACACATTGTTCAGGCATCGTGCAACGTTTGAAGTTGAGAGCAGAAAGCACTGCGCCACCTACAGTCGAATAACACAAATTTTAAAGTGAGGCGGTGCCAAATTAATAACCAGTTACTGGAAACAACAAAGAGGTACCTTTAAATGCGACTTCTGTTGCTGTTAAACAACGATAATCCTGTGAGGGACACTCGGTTGTTTTCTCGGTGCAAATTCCAGAGGGAGCCGGTAAACATTCATAACATTTCAGGTTGTTAGCTAATTAAAACAAAGAGAAAATGCACAAAAATGAAACAACAAAATCCTGTTCTTAAGACAATAAAAAATAATTGGCGGAATCACATCAGCAAAATGCGTGGGGGGAAAAATAAATTTGATTATTAATGTAGTTTTTTTTAAATGGAAGACAAACTAAGTTTAATTAAAAAAGTCA
Organism: Gambusia affinis; assembly: GCF_019740435.1. NCBI lineage: Eukaryota > Metazoa > Chordata > Actinopteri > Cyprinodontiformes > Poeciliidae > Gambusia > Gambusia affinis. The sequence continues at coordinate 11,833,948 of NC_057869.1, read as the reverse complement.
CACTAAATGCGACGTTACAATAATATTAATTGTAACCAAAAACTTGCCTTCCGGTAGAAACAGCACTCCAAGCACCAAAGTGAAGAGGAACATTTTGCTGGCGAATTATGATTGTCTCCGCTGAAAAAATATATTGAAAGTTTTAATTCTGGGAGGGGCTCTAGTCTCCGCTTCTCACCTCCCCGAACTAAGCAGGTCCTAAAGTTCGTTTTTTATCTCGCTCTCCGACAGTCGCGCTACATACCCGTTGCCATAGCAACCGACAACAACGCCTTTACGTGACAATTCAAAATGCTCAAGCATTTCCCTACACAAAGAGCAGAACATTCAGTCCGTTATAATATTATGTTTTTAGGCTTTGTGTGTATACTTCTACTTTTGGCGTGACTGTTCACACTCCCAACGTGTATGCGACTTGAATGCGAGCTCCCCTGGGAACTGCAAACCAATGTCTCCCAACCCTGGTACTCAACCCACACTGACCTGGATGCTTCAGACGTTTCCCTGCTTCAGGGCTGTCAAACTCCAGTCCTCAAGGGCCGGTGTCCTGCAACTTTTATATGTGCATCTGCTGCACCACACCTGAATAGAATAATTAGGTCATTATCAAGGCTCTGGGGCACTTCTCTACAGAAGGAGGAGCTAATTTAGCCATTTCATTCCAGTGTTTTGTACCTCTGGCACATCTAAAAACTGCAAGACAGCGGCCCTGGAGGACTGGAGTTTGACACCTGTGCCTTGCTTCAACAGCCCTTTTCAAATGTTTGCAATTCAGCAACGACAATCAGCGATCAACTGAAATCATGTGTGCTGAAGCAGGGAAATAACGTTTGTAGCGGCGTTGTCAGTTGCTATGGCAACGGGTCTGTGCGTAGCATAACCGTCAGAAAGCGAGAAAAAAACAAAACAACTACCATTTACAAACATTAGGACCTGCTGTTAAAGAAAGAAATAGTAAGTTAGCTTAATTTGGAAAAAAGCTTGGCTCTCTCTATTTCCTTCCTATTTCCCGGGTTCTTCCAGCGAGGAGCGTGTGCCAATCAGGAGCAACATGCGTGATGACGTCACAGAGTTACAAAGTTTAATCCAATCGGAAAACACCGTATGAATTAAAAAGGAAACTGCAGAGTTACAGAGACATACATTCATTACCTGAGACAAAAGAATTAAAACAAAGACAGAGACAGAGAAAGAAAAAGCAAAGACATGTCTTTGGAGAAGGCTGATGCCAAAAAACGGCAGGAAATAACAGCGATCTAAAATATTATTATCGTGTTCAATCTCTTTATAGTGGAGGCGTTTCTCTCCTTGTTAATGTATTCATTAAGGCGTACCCCTGGTTCGACCAACCAGGAGCTCCCTGGACATTCAGAGGAACTTAGAAAGGCCATTTGGTCTCTAGAAGAACAATGGAGCAAGCAGCTGCATCCTAGTCTTCTGGCTCTAACAGATACCTGTGAAATTCGGAGTGCCTCCCGGCCAAATCAAGTAATTTAGTTTAAGGAAAGATTATCTTCACCAACCTAATTCTGGTCTACTGCATTCAGCATTTTCCAAAGATTTAAGTCCTTGCTTTATCACATAAAATCCTGAACAGTTTTCTAATACTAAACAACACATTTTCATTGAAACAATTTCCATTTGGTTCAGATATTATCATAGACAGTACAATATTCAAATACATTCAGCATTCACCCTTCTAAACTTAGATAATGCACTTTAATTATAAACTTGCTATTAATACTTAGAAAACTGTTAGTGATCTCAACATTCTATGTTGCATTTTAGTTTAAACCCTGCCAGATGTGGTTCTAAAAAACCTTTGATGTTCTGTGAACCCAATCGGCTTCTGCCCTGCACTAGATGCTAATTTCGTGGCTTCCTGAGCCCTGATAACAATACTAAAAGATCTCCTTTGATCTGCATCTAGTTCCTGACCTTTGACATTTACTCTGGTGGATAATTTCCTGTAAATTCTTCACAGAATATCTGTTTAAAACTAAGAAATTTATACAACATAGAATGCTCAAGATACCTTTTACACATGACATAAAATTAACTGTTTAAAGCATTAGAAATAATAATTTTTCTTAACACTGCTTAGTTGGGGAGGTGAGAAGCTGAGACTAGAGCCCCTCCCAGGAAAAAACGTTCAATATATTTTTTCAGCAGAGACAATTATAACTCACTTATAATTCGCCAGCAACATGTTCCTCTTCATTTGGTGTTATTTCATTCAATTTACATTTTCTCTCATTAAAAACTGCAATAATGATCTAGTTTCCTGCTAAGTCTTTCCTGCTAAGTCAGCCCTGAAATTTGCACTGGGAAAACAACTGAGTGTCCCTCACTGGATTTCTATTGTTCAGCAATAACAACAGAAGTCGCCATTAAAGGTACGTCTTTGTGTGGTTTCCAGTTGTTGTTTATTAGTTTGTCAAGGTCACACATAAAATTTGTGTTATTTTACTGTAGATGGCACAGTGGTTCCTATTGTCAACTTCAAACGTTGCACGATGCCTGTGACTGTGTTGAAATAGCTCCTGCTAGAGGACAGGTTGTAGAGGACAGGTTGTAGAGGACGGGCTGTAGAGGACAGGCTGTAGAGGACAGGTTGTAGAGGACGGGCTGTAGAGGACAGGCTGTAGAGGACAGGCTGTAGAGGACGGGCTGTAGAGGACAGGCTGTAGAGGACAGATTGTAGAGGACGGGCTGTAGAGGACAGGTTGTAGAGGACAGGCTGTAGAGGACAGGCTGTAGAGGACAAGTTGTAGAGGACGGGCTGTAGAGGACAGGCTGTAGAGGACAAGTTGTAGAGGATGGGCTGTAGAGGACAGGTTGTAGAGGACAGGCTATAGACGACAGGTTGTAGAGGACAGATTGTAGAGGACGGGCTGTAGAGGACAGGTTGTAGAGGACGGGCTGTAGAGGACAGGCTGTAGAGGACAGGCTGTAGAGGACAGGCTGTAGAGGACAGGCTGTAGAGGACAGGCTGTAGAGGACAGGCTGTAGAGGACGGGCTGTAGAGGACAAGTTGTAGAGGACGGGCTGTAGAGGACAGGCTATAGACGACAGGTTGTAGAGGACGGGATGTAGAGGACAGGCTGGGCTGCAGAGGACAGGCTGTAGAGGACAGGTTGTAGAGGACAGGCTGTAGAGGACAGGTTGTAGAGGACAGGCTGTAGAGGACAGGTTGTAGAGGACAGGCTGTAGAGGACGGGCTGTAGAGGACAGGCTGTAGGGGACGGGCTGTAGAGGACAAGTTGTAGAGGACGGGCTGTAGAGGACAGGCTGTAGGGGATGGGCATCTTGACAACAGGATAGAAACATTGAGGACAGGCTGTAGGGGACATCACTGTAGAGGACAAGTAGAAATATTTCAGTTGTAGAGGACGGGATGTAGAGGACAGGCTGGGCTGCAGAGGACAGGCTGTAGAGGACAGGTTGTAGAGGACAGGCTGTAGAGGACAGGTTGTAGAGGACAGGCTGTAGAGGACAGGTTGTAGAGGACAGGCTGGGCTGTAGAGGACAGGCTGTAGAGGACAGGTTGTAGAGGACAGGCTGTAGAGCATCGCCATCTTGATCAAACAGGATAAAAACATTGAGGGCATGAAATCATCACAAGGCAACGTCAGTAAAATATTTCAGTTTGCAGGCGACACATTAATAACAGCTAAAAATGAAAGTAGTTTAGATTTAGTCATTAAACATTTACATACATACGGTTCAGCAGCAGAGACAAAAATCAATGCAACTAAATCAGACATCATGTATTTTGGCGAGGCGGCTGGGAAGGTGGGAGTTCAGGGAGGTGGAGGACACAGTCCAGGTCCTGGGAATGTACCTTGGTAAGCAGCGAGGGGCGACGAGAAACTAGACCTGGATAAATATCATAACCAAAATTCAAAATCAGCTCAATCTGTGGAAGCAAAGAAAATTAACCATCAAAGGAAAAGTAGTCATCATAAACAGTCTAATTATTTCAAAAATCATCTATCTGCTCAGTGTTTATGACCTTCCTAATCAATAAACTCAACAGTCAAATCTCAACATTAAGCTGGAAAAGCAGAAGCAATTTAGTTAGTCATAAAACAATGATCACTCCGTTTAAAGAGGGAGAATTCAAATGAGTTGACATTCAATCCAAAAAACAAGCAATAAGAATCAAACTCATCTCTAGGTTTTTTTGACTTCTCCCATTGAACACATCTGGCATGATTATTTCCAATCCCGTTTGGTACAAAAAGGATCTTTAATCTGTGGTCAATTTCTGGTGTAAAACAAACACAAATGAAGGATTTTTATTTTTACAGCATGCCTTGAAGCCTGGAACAAAATCAAATTTCTGGGGTAACACCTGGTGTAGCAAAAGCACTAATAACTCATAAATTCTACATGTTCTCGCTTTGTAACTCAGCACGCATTGAAACTAAATAAATCTGGACATCTGGTCTAACACAATGTTATCAAAGTACAAATATGTATCGTTGCTAATTTTGTTGTTTCAAAAAATAAACATTTAGAATCAGAAAGGTACCGTTTAATCAGTAAGATATTTTTTTCACTATTTGTCAACAATAATGTAACATTGAGGATGTTGTTAATTGCAAAATTTTGCTTAGTCTTAGATTTCCGTAGTTTATAGAGAACCAGCTCAAAGAAAAAGAGCAGATTTATTAAACGAATTATGTTTAAAAAGAAAACGTGGCAGCAAATTGAAATTGTTTCCATGAGCTACAAAAATGAGACAGAAAACGACAGTGGCAACAACAAGAGCGGCAGGGTGCTACTGGCTCTACTGGTGCTGCTGGATTATTCACCCTGGCAGCAGCTAGTCTGTGCTGAACTGACCCACCAGTGAAGATATCAAACATAAGCTATAGTGTGTTGTCTTTGTGTGAAACTGAGTTTCAACTCAGATGTAAATCTGCCAGGAGTTACTCTCATTCTGACTTTCTGTGTGTGATGAAGAGGATAAAAAATAAACAACTATTTATCAGAAAACATTTAAGTTAATTGTGACCTTACTGTACAGGCCAGTAAATAATGTCAGAGTTTAAAACAAATATTTTTCTTAGTTCTACCACCACTTCACTACAATGTGGGTGCATTTATATTAATATTTAAGCCTCAAATAGCCAATATCAAAATGGTCACAGATTGTGATATTTTACAAAGGTTTGTAGATCTCTAAGTTTATAGCATTGTTTATTTCCTGGTTCGGTAAAGGGATCCTAAAAATTCATGCTCACAGAAACATCTGCCTCTCCCAGTTGCCGCCTTCCCTTCTTGAGAAAAATATATACCTACACAAGTTGGCATATTTTCCCATCTTGTTTTATTATCTGTATGTGTTGTTGGCAGGTGAAGTTCTATTGTTGGCTTTAACATGGGATAAAGGCATAACTTATCCCCTATATTGTTTCTTGCAGACAGATCATATTTTCTTTACCTCTAAATAAACTGGACTGGTTTCAAACCACTAGTAGTATTAATAGTTTTATTTGTTTGTGGCAAACCCCATAAAGGTGCCGAGTCCTTTATGTTCAAACATGTTCAGACTGCAGCCGTGTACGTGTGAACAGAGAAAAGACAACGAGTCCTTTGGTCCATAACAGAGTGTTCTTTATGAATTTCTTGTAACATTTCTTGTCTATAAATTCACAAGATTTCATAGTTTCTTTTACGAAGGACATTTTAGATACATTAGTTTTTTTGTTTTTCACAATGTTGCATCAGGGCTTTTTTCTATTTTTTTGTATTCATGTTTGTCCTTAACTTGATCTTTGTTAGCACATTAACAACACTTTATACCAAACTAACTTTTAGTCACGTGAAACAGATGTTTTTTCTTCGATTAGCAGATGAATATGTAATCACGTCTCTAATTAGTCAAATCACAGACTGTTACTCGACGGTTCGTCTTGTTACTCCACACCACTGCTCCTCATCATTTCTCCCTGGTTTCCTCATGGTCTCATTATGTCTCTGATTCGGGTTTAGTTTTATTCCTTGGACTTTGCTTTTATTGTAAGTTTGATTTATAATTAAATCTATGACAGACCTTTTACGTCTTCTGCCTGCTGCATTTGGGTTCACACTTCAGCCACACACATCATGACAGACGGTGGTAATACATTGGACTTTAAAGCCACTCTGTCCATCATGGTCCGTTTGAAATGAATATATGCAATTTAAACATCTAAATATATATATAAGAAAAAAAACCTCTCCTTGGGCTGCCACCTTATCGTGGTGAAGGGGTTTGAGTGACCCAATGATCCTAGGGGCTATGCTGTCTGGGGCTTCATGCCCCTGGTAGGGTCACCCCAGGCAGACAGGTCCTAGGTGAGGGGCCAGACAAAGTGCAGCCCAAAGACCCCAATGATGCATACAAACTTTGGACTCGGCGTTCCCTTGCCCGGACGCGGGTCACTGGGGCCCCACTCTGGAGCCAGGCCTGGATGGCGAGCGCCTGGTGGCCGGGCTTTTACCCATGGAGCCTGGCCGGGCTCAGCCCGAAGAGGAAACATGGGCCCCCGCCTCCCATGGGCCTACCACCCTTGAGAGGGGCCAATGGGGTCGGGTGCAATGTGTGATGGGTGGCGGCCGAGGGAGGGGGTCCTGGCGGTCCGATCCTTGGTTGCGGAAGCTAGGACGTGGAATGTCACCTCTCTGGTGGGGAAGGAGCCGGAGCTAGTGTGTGAGGCTGAGAGGTTCTGGCTAGAAATAATCAGTCTCACCTCGACGCATGGCTCTGGTTCTGGAACCAGTCTCCTTGAGAGGGGCTGGACATACTTCCACTCTGGAGTTGCCCAGGGTGAGAGGCGTCGGGCAGGAGTGGGCATACTTGTTGCTCCCCATCTCGGCGCCTGTACGTTGGGGTTTACCCCGGTGAACGAGAGGGTAGCCTTCCTCCACCTACGGGTGGGGGGACGGGTCCTGACTGTCGTTTGTGCTTACAGGCCGAACGACAGTTCAGATTACCCACCCTTTTTGGAGTCCCTAGAGGGGGTACTGGAGAGTGCTCCCCCTGGTGACTCCCTTGTTCTGCTGGGGGACTTCAACACTCATGTGGGCAATGACAGTGAGGCCTGGAGGGGCGTGGTTGGGAGGAACGGCTCCCCCGATCTGAACTCGAGTGGTGTTCTGTTGTTGGACTTCTGTGCTCGTCATGGATTGTCCATAACGAACACCATGTTCAAGCATAAGGGTGTCCATATGTGAACTTGGCACCAGGACACCCTAGGCCGCAGTTCGATGATCGACTTTGTTATCGTTTCATTGGATTTGCGGCCGTATGTCTTGGACTCTCGGGTGAAGAGAGGTACGGAGCTGTCCACTGACCACTACCTGGTGGTGAGTTGGCTCCGCTGGTGGGGGAGGATGTCGGTCAGACCTGGCAGGCCCAAACATGTTGTGAGGGTCTGCTGGGAACGTCTGGCAGAATCCCCTGTGAGACGGAACTTTAACTCCCATCTCTGGCAGAACTTCGAACATGTTCCAGGGGAGGTGGGGGACATGGAGTCTGTGTGGACCGTGTTCCATGCCTCCATTGTCGAGGCGGATCATCTGACCTGTGGCCGCAAGCTTGTCGGTGCCTGTCATGGCGGCAACCCTCGAACCCGTTGGTGGACACCTTCAGGCTAAAAGTGCGATATGAAGAGTTTAATGTGCTTGGTAAAAAACTATAGGGTTTGAATGACTAGTCGCGGTTTTAGCGTCATTTTAAACCAGAGCAGATTAAAGGTTGGTAAAAATTGGGCAGATCACACAGTTGGCGTCAAAAAAACACTAGACATAAGCTGCATTATGGAAATGAGGAAGCTGAGCCTGTGGACTCTGGATTGGGCTTTCCGATCTCTGGGGAAGAGGTCGCCGAGGTGGTTAAAAAGCTCCTCGGTGGCAGGGCCCCGGGGTTGGGGTTTTCTCTGTAGGGTGTCTGGGCTCTCCTTTAGAGATATGGTAAGAAGCTCAGTCATCCGGGAGGCACTCAGAGTAGAGCCGCTGCTCCTTCACGTCGAGAGGAGTCAATTGAAGTGCCTCGGGCATCTGGTTAGGATGTCTTTTGGACGCCTCCCTGGTGAGATGTTCCGCGCACCTCCCACCGGGAGGAGGCCCCGGGGAAGACCCAGGACACACTGGAGGGACTATGTCTCTTGGCTGGCCTGGGAACGCCTTGGGATTCTCCCGGAGGAGCTGGAAGAAGTGGCTGGGGAGAGGGAAGTCTGGGCCTCCCTTCTGAAGCTGCTACCCCCGCGACTCGACCCCGGATAAGCGGAAGAAGATGGATGGATGGATGGATGGATGGATGGAAATATATAAAAAATATATTTTTAAGAACCACAACAAAGCCTTTGTTTCAAAATAAAATGACAACAATAAACTTTTTTTCTTAAATGTTCAAGTTAAGAACTAAAATATAAGAATATTTTTACAGCCAAAATATTTGCTGGAAATGATGGATATTGTGTATGTTATGGTCTGGCTCTAGTACCATAACAAATCAAAAGGAAGCAACGCATGGAATAACTTAAAGTAGAATTTATTTAACAAAAATCATAACTGGGTAAGGAGGAGAGGTAGAAAGGGAAGAGGGTGGCAGAAAGACAGAGAGGAATGAGCTGGGGTGAGAAAAATACGGTGCATCTTAAGCTGGATGTGATGTCATTCTGGAGACACTGGCCAGCTGCCTCCACTTCCAATCAGAACCAATCAGAAATAGGGATATTAACCCGAAGGAAAGGCCTTGGGCCGTAACACCCCCCCTCTTCAAGACAGGGTCCCCACCAGAACCCTGGGCAACCTGTGTATTCACATCTGAAAAAATATAGAAAAAACAATATTAAATACACTTGCAATATCTCATACCAGCTGAGATGGAACAGAAAACAAAACTTAGATCCCTTCAGGTCCCATCCCCAAGTCAACAACTGGTACCTTGAAGTGACTCAGACCGATAAGGTGAGATAGAGGGAAAAAAAAAAATTACTGACTTTGTGCTCTTGACAAAGCATCTGCGATGATGTTATCCTTCCCTTTGATATGGTGAATATCTAAAGAAAAAGACTGCAGAAATAATGACCATCTCACAAGTCTTTGATTTGGGCAGCGAAAAGAATTCAAGAAGGTCAGAGGATTATGATCTGTAAAAACTGCTAAAGGCCCTGAACCCACATAGACCTCAAAATGCTGTAAAGACCAAATAAGAGCAAGGGTCTCTTTTCGATTACTGAATAATTCAGCTGATGCCTATTAAATTTCTTAGAAAAAAAACTCACAGGTCTTTCGATTGCAAAGTCATCCAATTGCAAAAGGACTCCCCCAGCACCAACATGACTGGCATCAACCTGGAGCTTAAAAGGCTTATCCATATCAGGAGCCAACAAGACAGGAGAGTTGCTTAGCATCTTCTTCACATTTTCAAAAGCTTGTTGACAGACAGAGGACCAAATGTATTTCACCTTACTTTTTAAAAGATCTGTCAGAGGTGCAACCACAGTTGAAAAATTTCTGCAGAAGGATCTATAATATCCAACTAAACCCAAGAATCTCATGAGTTCTTTTTTAGTTGATGGTGGTGGATAATTTTCAATCGCTTCTACCTTCGCGCTAACTGGACATACTTTACCTTGACCCACTTGATGACCAAGATAAGTAACAGTAGCTCGAGCAAATTCACATTTAGCTAGATTCACTGTAAGACGTGCATCCACCAAACGGTCAAACAAAGTTGCAAGTTGTTCCAAGTGAGAAGAACAATCATGAGAATAGACAACAATGTCATCCAAATACACAGAACAACCTTCTAAACACCCAACAACTTTATTCATTAAGCGCTGAAAGGTTGCCGGTGCATTCCTCAAGCCAAAAGGCATAACTTTATACGATTACAAACCAGTAGGTGTAATAAAGGCAGAGATTTCTTGTGCTCTTTTAGTTAAAGGGACCTGCCAATAACCTTTTAGAAGGTCTATCTTAGTAATGAATTTAGCATTACCAATCTGGTCAATGCAGTCATCCATACGAGGTAGAGGGTATGAATCAGGTTTGGTTATGCTATTGACTTTTCTGAAGTCGGAACAAAATCGGTAGGTTTTGTCTGATTTTGGAACTAGCAAGCAAGGCGAAGACCAGCTTGAACATGATGCTTGAGCAATGCCATGTTTTAACATATAGTCAACCTCAGCATCCAAATATTTGCGCTTTTCTGGGTTAACCCTGTAAAAATGCTGTTTTATAGGTTGTGCATCACCCACCTCAATATCATGTTCAATCAGGTGTGTGCAAGAAGGAACATCTGCAAATAAATCAGAGTGAGATTTTATCAACTGAATCAACTCAAAACATTGAGTCTCTGGTAAATAACTCAGCACAGTGTCCAAGTTTTTCAGTACTTCAGAATTCACAAGTCGACCAGTCAGAATGGCTGAATCTGGAACAGGCATCCCATCGCCATTCCATTCACCTCCAGCAGATGTTACCATTTCACCAATGCACACAGGATGCATTTCATCCACCAATACAGTTTCAACACGACCACGGTAAGGTTTTAACAGGTTGACATGAACTGTTCGCCGTTTCTTCCGCCTTTCTGGAGTTGCAATCAATAAGATAGTTTTGGTCGGACAACTGTTTCAGAACTGTGTGTGGGCCAGAAAACTTGGCCTGAAATGGTGAAGTCACAACAGGAAGTAAGGCCATTACTTGGTCACCTAAAAGAAAAACACGATGTTCAGCTTTCTTATCGTACCAACGCTTCATTTTTTCCTGTGCAGATGATAGTTTCTCTTTTGCCAACTGTGTAGCTGTAAAGAGTCTCTGCTTAAACCCATTAACATACTGCAACAGGTTTTGTGGTGGTTCAGCATCCTTCCACTCATCTCGTAAAACTGTTAACAGACCACGCACAGTATGACTAAATACTAATTCATTAGGGCTAAAGCCCGTACTCTCTTGCGTTACTTCTCTTGCTGCAAGTAATAACCAAGGCAGACCATTCTCCCAATCAGCACTCATCTGAACACAGAAAGCATGGAGTAAAGATTTTAATGTTTGATGAAATCTCTCCAGTGCTCCTTGGCTCTGTGCATGGTATGCTGTAGATCGATTATGCTTAATGTGTAACTGCTTCAAAACCTGTGCAAACAAATGAGAGGATAAATTAGATCCTTGGTCACTCTGAATGACTTTAGGTATTCCAAAAATACCAATAAACTGCATAAGAGCTCGCACCACAGACTTTGCAGTAAGTGTGTGCAAAGGATATGCTGCTGGATACCTGGTACTTTGGCACATAACAGTCAAAAGATATTTAGCACCTGAACGTGAAGGGAGAAGAGGACCCACACAATCAATTATTAAGTGCTCAAACGGTTTACCAATAGTTGGAATAGGATATAGTGGTGCCCGGTTTATAATTTGATTGGGTTTACCAGTCAGCTGACAGGTGTGACAGGTTTTAATATATGCAGCAACGTCTTTTTTCAGTCGTGGCCAAAAGAAATTTCTTAAAATGCGATCATAGGTTTTCCTAACTCCCATGTGTCCGGACTCATCATGGGATATCTGCAAAACCACATTACGCCATTTCAAAGGCACCACAACCTGATAAACTGGCTCCCCAATAGCATTGTCACCACATGGCATCCACTTCCTTAACAATACCTTGTTTTCAACAAAGTATCCATGAGCATAACTCTGCGAGAGGTCCCGGGTTCAAATCCCGGACGAGCCCCCAATTTGTTATGGTCTGGCTCTAGTACCATAACAAATCAAAAGGAAGCAACACATGGGATAACTTAAAGTAGGATTTATTTAACAAAAATCATAACTGGGTAAGGAGGAGAGGTAGAAAGGGAAGAGGGTGGCAGAAAGACAGAGAGGAATGAGCTGGGGTGAGAGAAACACGGTGCATCTTAAGCTGGATGTGATGTCATTCTGGAGACACTGGCCAGCTGCCTCCACTTCCAATCAGAACCAATCAGAAATAGGGATATTAACCCAAAGGAAAGGCCTTGGGCCGTAACATGTATCTAAAGTCATAGTAATGATGTCAGTAAATACCTGTCAAAATATTGCCACTGATGCATGACGTCCACCTTAGTGGACAGGTGATCATTTGTAATTTCTCCAAATACAAACTTGTTAATTTTAAACTACATCAGTAGTATTATTCTTTAGGGGTTGCTTCATGTCACAATATATTTTTTTACCTGCAAGAGTTTCTACAATAGAAGGAGGGACTGGATATTCCTGAGTTGGTCAGTTTGCGTTTTCATCTGTCGGCCATATTGGATTTAGCTAAATTTTTCTGCAATTGCAGTTAATGGCCAGTAGTTGACAGTGTATTGTATGAGGTACTAGTGATCACTGTAGTGTTATGTGTGCATTTACAAAATAGAAACTCATATGAACACAAGCAAATGGCTTTTGGATAGGGTGACCAGACGTCCTCTTTTTCCCGGACATGTCCTACTTTTCAGACCTAAAAAAATGTCCGGGGGGGATTTAAAAATCGTCCGGGATTTTGGTCAACTGCCTCAAAACACATTACATAGCTTACAGTGCATTGTGATTACATTGCCACACCGTTCCACTACTCCATTCCAGGTTTCTTTGTATGGCAAAGAAATCGGTAGCACATGTGTATCTGCCGATTCTATCCCCCCGGCCAACAAAAAAAGAAGTGTCCTCCTTTTCAGAAACCCAAATCTGGTCACCCTACTTTTGGATAGCTGTCCACTGCCCATGAAATGGGTTATATATAAAATGGATGATCTGAGACACTAACAGGGTGGTGTTTTTCAGACATAAAATATATTTGGAGTCTCAGATGTGCAGAAGTTATTACTAGCATGGAGGCTAGCATGGAGACAAGCATGTGGACTACTGTTGAGCTAGTAAGGGGCTGCATAGTGGCAGAGTTGGTAGCACTGTTGCCTTGCAGAAAGAAGGTTCTGGGATCGATTCCCAGGGTCTTTCTGCATATAGGCACTTGCATCCCTTCTGACCCAAATAGGGACAAGGGTGTAAGAAAATGGATGGATTCATGACTACAATGGAAGCTAGAATTAAGGCTAACATGGAGGCTAACATGTAGACTAGATCTCCCACATTTTGAAAACCTCTGGGCTTCACTGAAAATCAAGTTTTGTATTTTGTCGTTTATTATGTAATGATTGATTGGAACATGTCATGTTTATTTCAAGGCTGAATGAGAGTAATATTTACTTTTGTTTAATATTTTTTAAATGGTGTGGCATGGTTTGAGCCTTTTGGTAACAAAATGTGTCACTTTGACCCTAAGTGCTGCTGTTCAGCCTCTTGTGTTCACAAATGTATCAAAAACAATCAAGAAAAACTGTAAAAGCAAAGAATCATGGGTGATGAAAGACATCTGTGTCTTTAAAAAATAGAATCACATTGGTTAAAATTGTACCATAAGTTTTTAAATTGTGTTTTAAAAATCAGAATTGTTTTAATTTTATTGGGTGAATTTCTGTGAGCTTTAATTTTTTGTTGTAATTTGCATTTACAACAAATGCAAATGCTCTTTACCACCCAGAACTGAAATGTTGTTCTTTTTCAAAACAAAAGAATCTGTTTATCAAGGGTCATTTCACATCTCATCAATAAACAAAATGATTCTAGTTTTGGGAGGAAAGGCAGATGTGAATTCTTGTAGATTGGAAACCAAACATTTTTTACTTAAAAAAACACATCAACTTGAAAACAAGAACGAGTCACTCTTTCTTCAGAAAATTTGTTTTACTTCATCAAGTTTACAATCAAGTTTTCCCTTGAAGAAAACTCACTGGAAGCTTGTGCACTGAAAAACTGAAAATTTCCCAATTCCTTTAGTCTATTTTCTAGTTCAAATCTCAGTTCACTTGAAATAAAGCAAAACTAATTTACAAGTAACTTTGAGGCAAAGTATAGGAGCTGCTTGTTTTGAGTCATTTCCTTAATATTGATAAAAAATTTATTGTCTCATTGGTTGATTTTTTACGTTATAAGAGGAGGTAATGTTTTGTTAGTGTAATAATGTGTAATTGGAACAAGAACTTTTTTCAAGTTTCTTTAGAACAATGAGATGTTAAAGTTCCTCTGTATGCAGATGACAGCGCAGATCAGTGTCTGTCCTGTGATTGGTGGCTTTCTTTCCAACAGGAAGTTGTGAACAGAGTTTAAAAGCTGCTGCAGGACTGCAGATATTCACAGGAAGTTGGACCAGCAATGGCTCTGCTGAAGGTTCTGCTGCTCCTGGGGCTGGGTGAGTCAGAGACACTGGAGACACTGGAGACACTTCCACTTGTTCCAGAGAGGCTGCTGCTCTCTGTGACTCTCAAACTTCCCTCTGATTTTGTTCCAGCAGCCATGTTTGCACCTGATTTCTGAGTAAAGTTCTCCTTTTTCTTCTTCAGGTGTTTCAGTGAAGTCAAGTGTTTCTTTGCAGAAGAGAATCATTGGAGGTCAAAACTGTCAAGACACGGAGCGTCTTTATCATGTTCGGCTGGAGAACATCAAGGGTAATGAAAGGATCCGCTGTGGAGGATCTCTGATCCGCCCTCAGTGGATCCTGACTGCAGCTCACTGCTGGAAATCGGAGCCAGGATGGTAGGAAAGAGACATGAAGTTTTATCTGCAGATTATCAACCTTTCTGTCTGTTCATCATAATCTAACCTTTTCTGCAGGACTAACACTGCATTCTTAAAAGTACATCCACGGACTGTTATACAGTACCATCAGGTAATCCGAGACGCTTCTGTGATTTACGGCCCCAACCATAACATCATGTTGCTGAAGCTTCAGACACCAGTAACAGATGTCCCACTTGCTCGGCTACCAGACTGCAGTTATCGTGTTAATGTGTAAGTCTTTCTCTGATCAAAATCATGACTTAAGGATTTCTGTCTCCACTCCTCCAGTCCTGCTGCCTCTGCTTCAGCACACCTGAGTCAGGTAATCAGGCCACCAGCAGAACCAGAACCTGTTTAGCTCAGGTATGTTGGACCAGAGAAACATGTAAAGGACGCAGAACATCGTCACTGAGGACTGGAGGTGGACACTCCTGTGTCAGTGGATGAAGTCCTTCATGGATTTATATTCTGTTCTTTCATTGTTCTTCATAACAATTAATTTTCTACATTGTTATGTATTATAATGTATTTTTACATTTTATTTTTATTGTGTTTTAGAGGCGATGTTGTTCAGCTGGCAGGAGAGGGAGCAACGACAACCGGCCGCAATAATCGGCGATGTGAGAGAAATATTGAAGTTATGAGAATAAAACCTTTGTTTCTGTCTCTACAGAGAAGGTTGAGTGAAGAACATGTTAATGATTCTCATGTTTCTCTACAGTAACAGCTGCTCCTCTTCCAGCACATCTTCAGTGTGTCGACATGAGAGTTGTTCAGAGTTCCCTCTTTGTTCCGATAACTGGGTTTGTATTCTATGCTGAAGCATGGAACAAGGATATTTGTTATGTAAGTTTGTTTCTTGAATATCTCTCTGCAGCTTTTCTCTTTGACAACATAAATATATATATTGATATATATTTTTCTACAGGGGGACACTGGTGGAGCAGTGGTGCTCTATGGCATGATTTATGGTGTGATTTATTTTAGTGGACCATACCATGCATGTCAGAGATCAACTGCAATTGTGGATGTGTGTGAATACAATGTGTGGATAAAACAAACAACTGGGATTCAATAAAACATAAACTATCATGAAATAGAATTCTCATCAAATTTTCTCTCACATATGATTGTATCTTCATCAGTTTGATGCACATCTTTGTAGAATTAGAATAAATCAATAGCTTTGTTTTTTCTCACCTAATCTTGACCTCCCTAATGGAGCTTTCTCTGCCTCAGAAATGAAAAATAAATCAATAAATGTATGAACGAGAAACATTTCCTGGCTGATTGTCTTTGCATTCATGGTTCAGTTTGTTCAGTTGATATTTTACCTTAACTGAGTTTTAAAATGTGACATGAGGTTTAATTCATATGAAGAGGAACACCAGAAGTATTTTATTTATTTAGTTTTTGTCTTTGTGATGGACTGAGTTAAAAACAGGAGGAGTCACAGGACATATTAAAAAAATATGTCCTGTGACAAAACTGAACTCAGGCAAAAAATATAAACAAAATGGATGCACAAACAAACATATCTGACCTCACCTCACAAAGAAATGACACCCAGGAGTTTATATACTGGCTGATCAGACTCAATACGGGTAAGTAAACAGAATACAATTACAAATAACACAAAACAAATAACAGTACAGCCAAGTTTGGCTAAAATAAAGACCCAAAAATGAAAATCAAAAAATATTAAACTTTAAATACTACTATTTACTTAAATACAAAACTTATCTCAACAAAGAAACTACAAATTTCCCTTGCCAACAGAAACTAGTGATGCAGTCAAATCAGCATTTAAGCCTGCTTAGCCCTGGGCCCCGTCTTTTGCTCAAAGGCAGGTAAGTACCGAGTTAATCTTAAGTAATCAAAATTAAATTTAGGTTGATATAAATACATATGCCACCTAAATGTGCATGCTAACAAATAGAACAAATGTATCCAAATCAACTAATAAATGTTTTTATCAAAACTAAAGTATTGTTGTGTTTGTATAAAAAAATAAATTGTGCATAAAAAGAGTTACCGACAAAAGAGTGTGGCTATGGATTTGGCCATTTCGTCTTTATTTTACATCAGAAATGAACATGCAGCATCTAAACTCTGTAGCTCTGGAGTTACTATTCCTGATTTAGTTCTAGAAAACTTTAAACTCCAACACTACCAAAGAGCTGTGCACAAAAATAATGAAATACAAGTCACATAACACAATTAACAAATAATAAAATCCTAATAATGTAAAAGTAATAATAATTTTAAAAAAAACAATCATAGTTTTTTTTTATAAAGATACAAAGGAAACAAAATGTTCTTTATTAAAAAATGTAAAAGTCAAAATTTGGAATGAAAAATTTTAAGAAAATATTTAAAAACAAGTAAAACTAATTAATGGTAGCTTCTGGTTGCCACAAATTTAACATAAAAATGATTGTTTAATTGTCATTGTTAATTTTAATTTTAACACTTTTTATAGGCTTATATAAGGCTATAAAAAGAATGATCTTTGCAAAATCAGGGCAAAACATAACACCTGCAGAAGGCCTGTCTCCAGACCCCTACAAGGAAAAAGGGCAAAAACCCACTGCAGCCATAACATAACACCTGTCTCCAGACCCCTACAAGGAAAAAGGGCAAAAACCCACTGCAGCCATAACATAACAGTCATGTTTTTGGACTGTGGGAGGAACCCGGAGTACCCAGAGAGAACCTACGCATGTACAGGAGGAACATGCAAACTGCATGCAGAAAACTATAATTAGTATATTAGAAATAATTAAGCATTAAGATTATGCTGTGGAGCCTTGAAGATCTTTGGCAGTGCAGGTGGAAATGGGGGAGATTCTATTATATTTAAGACATAAGTAAATTTGTAAGTAAGTTTTCAGGGACATAAGGAGGAGGATCATCCAGCAGTAAGAATCGTTGTTGGTTCTTGTTGGAGTTTAAAGTTTTCTAAAACTAAATCAGGAATAGTAACTCCAGAGCTGCAGAGTTTAGATGCTGCATGTTCATTTTTGATGCAAAATAAAGACAAAAACTGAATAAAATAATTACTTCTGGTGTTCCTCTACATATGACTAAAAACTCATGTTATGTTTTAAATTCAGTTCAGGGAAAATATCAATTGAACAATGAATGGAAAGACGATCAGCCAGGAAATGTTTCTTTTTCATGCATTTATTGATTTATTTTTTATTTCTGAGGCAGAGAAATATTCATTAGGGAGGTCAAGATCAGGAAAGAAAAACCAATCTATTGATTTATTCTAATTCTACAAAGAAGTGGATCAAACTGATGAAAATACAATCATAAAATAATATGTGCAATGAAATTTGATGAGAATTTTATTTCATAATAATTTATGTTTTATTCAATCCCAGTTGTTTGTTTTATCCACTCCAGATATTCACACACATCCATGATTGCCGCTGGTCTCTGACATGCGTAGTCTGGCTGACCAAGCAAAATCACACCATAAATCATGCTGTTGTGCACCACTGCTCCACCATCATCAGCCTGTAGAAAAATTAATATCAATATATATAATTATGTTGTAAAACAGAAACGTTTTCTAATTGCTGTAGGGAGATATTCAAGAAACAAACTTACATAACATATATCCTTGTTCGATGCTTCTGCATAGAATACATGCCCAAATGTCGGGATAAAGCCAGAAAACTGAATAACTTTCATGTCGACACACTGAAGATGTGCTGGAAGAGGAGCAGCTGTTACTGTAGAGAAACATGAGAATCATTAACATGTTCTTCACTCGATCTTCTCTGTAGAGACAGAAACAAAGATTTTATTCTCATAACTTCAATATTTTTCTCACATCGCTGATTATTGGGGCCGGTTGTCGTTGGTCCCTCTCCTGCCAGCTGAACAATATCGCCTCTAAAACACAATAAAAATAATATGTAAAAATGCAAGATAACAATGTAGAAAATATATTGTTATGAAGAATAATGACAGAACAGAAAATGAATCCATGAAGGACTTCATCCACTGACACAGGAGTGTCCACCTCCAGTCCTCAGTGACGGTGTTCTGCGTCCTTTACATGTGTCTCTGGTCCAACACACCTGAGCTAAACAGGTTCTGGTTCTGCTGGTGGCCTGATTACCTGACTCAGGTGTGCTGAAGCAGAGGCAGCAGGACTGGAGGAGTGGAGACAAAAAACCTGAAGTCATTATTTTGATCAGTGAAAGACTTACATATGAAGACGATAACTGCAGTCTGGTAGCCGAGCCAGTGGAAAATCTGGTACTGGTGTCTGAAGCTTCAGTAAGATGATGCCATGCTGATGGCCGTCGTGGGTATAAATCACAGGAGCATCTTGGATTACCTGACTGTAGTGTATAACACTCCGTGGATGAACTTTTAACATTATTACGTTAGTCCTGCAGAAAAAGTTAGATTATAATGAACAGATAGAAAACATGATAATCTGCAGATAAAACTGTCTTCATGTCTATTTCCTACCATCCTGGCTCTGAGTTATAGCAGGGACCTACAGTGAGGATCCACTGACGGCTGATCAGAGATCCTCCACAGCCAAACCTTCCATTACCCCTCCTGATCTCCACCCGAACATGATAAAGACGCTCCGTGTCTTGACAGTTTTGACCTCCAATGATTCTCTTCTGCAGAGAAACATCTGACTTTACAGAAACACCTGAAGATGAAAAAGGAGAACTTTACTCAGAAATCAGATGCAAACATGGCTGCTGGAACAGCAAAAGCATCACAGTTTACATGCAAAGAAGTTTCAGTCTGAAACAAAATCAGAGGGAAGTTTGAGAATCACAGAGAGCAGCAGCCTCTCTGGAACCAGTGGAAGTGTCTCCAGTGTCTCCAGTGTCTCCGACTCACCCACACCCAGCAGCAGCAGAACCTTCAGCAGAGCCATTGCTGGTCCAACTTCCTGTGAATGTCTGGAGTCCTGCAGCAACTTTTAAACTGTGTTCACAACTTCCTGCTGGAAAGAAAGCCACCAATCACAGGACAGAAAATGATCTGCGCTGTTATCTGCATACAGAGAAACTTTAACATCTCATTGTTCTAAAGAAACTTGAAAAAAGTTCTTGGTCCACTGACAGATTATTTCACTAATAACCAAACATTTTCCCCTTATATAACTTAAATAATCAGCCAATGAAACAAGAACATCAATATTAAGGAATTGACTCAAAACAAGCAGCTCGTATATTTTGCTGCAAAGTTCCTTATTAGTTACTTTTGTCTTATCTCAAGTGAACTGGGAGATTTGGACGAGAAAATAGACTAAAAATAATTGGCAAATGCTCTGCCTTTGCTTTGCAGAAGCTTACAGGGAGTTTGCTCAAGGAAAAAATGTAATATAAACTTAATGAAATAAAACTGATTTTCTGAAGAAAGAGAAACTCGTTCTTGTTTTCTGGTTGATGTTTAGTTTTTTAAGAAAAAACAGTATCTACAAGAATTCACATTTGCCTTTGCTCCCGAAAGTGGAATCATTTTGTTTAATGATGAGCTGTGAAACACAGAGAAGCGTTTGCTTCTTTTACTTTAAAAAAGAACAATATTACAGAGCTGCGTGATGAAGATCATTTGCATTTGTTATAAATGCAAAATTACAACAAAAGATTAAAACTCACAGAAATTCAACTAATTAAATGAAAACACTTCTGATTTTCAAAACACTTTTAAAAGAAAATTATTGTAAAATGTTTACCATTGTGATTCTTTTTATTACACAGACACAGACCTCTTTCATCACCCATCACAGTTCCTTAATATTGATCAATTAGTTCTTGTTTCCAATTGGATGACGTGTCCTGGGTCTTCCCCGGGGCCTCCTCCCGGTGGGACGTGCCCGGAACATCTCACCAGGGAGGCGTCCAAAAGACATCCTAACCAGATGCCCGAGGCACCTCAATTGACTCCTCTCGACGTGAAGGAGCAGCGGCTCTACTCTGAGTCCCTCCCGGATGACTGAGCTTCTTACCATATCTCTAAAGGAGAGCCCAGACACCCTACGGAGAAAACTCACACCCCGGGGCCCTGCCACCGAGGAGCTTTTTAACCACCTCGGCAACCTCTTCCCCAGAGATCGGAAAGCCCAATCCAGAGTCCACAGGCTCAGCTTCCTCATTTCCATAATGCAGCTTATGTCTAGTGTTTTTTTGATGCCAACTGTGTGATCTGCCCAATTTTTACCAACCTTTAATCTGCTCTGGTTTAAAATGACGCTAAAACCGCGACTAGTCATTCAAACCCTATAGTTTTTTACCAAGCACATTAAACTCTTCATATCACACTTTTAGCCACTACAGACAACAAGCAGTGGAAAACGACAGTGACTTTCTGAGATCAGGCCGCGGTTAGCGGGGGAAGCACACTCCAAAAAATACTACAGCATGAAACAATCAAGCTGGTCTGTCTGCATCCTGGGTAATGTGTAAAGACCCCAACATACTGGGGC
The DNA here is from genome assembly GCF_019740435.1 of Gambusia affinis. NCBI lineage: Eukaryota > Metazoa > Chordata > Actinopteri > Cyprinodontiformes > Poeciliidae > Gambusia > Gambusia affinis. Next base: position 11,812,830 of record NC_057869.1, on the reverse strand, counting down.
ACACTTCAGACCGCGCAGACTTGAAGCGGACGTCTGGACATGTCCGCGCAAGGATAAATGTTTATGGCCGCGTACGCATACTCGGTGTGGCCCATTAAACTCCCCGGTGGAAACAGCGTTCACATCAAACTGGTTTTCATGTGAGACCAGGTTGATAAGGTTGAGAATAAAGGATATATGAGTTTATATTGTTTCAAAGTTGTCATCAACATGATAAAAGTCAACATAAAGTTGTCACGGGGACAGGATAGACATGTAAGCGAAAATGTTTAACAGCAACAGGCTTTATATATTCACGCAAATGTTCACACGGTGAATTATGCAGAATTACAAGAACAAAAAAACAAGACTTCATCCCAGACTTCTTTATCAGCAGCGGAGCAGAGAGGTGGTCCGATAAGTTGAGTCTGCCTTTTTTTTTCTCGAACAACGGGAAGGAAAGGATGATGGGGTATGTGCTCATTTTCGATTGCTGCACAAATTAATACACCAATCACAATTGTGCTTTTGGAACATAATAAATAAAGCTTATTGAATGGATCCCTGATTAAAGCTAAAGCCAGCGCAACAATGACACTTTAAATGCAATAGAGGAAAGTTTTCTATCATCATTTTTATGTTAAATTTGTGGTCACCAGAAGCTACCATTATGTTTTCAAACATTATCTTAAAACTTGTTTCATTCCAGACCTGTAAATTATTTTTAATTATTCAACTTTTTGTTTCCTTTGTGTCATTAAACGTGATGTTTTTATTAATATTTTTAAGTTGTTAAGATTTTATTTGTTAATTGTATTATGTGACATCTGTTTCATTATTTGTGTGCACAGCTCTTTAGTCTTGTTGGAGTTTAAGGTTTTCTAGAAATAAATCCGGAATAGTAACTCCAGAGCTGCAGAGTTTAAATGCTTCATGTTAATTTCTGATGTAGAATAAAGAGAAAAACTGAATAAAATAATTACTTCTGGTGTTCCTCTTCATGTGATTTAAAACTCATGTCAAGCTCTTAGACTCAGTTCAGGGAAAATATTAACAGAACCATGAATGTAAAGACAATCAGCCAGGAAATGTTTCTTTTTCATGCATTTATTGATTTATTTTTCATTTCTGAGGCAGAGAAATATTCATTAGGGAGGTAAAGATAAGGAGAGAAAAACCAACCTATTGATTTATTCTAATTCTACAAAGAAGTGGATCAAACTGATGAAAATACAATTATAAATTTAGGTGTGAGATGAAATTTGATGAGAATTTTATTTCATAATAATTTATGTTTTATTCAATCCCAGTTGTTTGTTTTATCCACTCCAGATATTCACACACATCAAGAATTGCAGCTGGTCTCTGACATGCATGGTCTGGCTGACCAAGAGAAATCACACCATAAATCATGCCGTTGTGCACCGCTGCTCCACCAATATCGCCCTGTAGAAAAATTTATATCAATATATTTATTTATGTTGTAAAACAGAAAAGTTTTCTAATTGCTGTAGAGAGATATTCAAGAAACAAACTTACATAACATATATCCTTGTTCGATGCTTCTGCATAGAATACATGCCCAAATGTCGGGATGAAGCCAGAAAACTGAATAACTTTCATGTCGACACACTGAAGATGTGCTGGAAGAGGAGCAGCTGTTACTGTAGAGAAACATGAGAATCATTAACATGTTCTTCACTCGATCTTCTCTGTAGAGACAGAAACAAAGATTTTATTCTCATAACTTCAATATTTCTCTCACATCGCTGATTATTGGGGCCAGTTGTCGTTGGTCCCTCTCCTGCCAGCTGAACAATATCGCCTCTAAAACACAATAAAAATAAAATGTAAAAATAAAGGATAAAGTAGAAAATATATTGTTATGAAGAACAATGACAGAACAGGAAATGAATCCATGAAGGACTTCATCCACTGACACAGGAGTGTCCACCTCCAGTCCTCAGTGATGATGTCCTGCGTCCTTTACATGTGTCTCTGGTCCAACACAGCTGAGCTAAACAGGTTCTGGTTCTGCTGGTGGCCTGGTTACCTGACTCAGGTGTGCTGAAGCAGAAGCAGCAGGACTGGAGGAGTGGAGACAGAAAACCTGAAGTCATGTTTTTGGTCAGTGAAAGTCTTACATTTTAAGACAATAACTGCAGTCTGGTAGCCGAACCAGTGGGAAATCTGGTACTGGTGTCTGAAGCTTCAGTAAGATGATGCCATGCTGATGACCGTCGTGGGTATAAATCACAGGAGCATCTTGGATTACCTGACTGTAGTGTATAACACTCCGTGGATGAACTTTTAACATTGCTACATTAGTCCTGCAGAAAAGGTTAGAATATAATGAACAGATAGAAAACATGATAATCTGCAGATAAAACTGTCTTCATGTCTATTTCCTACCATCCTGGCTCTGAGTTATAGCAGTGAGCTGCAGTCAGGATCCACTGACGGCTGATCAGAGATCCTCCACAGCCAAACTTTCTATCACCCCTCCTGCTCTCCAGTCGAACATGATATAGACGCTCCGTATCTTGACAGTTTTGACCTCCAATGATTCTCTTCTGCAGAGAAACACCTGAGTTCACTGAAACACCTGAGGAACAAAAAGGAGAACTTTACTCATAAATCAGGTGCAAACATGGCTGCTGGAACAGAAAAAGGATAAACAGTTAAAGATTAAAAAGCATCACAGTTTATATGCAAGGAAGTTTCAGTCTGAAACAGAATCAGAGGGAAGTTTGAGAATCACAGAGAGCAGCAGCCTCTCTGGAACCGGTGGGAGTGTCTCCAGTGTCTCCAGTGTCTCCGACTCACCCAGACCCAGCAGCAGCAGAACCTTCAGCAGAGCCATTGCTGGTCCAGCTTCCTGTGAATGTCTGCATTCTTGCAGCAGCTTTTAAACTTTGTTCACAACTTCCTGTTGGAAAGAAAGCCACCAATCACAGGACAGAAAATGATCTGTGCTGTTATCTGCATACATAGGAACTTTAACATCTCATTGTTTTAGAGAGACTGGAAAAGAGTTCTTGTTCCATTGACAGATTATTTCACTAACAAGCAGCTCGTATATTTTGCTGCAAAGTTCCTTATTAGTTACTTTTGTCTTATCTCAAGTGAACTGAGAGATTTGCAGTAGAAAATAGTTTAAAAATAATTGGCAAATGCTCTGCCTTTGCAGTGCACAAGCTTACAGTGAGTTTTGCTCAAGGAAAAAATTGAATATAAACTTGATGAAATAAAACTGATTTTCTGAAGAAAGAGAAACTCGTTCTTGTTTTCTGGTTGATGTTTAGTTTTTTAAGAAAAAAACAGTATCTACAAGAATTCACATTTGCCTTTGCTCCCGAAAGTAGAATCATTTTGTTTATTGATGAGCTGTGAAACACGGAGAAGGGTTTGCTTCTTTTACTTAGAAAAAGAACAATATTACAACGCTGCGTGGTGAAGAGCATTTGCATTTGTTGTAAATCCAAAATTACAACAAGAGATTAAAACTCACAGAAATTCAACTAATTAAATGAAAACACTTCTGACTTTCAAAACACTATTAAAAGAAAATTATGGTAAAAATTTAACCATTGTGATTCTTTTTATTACACAGACACAGACCTGTTTCATCACCCATCACAGTTTTTGCTTTCACAGGTTTTCTTGACTGCTTTGATGCATTTGTTAATGCACAGGTCTGTCCAACAAATCAATCAAACAGCTGCAGCTGATCCAGAATGCTGTTGCTCGCGTTCTCACTAAAACCAGGAAGATAGAGCACATAATACCAATTTTAAAGTCCCTCCATTGGCTACCTCTAGCTCAAAGAATAGACTTTAAAATACTGTTGCTAGTTTATAAATCACTGAATGGTTTAGCACCACAACACATTAAAGATCTGCTGCTGTTGTATCAACGTTCCAGAACTCTCAGGTCTTCTGGTTCTGGTCTACTCTGCATCCCCAGAACCAGAACCAAATGAGGAGAAGAAGCATTCAGCTTCTATGCACCACAAATCTGGAACAAACTTCCAGAAAACTGTAAAACAGATGAAACACTAACTTCCTTTAAATCTCAACAAAAAACCCACTTGTTTAGAGTTGTATTTGAAACGTAATCAATTGCAAGTTTATTGACGGAATCTGACTGGATGTTGTGTTTTTGTTGTTGATTCTATGTTGCATTGTGTTTTTGTGTCTGATATGATGTAAAGCACTTTGAAATGCCTTGTTGCTGAAATGTGCTATACAATAAATCAAATCAATCAATCAAATAAAGTTTGATTGATTGATTAACATACAAAACTTTATCTTCAGTGAAATCCAGAGGATTTGAAAGTGTGGGAGATCTAATCTACATGCTAATCTTCATTCTAGCCTCCATGCTAGTCTCTATGCTAGTGTCTGTGCTAGCCTTTGTGCTCATCACAGCCTTTTACACAACTTAGGCTCCAAATATATTTCATGACTGACAAACGTCACCCTGTTAGTACACCAGATCAAGCATTATATATATAATCCATTTCATGCATGGCGGGCAGCACACAGCTAACCAAAACCCATTTTCTCATGTTTATATGGGATTTTATTTTGGAAATGCTCACAGACCACTAAAATGGTCACTAGTGCATCATGTAATACACTGCCAATTACTGGTCATCCACTGCAAGTGCAAGAAACGTTTGTTAAATCCAACATGGCCGATAGATGAAAAAGTATACGACCCATTCAGGAATATCCAGTCCCTCCTTCTATTGTACACTGTGTTCCAGCTGATTATGCAAATGATATCTTCTCAATTTCTTTTGTTTTTTACTTTTTTTCAAAAACAAAAAACTCAAAATGCACTGTTCCAAATTATTATGCACAGCAGATTTTCTAAACATTTTATGGATTATAAGGAATGGTCATTCCTTGAATGTGCAGCATTAAGTGGTCACATGTACTAAAATCAAAAGCTATTTCAATCAAAAACATGACCGAGTTCCATGTTACCAAAGGAGCCCTTCTTTGGTATCACCCGGTCAATGAGTTTGTGGAAAGTTTCTGCTTGAATTTCTTTTGCAGGATGTCAGAATATCTTCCCAGAGCTGCTATTTTGATATGAACTGCATTTCACCCTCAGATCTTCTGCTTGAGGAAACTCCAAAGGTTCTCAAAAGGGTTGAGGTCAGAGGAGGATGGTGATCACACCATGAGTTTCTCCCCTTTTATGCCCATAGCCAGTGATGTCAGTAACGCGTTAATTTGTAACGCGTTACTGACGTCGGACCACTTTTTTCAGTAACGAGTAATATAACGCGTTGCTATTTCAAATTGAGTAGTCAGACTACAGTTACTTATCAAAATCACTGTGCGTTACTATTTTCTTTTGTTATTTACCGTAATCGTATTTCCTCTACTCGTCTTGTCGAGTGACCGACGTCTCTATGCGACAGAAATGTAAACAATGGAGGGAGATGCGCATTTTGTTGGTGGAAAAACTGGAACTATTTTGAGTTTCTGTTGCCAAGTCCGATTATTATAAACGGCTTTGGGCTTCTTTTTTTTTTTAAGTCGCTTGCAGATTTAATGAGTGGCGGGTTGCGCCTTTTTTGGCTCGTTTTTGAACGTGAAGTTGCTCATTTGGGTTTGGAAATAAGCATACTCATAATAAATTCCAGAATGTGTCCGTCATTAAGGGAGTCTTACTCAGTCTCTCCCTGTTCATCATTTCCCGATGATCCGTCCCGCTGTTTCTTTGTTAATGTCAAGTTAATATATTACCGCTGAATGACGTCGAGCTTCGCGTTGCGCTCCAGAAAACTGCAAACATCGAGACTAATATGAACAGCGCAATAAACGTGAAAACAGCCACGAATGAACGTGTCCGTAGTTGGCAATGATTATAATGGCAATTTAACGCTATTCTAATTATTAATATTAAGATAAGTGTCACAAATCTGTGCAGCCATCTGAGCTGTGGAGCTACAGGAGGAGCTCTGTGAGCTGACACCAAACGCAGGGTCGTAACGCAGAACCTGCAGGTGGGGGTGGGGCTTTACAATCCTTCTTAGAGTTTTCCAGACAACAGTGGACCACACAAATCACTCAGGTTTTTTATTTTTTTTGTACTGTTTTTTCTACAATCTCCTCTTCAGTTCAACCTTATCAGTGGAGACACATTGTTGATGTTACCATTATAAAATAGCTTACAATTAAGAATTGGCAAAGCTCAATGTGATTTTCACAGGAGGCGCAGCGTTGTTGTTAGCAGCTGCTGAAAGTAACTAAAAAGTTACTTTTGGTGTAACTTAGTTACTTTCCAAATCAAGTAGTCAGTAATCTAACTAAGTTACTTTTTCAAGGAGTAATCAGTAGTCCGATTAAAGTTACTTTTTCAAAGTAACTATGCCAACACTGCCCATAGCAGCCAATGACACAGAGGTATTTCTTGCAGTGTGAGATGGTGCATTGTCATGCCTGAAGATGATTTTGCTACTGAAGGTGCGGCTCTTCTGTTTGAACCATGAAAGAAAGTGATCAGTCAGAAAGTCCATATACTTTGCTGAGGTCATTTTCACACCTTCAGGGTCTCTGAAGGGGCTGACCAATGATTCTCTCCACATGATTTCGGCCCAAAAAATGACTGCACCACCTCCTTGTTGACGTCACAGCTGTGGTGTGATGTAGTGGCCATCCATCACCAATCCACTACTGCATCCATCTGGACCATTCAGGGTTGCACAGCAGTCATCAGTGAACAAGTCTGTTTGAAAATCAATCTTCATGTACGGCTGGGTCCACTGTGGCCGTTTCTGCTTGTGAGCTCTGGTTAGGGGCCCAATAGTAGGTTGATGCATCACAAGCCTCTGGAGGATCCAGAGGCACCAGCAGCTTCAAATCACTGTTTGCTGCTTCAAGGGCATTTTAACAGCTGCTCTCTTAATCCAATTAATTTGTCTAACAGAAACCTTCCTCATTATGTCTTTATCTGAACAAACCCATCTTTGTTCTGAATCAGTCTCAAATCTCTTCACAGTACTATAACACAGGTTTTGTTAAATATCTAATGTTTTCATACCTTGTCATATGGCACTACACTATCTGATTATTTTCGTCAGCAGAGAGATCCTTTCTTTTTCCCATATTGCCGAAACCTGTGGCCTGCTTAATAATGTGGAACATCCTTCTTAAGTAGAGTTCCTTTAATTGAGCTCAGCAGACAAACTAATCAACCAGCTCTCTGAGATTAATTATAGTGATTCAAAGAGCCCTGACACACAATACCATCTATACATTTATTAGCACAACAAAAAATGTGACACTTAAATCCAATTTGCATAATAATTTGGAACATGGCATAGAAAATCTTGCAGGTAAAAGATATACTGTGACATGAAGTAACCCCTAAAGACTAATACTACTGATGTAGTTTCCAAATCCAAACTATGTAATAGACATGCAATATGCACCATTTCCAGCAAATATTTTGGCGATAAAAACATTTTTATAATTTCCCCTTAAATCTTTAAGTATAGATTTAAGGGGAAAAAGTCCATTGTTACCATTTTATTTTGTAACAAATTTAGACTTTACTGTGGTATTTAAAAAAACTATTTTTATTCTTATTTAATTGTTTACATTACATATATTCATTCCAAACTGACCATGATGGACAGAGTGGCTTTAAAGTCCAATGCATTACCACCATCTGTCATGATGTGTGGTTGAAGTGTCAACCCAAATGCAGCAGGCAGGAGATGTAAAAGTTCTGTCATAAATTCAATTAAAAATCCAACTTACTAAATATACACAAAGTCCAAGGGATAAAAATAAACCCAAACCAGAGACATGAAGAGACCATGAAGAAACCAGGGAGAAATGATGAGGAGCAACAAGACGAACCGTCGAGTAACAGTTTGTGATTTGACTAATTAGAGACATGATTACATATTTATCTGCTAATCAAAGAAAAAACACTAGTTTTATGTGGCTAAAGGTTAGTTTGGTATAATGTGGGGTTAATGTGCTAACAAAGATCAAGTTAAGAACAAACATATGTACAAAAAAATAGATAAAGAGCCCTGATGCCACATTGTGAAAAACAAAAAGATTAATGTAACTAAAATGTCCTTTGTAAAAGAAACTATTAAACTTGTGATTTTATAGACAAGAAATGTTGCAAGAAATTCATAAGGAACACTCTGTTATGGACAACAGGACTGTTTGTCTTTTCTTTGTTTTATCTGCTCACATGCACACAGCTGCAGGCTGATTTAACCAACATTTAAAGATGATGGTCAATCAAGATAAACTGTTTGTTTGTAACTAAAAGCAAATGAGGAGAAAATCAAGCAGAACTACAATCTTTTCTTCACTTCATGTCTTGTAGCTAGAAGCTATAATGTCACTTTATCTGTTCCAATTTAAAAATAATTCAACATTCATTACAGTTTTATTAAATGTATAAACACCTTTTATTTGTTTAACTGTCTGCAGCCTTGCTATAGGATTCATTACTATATGCCACATGAAATTATTTTTCATTACATATTTCAAATATGTCCTGAACTTACTAATTTTTGACAAGAAAAGTAACAGATGCTAAGTTCGCTCTGTTTCTCACAATTAGGATTGTGATTTCACAAACTTCTGCACAACTGAGGCTCCAAATATATTTCATGACTGAAAAACACTGACCTGTTAGAACCTCAGATGATCCATTATATATAAAACCAATTTCATGCTTAGTGGACAATCCACAGCTATCCAAAAGACATTTTCTTGTGTTTATATGTTTATTTTTTAATGCACAAGCAAATGTTCACTAGATCATACAATCACTGAAAAATTACATATACTAATTCCAAAGTGACCATGATGGACAGGTGTCAGGTTCCATGATTTTCTGTGTATTTATTTCAAGTTTCCTGTGTGTCTGAGTCTCTGTGTTGTCCTGTCTCCCCTTGATTAGTTCAGAAGTGATTACCCTCTGTGGATTTAAATGTCACCTGTGTGTCTGTGTCTTTTGTTTCCTTGTCTGATCTTTTATAGTGTCCATGTTATCCTGATTTTACCATTTGAGCCATTTGTTCCTCATTATTGCTGCCAGGATTTTTGGACTTTGGACTTGTTTTTCATTATTAAAATCTTCATTTATTCACGGCAACCTGGTTCCATCGCGTTTGCCTCACCACACTACTTCATGACACAGAGTGGCTTTAAAGTCCAATGCATTACCACCGTCTGTGATGATGTGTGGTTGAAGTGTGAAGCCAAATGCAGCAGGCAGGCGACATAAAAGTTCTGTTGTAGATTTAATTAAAAATCAAGCTTTAAAAAAAAAAAATCGAAGTAACAAAATAAACCAAAACCAGAGACATGAAGAGACCATGAGGAAACCAGGGAGAAATGATGAGGAGCAACAAGGTGAACTGGCGAGTGTGATTTGACTAATTAGAGCATGATTACATATTCATCTGTTAATCGTATAAAACAAAACATTAGTTTTATGTCAAAAGATTTGGTATAAAGTAAGCTAATCATGTTGTGATGAGATATCATTAACCACATTTGACCTTGAGACGACTTTCATTATAGGACATTTGCAGCATGTCTTTCCTCTTCCTCCTTTCTTTCTTTTGCCTACTGTCATATTGGACACAGAGACACAAAGACTGGTGAGAAAAAAAAAATAATAATGTGCTAACAAAGATCAAGTTAAGGACAAGCATTAAAAAAAAAAATTTAAAAAAGCCCTGATGCTACATTGTGAGAAACAAAAAGACTAATGTATCTAAAATGTCCTTCCTAAAAGAAACAATAAATCTTGTGATTTTATAGACAAAAAACGTTACAAGAAATTCATAAGGAACACTCTGTTTTGGACAAAAGGACTGTTTGTCGTTTTTCTGTTTAATCTGCTCACATAACAGGGCTGACGCTGAGACAGGGTCAGAGAGACCTTTGAGTGAGTTAAAAGGGGCACATTGAACAAGATCTTAAAACATTGTACAACAACATAGCAACAACCCATATTAGTCAAGAATTTAATATTTTATCAGATCATACTATATCATTGTATCACAGATATATCAAGAAAAAAACTCAGTAGCTGCTGGTAGAGCCCTACAGACTTTCAGGGTCCCCAAGACATTTAGGGATCCCGTCTGCACGTACCTTCTCTTGTCTTCACGTCACCAATGAAATGGTTAAAATTCATTTTATATGAACTGATTTTCCATCCATCCATCCATCTTCTTCCGCTTATCCGGGGTCGGGTCACGGGGGGTAGCAGCTTCAGAAGGGAGGCCCAGACTTCCCTCTCCCCAGCCACTCCTTCCAGCTCCTCCGGGAGAATCCCAAGGCGTTCCCAGGCCAGCCAAGAGACATAGTCCCTCCAGTGTGTCCTGGTCTTCCCCCTTCTGGACGTGCCCGAACATCTCACCAGAGGCGCCCAAAGACATCCTAACCAGATGCCCGAGGCACTCAATTGACTCTGACGGAAGGAGCAGCGGACTTGAGTCCCTCCGGATGACTGAGTTTACCATATTCTAAAGGAGAGCCCAGACACCCACAGAGAAAACAACTGGGCCCTGCCACCGAGAGCTTTTAACCACCTCGGCGTCCTCTTACCCAGAGATCGGAAAGACCAATCCAGCGTCCACAGGCTCAGCTTCCTCATTTCCATAATGCAGCTTATTTCTAGTGTTTTTTTGATGCCACCTGTGTGATCTGCCCAATTTTTACCAACCTTTAATCTGCTCTGGTTTAAAATGACGCTAAAACCACAGTCATTCAAACCCTATAGTTTTTACCAAGCACATTAAACTTTTCATATCAATTTTTAGCCACTACAGACAACAAGCAGTGGAAAACGACAGTGACTTTCTGAGATCAGGTCTGTTAGCGGGGGAAGCACACAAAAAATACTACAGCATGAAACACTTGGTCTGTCTGCATCCTGGGTAATGTAAAGACCCCAACATACTCACCTTCAGACCCGAGACTTGAAGCGGACGCCTGACATGTCCACAAGGATAAATGTTTATGGTCAGACGCACCGGTGTGGCCCATTAAACTGGTGGAAACAGCTGCCACATCAAACTGGTTTTCATGTGAGACCAGGTTGATAAGGTTGAGAATAAAGGATATATGAGTTTATATTGTTTCAAAGTTGTCATCAACATGATAAAGTCAACATAAAGTTGTCAGGGACAGGATAGACATGTGTTTAAAATTAACAGCAACAGGCTTTATATATTCACAAATGTTCACACGTGAATTATGCAGAATTACAAGAACAAAAAGACTTCATCCCAGACTTCTTTATCAGCCGGAGCAGAGAGGTGGTCATAAGTTGAGTCTGCCTTTTTTTTTCTCGAACAACGGGAAGGAAAGGATGTTGGGGTATGTGCTCATTTTCGATTGCTGCACAAATTAATACACCAATAACAAATGTGCTTTTTGAACATAATAAATAAAGCTTATTGAATGGATCCCTGATTAAAGCTTTAACAATGACACTTTAAATGCAATAGAAAATTTTCTATCATCATTTTTATGTTAAATTTGTGGTAACCAGAAGCTACCATTATGTTTTCAAACATTATCTTAAAACTTGTTTCATTCCAGACCTGTAAATTATTTTTAATTATTCAACTTTTTGTTTCCTTTGTGTCATTAAACGTGATGTTTTTATTAATATTTTTAAGTTGTTAAGATTTTATTTGTTAATTGTATTATGTGACATCTGTTTCATTATTTGTGTGCACAGCTCTTTAGTCTTGTTGGAGTTTAAGGTTTTCTAGAAATAAATCAGGAATAGTAACTCCAGAGCTGCAGAGTTTAGATGCTTCGTGATCATTTCTGATGTAAAATAAGGAAAAAAACCTGAATAAAATAATTACTCCTGGTGTTCCTCTTCATATGATTTAAAATTCATGTCAAGTTCTTAGACTCAGTTCAGGGAAAATATTAACAGAACCATGAATGTAAAGACAATCAGCCAGGAAATGTTTCTTTTTCATGCATTTATTGATTTATTTTTCATTTCTGAGGCAGAAAAATATTCATAAGGGAGGTAAAGATAAGGAGAGAAAAACCAACCTATTGATTTATTCTAATTCTACAAAGAAGTGGATCAAACTGATGAAAATACAATTATAAATTTAGGTGTGAGAAATTTGATGAGAATTTTATTTCATGATAGTTTCTGTTTTATTAATCCCAGTTGTTTGTTTTATCCACTCCAGATATTCACATACATCAAGGATTGCAGCTGGTCTCTGACATGCATGGTCTGGCTGACCAAGAGAAATCACACCATAAATCATGCCGTTGTGCACCGCTCCTCCACCAACATCGCCCTGTAGAAAAATTTATATCAATATATTTATTTATGTTGTAAAACAGAAAAGTTCTAATCACTGCAGAGAAATATTGATGAAAAACTTACATAACATATATCCTTGTTCGATGCTTCTGCATAGAATACATGCCCAAATGTCGGGATGAAGCCAGAAAACTGAATAACTTTCATGTCGACACACTGAAGATGTGCTGGAAGAGGAGCAGCTGTTACTGTAGAGAAACATGAGAATCATTAACATGTTCTTCACTCGATCTTCTCTGTAGAGACAGAAACAAAGATTTTATTCTCATAACTTCAATATTTCTCTCACATCGCTGATTATTGGGGCCAGTTGTCGTTGCTCCCTCTCCTGCCAGCTGAACAATATCGCCTCTAAAACACAATAAAAATAAAATGTAAAAATACAAGATAACAAAGTAGAAAATATATTGTTATGAAGAACAATGACAGAACAGGAAATGAATCCATGAAATGAATCCATGAAGGACTTCACACAGGAGTGTCCACCTCCAGTCCTCAATGACGGTGTTCTGCGTCCTTTACATGTGTCTCTGGTCCAACACACCTGAGCTAAACAGGTTCTGGTTCTGCTGGTGGCCTGATTACCTGACTCAGGTGTGCTGAAACAGAGGCAGCAGGACTGGAGGAGTGGAGACAGAAAACCTGAAGTTATGATTTTGATCAGTGAAAGACTTACATATGAAGACGATAACTGCAGTCTGGTAGCCGAGCCAGTGGAAAATCTGGTACTGGTGTCTGAAGCTTCAGTAAGATGATGCCATGCTGATGGCCGTCGTGGGTATAAATCACAGGAGCATCTTGGATTACCTGACTGTAGTGTATAACACTCCGTGGATGAACTTTTAACATTGCTACATTAGTCCTGCAGAAAAGGTTAGAATATAATGAACAGACAGAAAACATGATAATCTGCAGATAAAACTGTCTTCATGTCTATTTCCTACCCTTGTGGCCCAGACTGCCAGCAGCCAACTGCGGTCAGGATCCACTGAGGATGGATCAGAGATCCTCCACAACGGTATGTACTATCACCGCTCCTGATCTCCAGCCGAACATGATAAAGACGCTCCGTGTCTTGACAGTTTTGACCTCCAATGATTCTCTTCTTCAGAGAAACACCTGAGTTCACTGAAACACCTGAGGAAGAAAAATTAGAACTTTACTCAGAAATCAGGTGCAAACATGGCTGCTGGAACAGCAAAAGGATAAACAGTTAAAGATTAAACAGAATCACAGTTTATATGAAAAAGAAGTTTCAGTCTGAAACAGAATCAGAGGGAAGTTTGAGAATCACAGAGAGCAGCAGCCTCTCTGGAACCAGTCGAAGCGTCTCCAGTGTCTCCAGTGTTTCCGACTCACCCAGACCCAGCAGCAGCAGAACCTTCAGAAGAGCCATTGCTGGTCCAGCTTCCTCTGAATGTCTGCAGTCCTGCAGCAACTTTTAAACTCTGTTCACAACTTCCTGTTGGAAAGAAAGCCACCAATCACAGAACAGAAGCTGATCTGTGCTGTCATCTGCAGAGAAACTTTAACATCTCTTTATTCTAAACAATTTTAAAAAGTTCTTGTTCCATTTACAGATTATTTCACTAATAGTGAAACATTTTTCCTGTTATAACTTAAATAATCAGATAATGAAACAATAACTTTTTCATCAGTGTTAAGGAATTGACTTAAAACAAGCAGCTCCTATATTTTGCTGCAGTTACTTGTAAGTTAGTTTTGCCTTATCTCAAGTGAACTGAGAGATTTGAACTAGAATATAAACTAAAAATAACTGGAAAATGTTTCTGTTTTTGCAGCGCATGAGCTTGCAGTGAGTTTTTCACAAGAGAAAACTTGATTGTAAACTTGATGAAATAAAACTGATTTTCTTAAGAAAGAACAATTTGTCTTTCTTTTCAAGTCGATATTTTTTTAAGAAAAACTGTTTGGTTTCCAATCTAAGAGAATTAACAACTGCCTTTGTTCCCAAAAGTAGAATCATTATGTTTATTGATGAACTGTGAAAAACAGAAAAGAGTTTGTTTCTTTGATTTTGAAAAAGAACAATATTACAGTGCTGTGTGGTGAAGAGCATTTGCATTTGTTGTAAATGCAAAATTACAACAAAAAACGGAAATTAACACAATTGTTAGTAAAAGGCTAAAATCAGGCCACAACATTAAAAATATGAAACAAAAACAAATATTACTCTCAATCAGTCTAGAAATAAATATGACATGTTCCAATCAATCATTACAAAATAAACAACAAAATACAAAACTTGATCTTCCATGAAGCCCAGAGGATTTCAAAGTGTGGGAGAGCTAGCCTCCATGCTAATTCTAGTCATTCTAGCCTCCATACTAGTGTCTATGCTAGCATGGACACAAGCAAGGAGGTTATTGACATGGCTAGACTATGCTAGCCTTCATGGCTAGACTATGCTAACCTTCATGGCTAGACTATGCTAACCTTCATGGCTAGACTATGCTAACCTTCATGGCTAGACTATGCTAACCTTCATGGCTAGACTATGCTAACCTTCATGGCTAGACTATGCTAGCCTTCATGGCTAGACTATGCTAGCCTCCATGGCTAGTATAGTATCTATTGACACTAGCCTCCATGCCAGTCTCCATGCTAGTGTCAATGCTACCCATGCATTAATTTTCTTACACCTTTGTCCCCAGTGTGGTCAAGAGGGGTGCTGCTGGTGCATATCTCCTAATATATTTTATAACTGAGAAACACCATCCTGTTAGTATCTCAGACAAGCCATTATTTTTATATAACCCATTTCATGCATAGTGGACAATGGACAGCCATCCAAAAGCCATTTTCTTGTGTTTATACTACTACTGGCCATCCATTGCAAGTGCAAGAAAATTTAGTTGAATCCAATATGGCCGACAGATGAAAAAGCATACTAAACCACTGAGGAATATCCAGTCCTTCCTTCTACTGTAGAAACTCTTGCAGGTAAAAAATATATTGTGACATGAAGCAACCCCTAAAGACTAACACTACTGATGCAGTTTAAAATTAACAAGTTTGTATTTGGAGAAATTACAAATGATCACCTGTCCACTAAAGTGGACATCATGCATCAGTGGTAATATTTTGACAGGTATTTACTGACGTCATTGCTATGACTTTAGATACACAATATGCATCATTTCCAGCAAATATTTTGGCAATAAAAACATTTATATTTAAATGTTTACATTACATATATTCATTCCAAAATGACCACGATGGACAGAGTGGCTTTAAAGTCCAATGCATTACCACCATCTGTCATGATGTGTGGTTGAAGTGTCAACCCAAATGCAGCAGGCAGGAGATGTAAAAGTTCTGTCATAGATTCAATTAAAAATCAAACTTACTAAATATACACAAAGTCCAAGGGATAAAAATAAACCCTAACCAGAGACATGGAGAGACCATGAAGAAACCAGGGAGAAATGATGAGGAGCAACAAAACGAACCGTCGAGTAACAGTTTGTGATTTGACTAATTAGAAACAAGATTACATATTTATCTGCTAATCAAAGAAAAAACAATAGTTTTATGTGGCTAAAAGTTAGTTTGGTATAATGTGGGGTTAATGTGCTAACAAAGATCAAGTTAAGAACAAACATATGTACAAAAAATAGATAAAGAGCCCTGATGCCACATTGTGAAAAACAAAAAGATTAATGTAACTAAAATGTCCTTTGTAAAAGAAACTATTAAACTTGTGATTTTATAGACAAGAAATGTTGCAAGAAATTCATAAGGAACACTCTGTTATGGACAACAGGACTGTTTGTCTTTTCTTTGTTTTATCTGCTCACATGCACACAGCTGCATGCTGATTTAACCTTAACATTTAAAACTGATGATGGTCACAAATAAAGATAAACGGTTTAAGTCAGGAAACACCTTAGAAAGGGAGCAGAATGAGGAGAAAATAAAGCAGAACTTGCTCTACAATCTTTGCTTCACTTGGTGTCTCCCTAAGGTGAGCTGAGTGGAGCCCAGCGCTGGACGGTGAACGTCTCTGTATCTGTTCCAGTTGGATGACATGCAACAATTCAACATTTTTCTGCATTAGAGTCTGTTTTATATTTAACCAAAGCTCATTATTGGGATTTTAGTCGGGTCCTTAAACTGGTAAATGGACCTTGGTCGTGCACCATAGTTGGAGAATAGATAAAGAAATGAAAGAAATAAAACAAAGCTTTCCTTGCTTCATGATAAATTTCTTTATTTTTGCCACTTCAATAACACACTTTATGGGTCACTTCTACCAAAGAGGTCCTGTAAAGCCTTGCACAAATAAGGTGATGCTTATTTGTTCAGAAAGATAAAAGACAAGTTTTTGTTTCAGTGATACACTTTACACAAATCTGCTTTGTACACAAACATCCAACACAAACCTTCATTTTTTAAATTGAACACATAAAAACCCAATGAAAATATTTTACAACATTCTTATTTTCATTAAGTACCAAAGGGAAAGCAGGCAAGTGTGGCAGCTGACAGCATTTCTATGAGGCGTTTCTGGTGTAAAGCATGAGCGTGTATTTTTCTCTGTAGCACTGTGAGATATCCATTGCATAAGCTGCCTTATTGCTGTTGCACACACATACAAATTAATGTTAGCTACAATACTGTGCATGTCTTTTCAAATTACTGTCCTTTCTTCCTATATTCTTCTTTGAGAACCATGCAGTGATGATGCTGTGAATGGATTTGTTCTTTGTAATAGATCGGCTCTGCCTAAAGCATGTCAACTTTAGTTATTTCTTTATTTTATAATGTCTTTCTAATCTTCTGTTTTCATGTCTTCAAATAAGAGCAGCTTACCTTCCTGTGAAATATACCACACATTTATTTTACAGGTTCAAAAAAACTGATGTATTAAGATGTTTGCTATAATATCACAGTGCTATGAAAAATGAACAACAAACAACATGGAAGACATGAATAAAACATCAATTCAAACATTTTACATTTTTTTGTTTGACCCTTTCCTACATATTCACTTTTTAATCTAATTTAATCAGGGGGTTTTTCATTGTTTCTTAAATTATGTTTTTTTCTTTTACTTTGATTGCATTCTGGTTTTGTTTTGTTGTCTTCCCCTACCTTTCCCTTCCTTGTCTCAATCTCTGGTTTTCTGACCTTAGTCTTCAGTAAACTGTGAAAATTGGTCATTAATTTTACAAACCAAGAAAGCAAATAAATCTGAGTGTTGTGGTCATTTCCCTACAGCAGACTGTTAGCTTGAAATGAAAAGAAATCTAATTATTTATTAATAAAGAATTGAGTCAAAGTTTAGAAATATACATAACTAAAATATAAGTAATAATAAACAACAATCAGGTGAAAGTCTGAAGCTTTACATGGATTTTGTTTTTTTTATTATTTTGCTTTGAAAGAGTTAACGGCGTTGAAATGTAAAGAGGTCCATATCTGTGGTTTCCTAAGATAAGATAAGAGTGAGATCACTTCAGAAATTAAACTAAATTACCAGAAAGATCATGGAGAAGCACATTTATGCTAAAAGTGATAGAAGAGATAAAAACAGTTTTTATGACAAGATAAAATAAATATATTGTATTGGCAGTTGATGCTGTCTCTCTTCAGTCTCATCTCACCAAACTGGTACCAGTGCCAAACTGGTTCAAGAACTTACTAAACTATTTTTTGGCGTTTCCAACATTAAGCTCTACTTCGGAAACAAAAAGAAGCCAGCAGCCAGTCAAAACATCATGATCGCCATGTTTAGTTTTGTTTTTGAAAAAACAGCGGGATAAGAAACAGAAATCCAACACCTCACACTGCAACCACAAAAATTTCTACCATTTTTATACTAACTTCTAATTCAAATATCTTAGTAGACTTGAAATTAGACAAAAGTAGCTTTTCACCACGATGGAGGAGTTTGTTTTAAGCAAATAATTAATTAATATTGGCATAAAAAGTGCAGGTTTTTAGTGAAATAACCTGCCATTGGATTTAGTACTTTTTTAATATCAATACTTAGGAATTATTAAGTACCTGATCTATGGTCATGAGCTTTGGGTCATGACCGAAAGAACGAGATCGCGGATACAAGCGGCTGCAATGGGTTTTCTCTGTTGGGTGTCTGTGCTCTCCTTTAGAGATAGGGTGAGAAGCTCAGTCATCCAGGAGGGACTCAGAGTAGAGCCGCTGCTCCTTCATGTCGAGAGGGGCCAGTTGAGGTGGCTCGGGCATCTGGTCAGGATGCCTCCTGGACGCCTCCCGGGGCCTCCTCCCCACCGGGAGGAGGCCCTGGGGAAGACCCAGGACACACTGGAGGGACTATGTCTCTCGGCTGGCCTGGGAATGCCTTGGGATTCCTCCGGAGGAGCTGGAAGAAGTGGCTGGGGAGAGGGAAGTCTGGGCCTCCCTTCTGAAGCTGCTACCCCCCGTGACCCGACCCCGGATAAGTGGAAGAAGATGGATGGATGAATTATTAAATTTAAACAAGCTCATATTTTATGCTAAAGAGTTACTCGTTGATTTTGTCCTATTTCAAGTGAGCTAAGACATTTGCACTATTAATTAAACAAAAAATACTTGGTAAGATTTTGTGTTTTTGCAGAGCAGCAATGGTAAGGTTGCTGGATCAACATCAGAACTTAATACGCAGACTTAAGTTCTGCGTATTACGTAGCCCTGCCTGTTACGTAGCAACCAAAGTGGGGCTCCAGCATGTTTGGTCAACTGGTTTCAACTCTGTATGCTGTACAATGGCTGCAGGAAGTTGATGATTTTCCATCCAGAAACCACATGATAAATTCTTGTTGGTTGTACAGGAGGCTCTACTAATGCTTTTCAAAGATGTACTGTTGTATAATTCTGTATCTGTTTTCAACCATTTTCACATGTGAGTGTAAACGTTGAATTGTGGACAGCAGCTTATTTGGATTTAAAGTGACATGAGGCCCTAAAACTCCTCATTCTGAAAATAACAGAGTAAATGTCATCATCTAATAATTATTTTGTGCAAAGAAAATGCGCATAGATAAATCATAATCTGACCACTGACACAAAATAGGTCACCTTAAAGCAACGCTTCTCAATTCCAGTCCTCAGGCCCCCCTGCCTTGCATGTTTTCGGTGTTTCACTGCTGCCACACACCTGGATTGAATCTATGAGTGATTAACAGGCTTATGCAGTACTTGATGCCTGCTGAACAGGTAATGCAATCATTTGGATCAGCTGCTCTGAAAAAGGGGCACATCTAAAACATGCAGAGCAGGGGGGCCTGAGGACTGGAATTGAGAAGCACTGCCTTAAAGGGTTAACTCTTACAAATCGGTGTATTGTCCAGATATCGGGAGAGCCATCTGTTTACAATCCTATTTTATGTAATATAATCTGTCTGCACAAAAGAATAAATACTTTATAGATAAACTCTATGACTGCCTTAAAAGACTTCATAACAAGTTAGTTAATACAAGAATGCTTTTATATACTGAACAGCTGAACTGGAAATGTTAGCTTTTCCTTTACTTTACACTAAATTCTCTCTAAAGTCCACAAACTGCACCATCTGTTTGCGAGCATGGGAGATGACTGGTGTGAGTGGAGTACCAGGAGTGGCAGCACCAGGAGTGGAAGCTGCAGGTGTGGTGGCTCCAGGTGTTCCTCCTGGAGTGGTACCCGGTGTTGTGCCGGGAGTAGCGGGAATGATAACAACCGGCGCCGGGCCGGGGCTTTCAGCTCCACCTGCAGCCTCCAGTCGAGGGGCGGACGTGACAAAGCGGGCTTCTCTGATCCGATAGGGTCTTCTGTAGGAGGAAATAGGCGACAGCTCCGAGCCCCAGCCCAGGTAGCTGCCGCTGGACGGCGACGGGGCGTCTGCGCTGAAATACAGAGTAGTGTTGGATTCTGCTGGGGTTCCCTCCTTCTTCTCTGGGGAGGCCAACAGGAGAGGAGAGCGGCGCTCAGGGGACCAGCCAGGCGTCTTGATGTCCAGAGACGCCACGGAGGAGGACGCCTCCGTGAGAGACGCGGCGTTGCTGTCGATGTGGCGGAGGCTTCCGCCAAGTTGAGGAGAGGACAGAGACGGTGAGCCGTAAGCAGCGCTCTGGAAATCCTCGTCACCTTTAGATTTAGAGCAAAACAGTCAACGTCCAAAGCTGCGTTTCCACTCACCTTAAAATTGCATACATTCCAAAAATAAAATGCTTACTAGAAAGAAGGTAATTAAACAAAATGTAAAAAAAAAAATTCAATAAAAGGTTTTGGTGCCAGACATAGATGGGCAGAGGACCCAAAAATTGTACAAAGGTAAAAGTAGAAGTTCTTCAACATGGTTTTACTCAAGTAGAAGTAGAAAGTAGCCATCCAAGAAATTACTCCAGTAAGTAAAACAGTATGTTGGTAAAACGTCTACTCAAGTACTGAGTAACTGATCAAATTAATCAATTATTTAATATTTAAAAAAGAAACATATAAAGGTCAGTAAAACTTTTGGTATTTTAAAGACAAACATGACAATAATTCATGTAAATTAAAAAAATCAAATCAGTTTCTTTCAATAAAAAAATCTAGTGAAACTTTAACAAAAACTACTGGTGTGTGTTTGTATCTGGTGAATTTTTGGTTAATACATTTTTGTTTTTCATTCAGTAGGTGGAAAATCCAGAAATTTTACTGAAGTAAGAGTAGAAATACTTCATAATAAAATTACTCAAGTAAAAGTAAAAAGTTACTCAAGTAAATGTAACTTGTTACCATCCAGCTCTGGCGCCAAGATGATGTGGTTCTACCACAATATTAAAATTACTATAGTATTCATGTGTCATTTTAATTGCATTTCTTATTTAGAGCTGCAGTACATAACTTTTATAAAAAAAATATTTTTGACATATTTGTTGAAACTGTCACCTTGTCGTGACAATAAGACAGATAATCTGTGAAAAACAATCAAGCTCCTCTGCCTTTTCCCAGTGTTAATTAGAAACAACCAATCAGAGCCAGCAGGCGGGTCTTAGTGCTGTCAGTCACCCTTGTTTACGGGTGAAGGGTGTACATTCATAGACATAATAAAAGAGCAGTCCCAGCATTGGCTGCTCCGGCGCAGAAAATACGGCGGCCATCTTGGAGCGGTTGTCCCTCCTACTTTGCTCAACCAAAACAGCAGAAGATGCCTCAGCATTGCAGGATATTGTTGTTTGGATCGACAGACTATTGATGTGAGGGTTTGACAGACAACGTTTCACAAGTACAGACATATTATTTTGGCGTTTTTTGTGATTAGAATATTACTATACCATATTTATGTCCAAATCTCCCGTTTTTTGGTTTCAATGTTTCCTAAAGACATGACGTAAGAAAGAAGTGTGTGTGTGTGTGTGTGTGTGTGTGTGCATATAAACATGGATAGCCTATATTACTCAATATTAGTAATTATTTGTGTTTGTATATTTATATAAATATGTATTCATATATATTTTTTTAATTATTTATGGGTGTGTGCTTTGTAAAATGCTCATCATACATCAATATCAGAATATTCTATTCCTTTTCTATTGTTCCCCCACTAAGCATATTTAAATATGCTGAACCATGAATCATTACAATTCAAAAATGCTTAAAAAAAATTAAAATCTTTGTAATTGTAGCTTTGATAGTTCTTTGATGCGACAGACTGGCGACCTGTCCAGGGTGAACCTGCCTCTCGCCCGGGACGCAGCTGGAGAGGAACCAGCAACCCTCCGGACCCCATTAGGGACGAAGGGTGTAAAGAAAATGGATGGATGGATGGATGGATGGATGGATGGATGGATGGATGGATGGATGGATGGATGGATGGATGGATGGATGGATGGATGGATGGATGGATGGAAAGTTCTTTGAATCAGGTTTCTAGTGAAAAAAAAACTGTACTAGGATGGATTAAATGTGCTGATACGTCAATGCTCCTGCCAAACATATGACGCTGAGTGGAGAGGTCCATGAGGCATCTATTCTTTCATTATGCAGCATTTACAGCTTGCCTCTACTGCCCCCTCATGGCCAAACACTTTATAACAGTGCTTCTGGTTTCCCACCTTTATCATCTGATGGAGCGGCGCTTAATTCGTCCTCTGTGGTTTCCTCAGGAATGACCTCCTGGAAAGGGATGATCTCTGGAAACCTCATGTCCTTGATGGTTGTGGGAGGAGCTTTTCTCACTGGTCGGGCCACAATGTTGCTGTGAGCTGGTTTAGGTGGCTGGACGACTTCACTCACCTGCACAGAAAAGACAGCTAAAGCTGGCAACTGCAATCAACACAGATACACGCAGTTTTCATCTTTCATCAATTTCACTCCAACTAGGTTTCAATTCAAGGTTTCTGACAGAATATCTTGCCTGAGGAGTTTGGACGACCAGCGGTGGAGGAGCTGGAGGGGCTGGTTGAGGAACTGGGTGTGAGATTTGAAGAACTCTCGGTTGAGGAGGTGGAACCTGACAAATTGGAATAAAAATAAAAACCATTACATTATTTCAAAATAAGCCAATCTTGTCTGGAAGGGAGGACATTTTTCCTCAATCCACAAACACAAACAGCAATAAAGATCACACTTTGTAACTTTGTAACCGTTGTAACTTAAAAGAAAGGTAAAATTATGAGAGTCTTCAATTGGTTGGATTAGGGGCCCATATTGCAACATTTGCTACATTTTTAGCTGGTGCAGTTTGGTGTCAAACAAACCAAATTAATTTAATAACCTGTTTCACCCTTCGCCTGAGGTGGCACTACACCAAGAACCACTGAAGAAGACACTTCCTGCATCATTAAATGTAAGCAAAAAATGGAGTCGGGTTGTTTTATTTCTCTTTTGTCATTGGTAAAAGACTATGAGTCATTTCTTCTACTAGCGCTAGACTTTGGCATTTGTTTTGGTTGTATTTACCCAAGCTGTATACAAGCTAGAGTTTGATTAAAACGGACTAAACGGGGCTGGTGTGAATGCACTTTAAATTTAATCATTAAATGGAGACCAAGAGTTCAGGAGAGCAACAAACCCGGGGTACATGATGCACATCAGGGGAGTGAATCTCTTCCGGGAGACCCATGAGTCCGGCCAGTCCGCCTTCTCCGTACGCTGACCAGATCCTTGAAACGTCTCCTGTCTTAAGAGCTAAACGAATCAGCAGCCAGTGGTGATGCTTCCAGCCTTCCCATTGGATGGGCAGGTCCATCAGGGTCCCACCTCCTGAAAATAAAGTTTTTAAACATGTTTTGGTTAAACAAAAATAATTTTAAAAAAGTAAAATGGATTTTTAAAAAATGGCACATCTGGAACTCAAGCAAAATAGGTCAAATTAGACAGTAAAAGAATAAAATAATTATTTAACGCACAATATATAAATAGTTACAACAAAGATGAATATGCAGACAGGTTAATCACCAACCAGACAATGTTGTACGGTGATGGAAATTGGGCTCGACTTTCTCCTCCAGTGAGAGTGTAGATCCTCGCTCCATGCAAGCCCCACCGATCCCCCTGTGGCGAATACTCTGGAAGATCTCAAAAGACTTGGGATGCAGGAAACGGTAGTACAGCACCAACGCTATCACACCTGCAGATGGAAAGCACTCATCAAAAGGTAGACTTTCATTAAAAACATTCAGGGAAAACAGAAAGTTTTGCATGCCTTACCAATGAGGAAGCTGCAGAAGACTGCAGCCGGGATCCCCACAGTGTCCCAGGACACCATCGCAAAAAACCAGGAGGAGGCCAGAAGAAGAAGAGCGTTCTCAAAAAACATGACCTGTGGATTGTAGTGGGGGTTGAAATTCGAGTAACAAATTAGACCTTACTGTCTCTCGTGCGTATATTTTACAATGCTTTGTGTAAAAGCATTGTACACAAAGCATTTCTCTTATGTCTTCCTGGTTGAGATCAGAAAGACAATTTCTTTGAAATTGCCAGCTTTCCTACATATGATTAAAAACACATCCCTGCAGCATGAAGTTGCTGCCACCCTATTTTATGGAAGGAATGTTAGGGACTTACTCCACATGTAGCGATTTGCATTTGGGCCACGAAGATTAATTTTCTTGTAATCTGCCTTGTTTATCCACTGCAAACAATGCTTTCTTTTAACAGAGGTTTTATTGCTGCCATTATTAAACAAACGCCAGATCTGGGAAGTGAAAGACAAATAGTTTTCTAACTTGGTTACTTGCTTACAGAATTTTCCACCAGAGTTGTGGATTCAGCTCAGCTCAACCAGGACAAAACAGAAGTTTTAATCACTGGATCAGAGGATCAGAAGGAAACTATTCTTCCAAAATTAAAAACTGCATCTTTTAAACCTTCAAACAGAGTCGGACGCCTGGGCGTTCTTCTTGACTCTGAGCTCACTTTTATACATATTAAATAAATATTTAAAACAAGATTTTTACCTGAAAGCATAGCCAGAGTTTGTCCTATTCTCTCCCTCACTAACACTATGCATGCGTTTACTTCCAGCTGTATAGACTGTTGTGATGCCCTCCTTTCTGGTCTCCCTGAAAAAACTCTGCACAGCCTTCAGCTGTTACAAAACGCTGCAGTTCGTGTGCTAACCGAGACCAGAAGGCAGCCTCACATCACACCTGTTTTAAAATCATTGCATTGGCTCCCAGTACGTCTCTGGACTGATTTTAAGGTTCTTTTACTGGTTTTTAAATGTCTTAATGATCTCGCACCGTCTTATCTTGCAGAGCTGCTTTACCTTATGAACCCCTGCAGACTCTGAGGTCCTCTGGCAACAGATTATGAACCGTTCCAAGAGTTAGAACTCACACTTATGGTGAGGCTTCTTTCCAGTATTATGGCCCCAGTTTGTGGAACGGTCTGCCAGAGAACCTGATGGCTTCACAAAACGTTGTTGTCTTTAAGAGCAGGATAAAGACCCATCTTCTTAACTGTATGTCCTGAATTGAATCGTTTCTGCTCAGTTTGTGCATTTCCCATGCAGTGGTGTGATTTTTCCATGTGGGGCTGAGATGGGAAATTGGTTTTATTGATCTGTGCAGCACTTTGAGCTGCTTTTAGTGTAATGGGTGCTTTATGAATGAAATTGATTGATTGATTGATTGATTGATTGATTGATTGATTGGTTGATTGGTTGATTGATTGATTGATTGATTGATTGATTGATTGATTGATTGATTGATTGATTGATTTCTGCCACTACACTAATGCTATCACATTGGGGTCTGTCTTTCAACAGATCCCAACATATTATTTGGATTTCATTATGACATAATTATTTGTAATTATGTCATAATGAAATCCAAATAATATGAATTAAAGGTTGTGAAAATTTCAACCTTTAAATGGAAATTATAAAAGTTGAAAAGGCTTTAAAATTTCAGTGGCTCACGGGAGGAGCAACGTCAACGGATATTTCGTATCCCAGCAATAGAAGACAAGCAAGCGACCAAAGACAAAATCAGATCTGGTTAAGAACTCTTCAAAATAAAACACTTCCTATTTCCAAAATAAATCATGGTTGTCACAATGTTTCCAGGAAGAGAGAGAAGAGCTGGCAGACAGACGTACCAGGTAAAACGCAGCCATGCGGTATCTGGACGGACCGTACTTCACGTTGAGGAAGAGAAAGACGTGAACGGCTCCCAGAACGAGGTTGAAAATACTCCATCGGCTCGTTGAACGGATGACGTCGGTTTGCTGAGACACCATCCAGAAAGTTGCACCCAGCCAGTGCACACCTGCCACAAACACACACTTCCAAAGTCAGTTTCAAACACCTTATAAATATGAAGTAAAACGTTTAAACGTAGGCTGGGAGAAATGATAAACTGTTCTGTACAACAGCGTATTAGGGCCACTGAGAAAGTGAACATTTTTGTCAAAATTAAATATCTAATTTTGAGATCTCAGAAATGTTCTAGAAAAAGTTTGGACGTTTCTGAATTTAAAAACTCAAAATTGTTTTATCTTTATCAGTAGAAAATTTTGACTTTTGAAATTTCCAATTTTTTTCTACAAGATTTCTGAGTTTTCTGGAGAAAATTTATCCCTCCTTGTTTTTTCTTTATACAATGGCACTAATATGGAGTTGTATGTTAAGAAGTATTTTTCTACGCTGTACTTTTTACTTTTACTTGAGTAATTTTATTCTGAAATATTTCTACTCTTGCTTGAGCAAATTTTCTGGATTCTCTACCCCATTTAGTCATTTAGTTGTTATTTTAGTCAAACATTCACCAACACCTGCAGCTTTTGTTAAAACTTCATAAGTTTTATATTGAAAGAAATTGTAAAATATTTTTTACTGATTTTGTTATTTTGCAAATATGTTATTTTAAAATGCTTTTCATTTTGATCTTTAAAATATCAAAATGTTCAAAATGTATTTTTGTCCATCTGATGATGTAATTTTCAAATATAATTGGTGTTTTGATCAGTTACTCGGTACCTGAGCCTTACCAATACTGATCTTTTTACTTTTTCACTTGATTAAAATAGGTTGAAGTACTGCTACTCTTACTGAAGAACAAGTTACTCTTATACCAAAGTAACTGGACCTCAGCATGAGGTCTTGGCTTACCAATGACTCCCAGGACCCACTGCTTGAAGATGCGTGTGAAGAGCATGAGCACAGCAAACCGAGATCCCAACATGCCAACCTGAATGAACACAGAATGCATCTTTACACATAGAAAACAAAAACGACTGCTGTGAGCTTCAGACATGTGTGCTGAATAATCCCCACCCTCCACAGGAGTCGGCAAAGAATGGCAGCTGGAGTCATGTGCAGGTGTCCCGGTCTGATGAGTGAGCAGGATCTGGCGTACAGAACCAGCGCCCAGGCCAGAGACAGCAAACACACAGCAAAACACACCGAGGCTGCAGGGAGGAAAGAGCAGGGAGTTATTGCGCCCTCTACTGCGCATGCAGGGCTCTGCGGTTCACACTGGGGAACACATACAAGTGTTGCATGTATCTAGAAGTGTGAACGGCCACGGGGGAAAAAATCTGATTTGGGTCACTTCAAGCTGCGGAGCGAACGTAGCCAAAGTACCTCTCAAGCTCAATCAAAAATTATATTCCAGATTAGATTTTGTTGCAGCTTTTTTTCTTTATTACAATTTAAAGTATAAATTTTCTGAAATTTAAATTTTGTTGAGGGTAACTGACAACATTTAAACGTTTTGAGCTGTTCTGCTGTCTTCATTCAGCCACACACACCAATCACACACTGCGGTCTTCGCGTTCGGCTCACCAGGAGAGCGGACTCCTATGTCGGTACAGATGAGTACGTAGGTCTGGAGCAGCGTTTCGGGGAGCGTGACCACCAAGGCCTCAAACAGACGTAACGCTGATACATCAGCCTGCTGCATGATTTCTCCATAAACATCCTCATCCGGGAGACGCATACAGTCCCACAGTCTGCCGGGGACAAACATGGCAACCAACGATCAGACATAAGGTTAAATGAAATAAATGTACAGCTTTGTAAAGTCTGCCCACCTTTTAAAGATACCCAGGTGTAATATGTGAGTCCATCTGAGAGATTTCCTGGGGATTTTTCCATCTGAGCGATACCACAGATAACTGAGCCACTGTGGACCCCAACCTGCAAACACACAGGGGAATAAAAGTAAAAAAAAAAAAAGTGAAGTTTTCACTCTCTGGCTGTAATTGGATTCATTTGGTTTGATTTGTGTTTTTTACCTGGGAGCAGGAAGAGTGCAGTGAAGCCAGCAAGATGAGCATAGCAGTAGTTGTGGCCAATCCAAATGTAATACACAAAGCAATAGATCACTGGGAAAAACACAGAAAACACAATAAATAAAGGAGAATATATATATATATATATATATATATATATATATATATATATATATATATATATATATATATATATATATATATATATATATATATATATATATATATATATATATATATATATATATATATATATATTACTCCTGGTGTTTATGCTGGAGTAACATATAAATACTATAACTGAAAATTATGTGATCCTCACTTTACACATTTGTAAGCAGTGACCTTTGAATTTGTAATTTGTGTTACTCGGTCTTCTGTGGAGGATTATAAATTAGAGAAATAAATATGATTCCAAAACATACTTACTGTTATTGATCTAGTAAATCATATTAAATAACTAATTTTAGTGTAAAGCAACATGCATTCTGTAACATGTTGAGTTCTGCTGCTGGATTACAGCAGAAAACCAGGAAACTCTAGAAGTTTTATGACATTTACATACAAACAGTTTGTAACAGAGTGGATATAGAGATGGACTTAAAATATTGCTGGGATATTTTGTGGTACTATTGTGATATTCTTTAGGTAACTGTTTGCATTCACAGACCCACAAACACAAATACTCTTGAAAAACAAGTTCTTCTTTACGACAAAAAAGTGTGATTTGTATCATTAAACTGCACACAGTAATTACATTTAATCAAATTTTAAAATGTATTGTCATTTGTTGATACACTGGTTTAACAAACAGTAGAGAAAAAAAGAACAAATTGCAATCCTGACAATTTGTTTTAATCAGTATTAATTGAAATTTATGACAACAGTAAATCACAATTCTTATCATAAGAAATGTATCATAATA
This sequence comes from Gambusia affinis, assembly GCF_019740435.1. Taxonomy (NCBI): domain Eukaryota; kingdom Metazoa; phylum Chordata; class Actinopteri; order Cyprinodontiformes; family Poeciliidae; genus Gambusia; species Gambusia affinis. Next base: position 11,783,863 of record NC_057869.1, on the reverse strand, counting down.
AATGATAAACAATACAACTCTATTCCTAATTTATATTAGAAAGTCCCTAAATTAGTTCGTCACAACATTTTGGGCTGTTTTGTTTAATTTTGCAACTGATTCTACTGATTTATCCTCCAGGTTTACATGTAAGTGACAGTAATTTGAGCAACACGCTGCGGTGTTTGGGAAATCCTGTCTGTCATGACTGTCCAGATTGAGTTTGAATGTCCTCTCTTCAACATCTCATTAGTGACAGCAGCTGCTCAAACCTCTCTGCATCATCATCATCATCATCATCATCATCATCATCATCATCCTCCCGCAGTTCTGCCTCCCCGCATTCCTCCATACATGTAATCTGAACCTCTGAGCTGCCAAATTAGGCCCCATCCCGGGGTAAACGCCCATCCCCTCATCCATCCAGAAAGAGCGCTAAAATATAACAACATGGCTCCTCTTGGACTCCATCACAAAATATCCCACAGACCATTTAAAGATGAGACTTAAAGGCGGGGAACACGCTGACATGAGTCAGCAGTCTTGATGCATGTAGGTTTAAAAATAGGGAACACTCTGCAGATCCCGCTGCAGTCTGTTGTTCATAACAACACAGGCCAGCTTTAAAGTGACAATGAGTTTAAAACTCAGAGCCGCTGATGCTGATGTTGAATCCTGTCTGTGGCGCCCCGCATCCACACGGGCTCTCAAAGCGGAGCAAACCTGCATCTCACTGCAAACATAACGCAACCAGAACCGATTATTATAAGATCAACACAGCAAACACGCGGGTTTCTATCTACCCTGTGTAGAGAAAACAGCGGACGGAGTGAGATATGAGCGTGTCCCAGGTAACACTCACCGGCCGTCCTCTCCGCAACGATCAGGAATGCGGTAAAAACGAAAACGCAAACTTGGCAACACGGCATGTAGCCTCCTCCGTTGCTCGGGGTGTCCGTGTAATCCCTCATGGTGGCGTGAAAAAGATGATCGGTTCCTCGGATTCACAGAGATGGGTGAATGCAGGCCGGGGTGGTTCTGCTCCCACCCGGTCCAGCTGCGGCAGCTCTGCGTCCCACCGTCCCACCGTCACCGCCCGACCGTCCCGTTAAAGCAACACAGCACGATGCGGACACACCAGCACGACTTTAATTATATTTATGTGACCAAGTGTAGACAAATGAGCCAAACACATCCAACTGAAAAACGTAAGTGGGTTTTATTTCCCGACTGTCCTCAGATGGAACAGTTATTAATTTTGGTTTGATTTAATAATAACAAAATAAAGAAACTCGTGAAAGGTGTTATCAAAACAAATAATTCAAACGGCTTTTCTAAAAACAAAAATTAAATTTTCCTAACTTGAGAATCACAAATGAAAACGTTGACACCAGAAAAAGACATCAGTAGTGGGCTTGCTAAAACACAACATAAGCATCCTATACATTTAGAAAAAAACAACAACATACAACCTTGCAAGAAACATTACTTTAAACATGTATAGCATTTTAAAGGACCTCAAAGAAATCAACAAACTCCCTTCCAAACGACCAACAGCCTGTCCAGAGTGAAGCCGATTCTCACCCTGGACACTGGACAATTCATCTCCCCTCTGAACAACACAAATACACAAAACAGGTTGAACAAACAATATAGGAGCCACAACCTCAGAAATCGGTTCATATGTTTATATTAAACTCTCACGCCTTCACAGAGCTACGTAATCTCCTCAATGGGCCAGATCTCACTGCTCACGGGCATAAATGAATTAAAATAAAACCTCATTGCTGAAAAAAAAAAAAAAAAAAAAAAAAGGAAAATCGACCAGTAAATTTTACAGTACAAAGCTTATACTAATTATTTGTTTTCTAACATTACAGATTACTCCTAGGTCAGCTTACCAAGTTAGGAAGTTTTTTTCTGTTACCTTTGCAACTTCAGATCGGGACCAACGCTTCTTCCGCAGATATGACGGCACTTATATGCGGCTTAACGCTTAGAACTAAGAAGCCCACTTACTCCACAGTGCCACCTGCTGGACACTTCGAAACCCGCTTTAGACAAAGAAAGGGAATAAAAGTGACTTCACCTTGGATATTGAGATTTAACTTCACCTGGTTATACTTATATACAGCTCTGGAATAACTGATAGACCTCTTAGAATGATCAGCTTCTCTGATTTTACTTTTATAGGTTTATCTTTCAGTAAAATGAACATTGTTCTTTTATTCTATGAACTACTGACAACGTGTCTCCGAAATTCCAAGCAAAAATGTAGTTTTTATTTGCAGAAAATGAGAAATGGTGAAAATAAGGAAGAAGATGCAGAGCTTTCAGACCTCAAATAATACACAGAAAACAGTACATGTTAATTTAGAAACAACAAAACTGATGTTTTAACTCAGGAAGAGTTCAGAAATCAATATTTGGTGGAATAACCAGGAGGTTTTTAATGAGGCTCAATGCCGTTGGCTCTTAATTTTTTCCACAGCTGTATATTGACCCATTGTAAGATATTTGTGATGCATACTATTTGTTTCTTACTTCTATCTTGTACAATCCAAAACAGACCTGGTTTATAATTATGGGTGCTGTTTGTAAAGTTAAATTACCAGAGATATTTCTGGTTTATTTAGCCTATATTTAGCTAAATAAGCCAGGCTAAATATTCTAGGGTTTCTAGATTTATGTAGGCCAACCATACGTGATCAGAAATCCCATCAAAAACATGCAGCGTGGGGAAATGTTAACTTACTTCATATGCAAGTTAACATTCACATGTTAACTCATATATGAATGTTTATCTTTATAAGTAATTGTTCAATAAAATATCTGAAAATACAATTTAAATGATGCGATCCCTACCTGTTAAAAAGTGGGCGCTGCAAACTCTGGTATTGTATTTTCCACACCTCCTGTTTTTAGCTTAGATTGTTGATCCACTTTTCTCATCTTTTTATAGCAAGTTTTTTCAAATTAACTCCCGTGTGACCAACTACTTTCAAAACACAAAAATAGCGTTTATCTTTCTGTCTATGGAAATAGTCCAAACAAACATTGATAAATGGGCTGCATTTACTTCCTGACCCCCAACTGCATTCGGTGACGTCAGTACGACGGCTCCTTGATTTGTTAATTCACAAGGCAGCGAGAGAACCGTGAATTTTGTTTCTGTCGGTTTTTTATTGTCACCAGCAGTGTTTTCAGTATTACAGCTATCATTAAGCTGCTGTCAATCTCGGCGTCTCTTCCACCAAGTTTACAAACCTCATATTGAAATCCCCTCTGAAAAACAACTGACTAGACAACAATTGTTCACTGAAACATTTCAGGACTTCAACAGTTGATTGCTTTAACTGCAGTTGCATGTGAGAAAACTGTCAAAAACCTCAGGATTGGAAATACCAGGTGCTGTACGCTTTTGCTGCCACCGGGGGGCACTAACGACTTGCACCCTGCTTTTCACACTTTAAACATGGGGGAAAACTTGTACATTTCATAATACCTCTGGCACATTGCGATTCAGTGTCATCTTTCACAAAAGATATATTAATGAAAGAGTCAGAAAAAGCTTACAGCAAAGGCTCTATGCCGACCAATCACTGAGCGCCGTTGAGCAAGTTGAGCAGCTCGACAGCCAATCATTGAGCGAGCTGTCCAATCAGATGGCCGCACTGGCTAGCGATTTTCACTTTGCAAACGGCTTCCATTTCGGTTCAAGCTAAACATTCTTGCTTTTGGAGCACATACATGACATCGATTATTGTTTAGCCATAAGTAAATGTTTAAAAAGTTGTGTAAGAGAAATAAAACTAACTGAAAAGAAGAAGTCAACGACAAAAATGTGCTGTTTCACCCCATCACCGCTAGATGTCCTCAGTTAACTTCTTCCAGATCACCTCCTTGTTTGTTAGCGTAGTAATTAACCGGAATCCACTTTGTGTCTAGGACAGTTTTTTCTTGTCTTATTTTGCCCATTTCTTGACATTCCCAAATGGGACTGGTTTACTCCCAGTTCGTTGGAGTGTCTTTATTTTTTTGTTTTGAAATTTTTTAGCTGTATTTACATTAGCACTTTGTTGGGATTTTGTTGTTTGTTTATCTGGTGCTAGTTAGCTTAGATTGTTTTCATTATATTTGTACTTAAAATTTGACCTGAATTAACTTAGTAACGTTTATAAAAAATAAATAAAAAAGAGAATGAAAAAAAGAGGTCGAAAGTATCCAGTTGCACTTTTTCGACACCAGGTGACGAACTTTACACACTTTTACAATTTTTCTTCTTGGTTGTTCTGGTTCAAAATATCCATACCCTCATCACCTGCATGAGTTTATATAAATTTTAGCGCTTCAAATACTCATTTTAAATTTTTTTCTTCTTTTTTTTAAGGTTGATTAATAACGCATCAGAGATTTTCATTTTATGTTCTAAAAACAAGAATTGTCTGCATACTCTGAAACTGATTCAATTGACTGATATTCTATAAGCCACACAAATTAAATAAATGCATTTATTTTAAGCACATTATTGTACAACTTGTACAATAATGTGCAAAATGTGAATTTTGCATAATAGGTCTACTTTGTGTTTTTAAAAAAAACTGCAAAGCCACCATTTTAATGTCTTACATACAGCAGTTTAATCAGTACATCAAAACAAGGTTAATAAAATATTCAATTTAAGTTAATCATTCTTTGTAATAAAGTGATGCAACAGAGGTGATGATCCTCAGTGCTTCATGTGTCTGATGTCATTCAGTGTGCAACTAGATTAAATTGAAATGCAGCAGTAAAAGCACCAGTATTCATATCACCATGTTTGTGATAGAGTTTCCATGATCGTCTTGGAAGAGAAAGTTGCCCTTCAATATAAAAGTATCAAGTTGCAACACTTTGATTATTGCAGGTTCACAAACAATATAGGGTCAGCAGAGAAAAGTGCAACATTATTCTACAAAATCAAGCTGTGGACTCTGGATTGTTATTCCCTTCTGCTCCTTTTCATGTTCTACTGAGAAGTGCCGAAGAAACAGAAAAGATAAAACATCCCAGTAAATTAATGGCAGCAGTCACATAACCCAGAGTTCATTAAATATCAGCTACAGACAATTGTTTTGTTGCTAGACAGTCTTTGAAAAATCCATTTCTGTCCTCTCTTCTTGTTCAGCCCCAAACAAACCAGAGTTACCTCATTGTTCAGAGGCTCACTGCTGCCGTGGAAACGGTTTCATGTTTATGTTCATTTTTCTGCACCAGTCCTCCATCTGACTGCCTGCGCTTTGTTTTCTTCCCGGTCTGTATCTGTCGTTCTGGTTTTCCATCAGTAATATCTGTTGAGGCTTTGAGTCACTGTGCTGATGTCTGGTTGTCCATTCATCCAGATCTCTCGAAGAACCCGTTCCCGCTCCTCCAGTCGCTGGGCCCGGTCCAGCTCTAAAGACACACAAACAGACACTCTGAAACACATATCTTCTGATTTACTTTTAGAACTTAACATTTCGTTTCATTTATCACATAAAGTTGGACTGTGTGCAGAAACCCAGAAAATCAGAGCTAAACTCAGACCCAACAAGAAAACATTTTCATAAAGAATCATTTTCATCCATTTGATGAGTTATTTTTTTAGAGTTTTACTAAAAAAGGTCTCAAACCATTTATTCTTAGTCCTGCCTCAATGTTTGATTATGTTTGTGTCATTACAGTTTTTAACACACTGGATTGAACAATTCACACACATTTAACATGTTTCTCTTGCTGAACCCTTACAGATGCCTACAACAACCTTTTCGTCCTAAATCTTCAAGTTGTGACCCTATACTGTTGTGGTTAAACAAGACATAAACGTATCTCCTACATTAACTATATCATTTCACCAATTTAGAAATTCAGAGCTGTTTTTTGAAGTCAGTCAACAACAAAACTTGTAACTTTTCCAGCAGCCATTGTACATCACATAAAGCAGTAAAACCAGCTGACCAAAAGTGTTGGAATTATGCTTTGGTTGCTAGGTGACGGGCTGGGCTCGGTTGATGTTGCAAGGTGACAGCACACAATTTGACTTAACAATTAGAAGGTTTTTGAAATGGCTCATTTTCCAGACACCAAAAGACATTAACTTACAGCCATAAAACAGATGTCTGTGTTTTAAGCGTTGGGCTGATTTTAGAGGCAGTTGAATCCCAAATGGAAGAAGAAAAATGTGAAAAAAGTAAATTTTGCATAGTTGACCTCCTATTTTTCCCCAAAGAATAAAGAACTTACAGTGTGAGATCAGTTTATTAAAAGATTTGTTTATTTTAAGCTCTTTAACGCATCTTAATCAAAGGTGACAACAGCTGAATTTACACTTGCAGCTTGAATGCATATTTGTAACATAACGTTTTTCATTAAACTCACCTGTTTAGAGTTTCTTTTGAACATAACAAATGAAACATTGACCAACATATTTAATGTGTCTGATGTTCGTGTTGACACTCATCAAAATGTAATGTTGTAAACTTTGTAACTTTGTGTTCTTATTATGTAAAATATAATTTAAAAAATGGCCTTGCTGCTGAAATGTTCTGTACAAATAAACTTGATTGATTGATTGATTTATTGATTGATTAAAGGAGACTATAAAAGACCATTAAAAAGTGTTTCTGTGACAGATACCCTCAGAAGATGTGAACATGGTGGCGTTCAACAGAGCTCTCTCGAGCGCCTGCGTGCCCGTGCCGACAGGTCAGGCGTATCATCCCAGTCCTCTGGCTCACAGTCCCCAGTGTTCCCAGTCACTCCAGAGGCCACAACCACAGCACTGGGGTTGTCTGGGTTGCAAATCTGTGAGCTGAGGCGGGGACAGAGGTGCTGGCGACGGTGATGTCTGACCCTTTGGCGATTCTGAAGGTCGTTGCTGTTGCCATAGTGGCAGTCCGCTCGGCAGTGTATCTGGAAGACGATGGCGCACAGCGTGACCAGGAGACCAACACACACACCGCCGAGGAACACGAGAGCTGTTCTCTCAGGTTGGTCTGCAACAAAGGGAAGCAACAATCAATTCAGAGTTAAACAGGCAGCCGATGGTTTCATCCTCCTCCGTATTTACATTCTGCATCTCCTCCTTTCTCTGCTTCTTCAAACTGCAAATTTATTTGAATGTTTGTATTTTAGTCTTAAAAAATCTGAATTTGGACATAACTTTACAATGTTTTCTGTCTGATGATGTACTTTTTAAATATGAAATCAGAGGTTTTTGAACAGTTACTCAGTGCTTGGGTAGCCTTTAAACCAGAAACATTTTTGCACTCCAACTTGAGTAACTTATTGGACAGTTTTTACTTTTACTTGAGTATAATTTTAGAGCCACTGATGTGTTGAAATGTTTGTTCAACACAGAAATATGTGAGGGCTATAATCAAACGACTGATCACAGACAATCCCTCATGAATTGTTGATCCTACCTGCAATGAAAGTGTAAGCAGCCAAAAGGTTGCTCAGCATCGCCATCTCCTGGGACCCCATCTTCACCTCCGTGTTTGGGCTTCCGGGTGTTGGAGTGCTCATTTTGTGGAAGAGATCGGTGTGAGTTCCTGGAGAAGTTAGATCAGTGCCTCATCTCTCCTCCTGGATTGTCAGGTTTTTAGGAAAACGCAGAAGAGTAAGTGAATGGTTCTGTTGCATCTAAACTAACAATTCTGCACAGCATTTGAAATAATAAATATCATTAGTAATATTAATAATGGCATTTGTTTATTAGTCCTTATAAAGGATTTCAAATTGAACTTAAAAAGTAACATCCTTATGAAAAACAGAATCAAGATGAAAAGTGAAACTCATAAAACTACTGGATAAAACAGTAGCATGTTCATCTATGGTTTTAGATCATGGTAAACACAAAACAAACTCATCATGAAACAAGATCATGGCATGTGATTCGTAACTGCAGCTATGTGCAACGAAAGAAGCACTCTAGATGCTTCTTTAGGGTGCTAAAGAAACACAATAATCACAATAATAATTGATTTAAATAATCAATTATTTAAATCCCCTTTAAATAATTGAAGGGGATTTAATTTAAAGCTGAACATGCTACTGTTTCATCCAAATGCAAATAATTTAAAGGGGATTTATTATGCAAAATTAAAATTTTTACACAATACAGATTTTTATACTTCCATTATGGCCTCACTTGCTTCTAAAAACAGTTCAACTGTTTAAAAAAACATTCAGCCGTTTTTTTGGCAATAAGTTAATGTTTTTTGATGCCTAGAAAATGAGGCATTTCACAAACCTCCTGATTGTTAAGTCACATTCCGCGATCAATGTGTCGTTTCCTAGCAACTTCAGCAAAGCCCAGCCTGTTACCTAGCAACCCAAGCCGAGCTCCAGTACATTTAGCCAGCTGGTTTTATTGCTGTATGTGCTGTACAATGGCTGCTGGAAGAGGCAAGTGTTTTGTCACTACTTTCTGCATTCTTGTTGTTTGTGCAGGAGCCTCTACTTCTGCTTTTCTACTATAAGATTGAGTTTGTGGGGTGTGGCCAGCAGCAACTATAATAACCTGTTCAATGAAGAATCATAGGTTCCCTTTAATTAACTCACAATTCAGTTTCTTAAAGCAGTCAATCTATTTTTGTGTTGCTTCTGTACAGTGAACTAAACTCCTCTCACTTTCCCACCTCACTTTCCCTGGCTGCAGTGAAATAATCCCCAGGCGGTGCGTCCATCAGCCAGGCAGGTCTGTACACTTGACCTTTGTGCAGAGCATGTGGAAAAGGGCAGGTGTTGCTCAGTGCTTACACAGTCACCATGTCACCACAGATAAATGTCCAAAATCGCACCCTGAGTGGAAAACATACTGAAAGGACCTCATGACTCTGATGAGCTTTATCACCTCCGAAAGGTCGCCATCAGAAATTTCCAACATGTATCCTATCTACCTTATTTTGCATTAAAATACATTAATTATTCCCTTTTTCACAATATTCAGGTTTTGCAGAGCCACAGCGTGAATCTGTATTATTAACACATTTTAAATAATGAATCATGGCATACTGAGACAGAAAGGACTACATTATTCACCCAAAATTATTTGATGTTGCATGTTTTCAGTGTTTACGACAGTCAGCAGACTGGCAAAAACCAATGAATGGATTTTACAAGGGAAAATCTCTTCCTCCAGAGGGAATAGATGGTGTTGGTACAAGAGGATGAGATGCAGTGAACATGAAGTTGTACCAGTCAGTGACTGGATTAAACTTGACTCTGTGGATTAAGTTCCTAAAACTCCCAGTCCATTAGTACTGGTGCTCTCATCTTGAAGTCAGTGTTGTTGCAACTTCAAGGAAGTATTTGTAGCCTGTTTTGTATTTCTAGCTTGGACTTTTAAATGACTCTTAGCTACAAGTTTATATTTCACTGTAATTGCTTATCTTTATTTTGCAGAGGTCACTGCATTGTTTTCTCCCGATTAATCCGCCGTAATTAGGTATTTAAAGGTAATAAAGAGCAGCAGATCCTTTTTAGTGTGTTTTGTGGTAATAAACCTGACAAACACAACTCTGATGAGCATAGGAGTTTGTTTTCTCCTTCCAACATATTTGTTGGAGGTAAAAATGCCAACACAAGGTAAAAGGTAATGGCTTTTACCTTTCACATTCTGGCACACCACCTTCCAGGGTCCCGCTTAAGCTTTTGTTGTGCTTTTGCTTTTGTGTTCAGCTCTGCAACTAGAATATTAAACACCTTTGCTCACCGTCTTTTGAGTTCATGGCATTATACAAGAATAACTTTGAAGGTGACCTATTATGCTTCATCGAACATGTTAGGTCAGGTCACAAAACATGCTCATTGCATTCTTTTTGCACAAAATTACTCCTAGATAATGAGATTTCAATCTGCTCAGTTTTGCCTCCTTTCAGAATGAGCTGTTTTAGAGCGTCACTTTAAATCCAAATAAGCTGCTGCTGGCCCCAACTCAACAATACACCTGAAGGGAGAAGAATCCAGAAAGTGGTTTCTACATGGTAAGTCTACAGCAAAACTCTTGTCTTCTCCAGCAGTCACTGTTCACCGCATACAGCAGTAAAACCAACTGACCAAAACTGCCGGAGCTCCACTTGGGTTGCCAGGCAACGGGCAGAACTCCACTTGGGGGTTGCTAGGTAACGGAACCCCAGCAGAAACCCCAACAGAAATTATTTTTGGCATTCCTAACTCACCAAAACAGGGTAAGTGGAGTTGAATTAAATGTCAGTGAAATATGCAGGATATGTGTTGGGTACTTTTCCCCTTTCCAGTGTAAGAAAATATCTGTGAAGACAGAGCAGCTTCTGTTTTTAACACCTGGAAATGGCTTCACACTGTCTTTAAACATTTAACTTTTAAACTGTGGCGAAAACATAGACGTTAAAACCTAAATGTTGTACTCTAGTGATGAGAAGCTGTAAAGACAGGGCACGAGTTTAAACTCTGATAAATAAAAAATGTATGATGCACTCAGAGGAGATCAAACTGGCCTAATTTCTCAGGATGTCTTCAGCTGTAAAAATGCAGAAAGACAGCACTACTGACCTGCAATAAAAAGACAGCATGCTGGAGGACAGATGTGTGTTTCGGCTGTCACATTTCTGAAAGCATCCAGATGCTTTTTTCCCCCTGTCATACCTGTTCATTCTCAGAAAAGCAGCACATCAGGGTTTGAATTGTTTAACAAAACTAACCGAGGAATTTAGTAGCGTGGCTGTCGACCATTGCATGAACACAACCTCGGAGCACTTCTAAATCCACCGACTGTCAGAGTCACTTTGTGATGTTGTGTGGAAAAGCTCCAGGAAGTGGCTGCCCTTCCTTCTCACCCTCTGTTGCTTTCCCTCCAAAGTCTGGATGCGACTTACAGCAGGAAACATGTCAACATGATTTTTTTATTTAAGGTTATTACAAGCCCAGATTTTAAAATAGGCATCCAATGAATATCTTACTCTAATATTAGGAAACTGAGCATCATAGTTATGTAATGTCATCAGAAAGACACTCAAGGCCTGCAGCCAAGGCATCACTGCCACTCTGCCCAGGAGTCAACACAACACAAGCTACAACATAACACCATCATCTAGCTGCATCCATCACTGACACTGTCCATTCGCCTTTTATTAAATAGAAAAAAACTAAATATTCTTTTAAAAGAAATAGATGTCACATTTCTGGTGGGAGTGACTAATGAATGAAAACAATAATATGGGTGATAAATGGATGCATTCGTACAGTATAAACAAACTGTACAAACCGCATTTATTTTTAATTCAAATTATATACTTGCATAATAAATACTTCATGTGCTGCACAACATATAGAAGAGTTACAGCCATATTCACAAAACAGATATTAGCCTACATGAGATTCTATTGGGCTACATTGACACTGCAGCATGAAGTGACCCAATTCTAATTTTTTTTTTTATAATTTTTTTTTTTTATGTGGTCGTTCACACTTCCAAATAAATGCGTCTTGTATGCGACCTCCAGTGTGAACTACAAACGACCTGAAAGTGTCCCGCATGCGCAGTAGAGGGCGCAATACCGTGTGTACTCAGTGTTTTGTCAACCGCTACAAAAGAGAAGAAGTGCTCAGTGTTTGCGGAAGTAAACATGGAAGCTAAAGGTGGAGTTTAGTTTACACATTTGAAGCTGTTATCCGACTGGAGCAGCATAATAAGAACTTAATCCTCATTAAAGTCTGTCATGGTTGTTGTCTTTCTTCCCGCTTCCGAGTATCAGGACGCAGAATAGTGACGTTTGTCGAGTATCAGTGACGTTCAGGTCGGATCGATGAGACCTGAACGTTCAGATTCACATAAAATCTTTTCACACTTGAAAAATTTGAAAAGATCTGATACGTATCCGATATCCAAGTGGCCCGAGTCAAAAAAATCCGTCCTGTTCTTCAGACAGTAATGAAAAGATCAGATTCAGGTCGCATTAATTAAGGCAAAAAAATTTTTAATTAGGTCACTTCAGGCTCCATTGTAAACGCAGCGTTGGTGCCAAAAATATGTTCAGGTGTCTATGGTTATGTTTATACAAATTACATATATACACATAAGAGCACAGTAAATAAACACACTACAAACCCACCACAGAAACATACTATAGGCATGTTAACACATTTCTGTCATTAATGGAACCCCGTCATCTTGAAAAAAAAGTTTTTGTTGATATATAAAGCGTTTTTATAATAATAATAATAATAATAATAATAATAATAATAATAATAATAATAATAATAATAATAATAATAAAAAAAAACAATGTTCTTTGAAAAACGTATCCAAGTTTAATGTTTATTGACTTGTGTGTGCAAGTCTGTATTTGAGTAAAAAGATCCTGAATGTTTGTGATTTTAGCATGAAATAAAAATTAAGATAAAAAACATGATCAAAAATACTTTTGCTGTATCTAAAACGTACACTTAACATAAGATTAAATTTTTTCATTGAGATCTCATTCTATGAAAGTAAGTTGTTGTTAATTAATTCAAATTCAAATTCAAAAGTACTTAACTGATCCCAAAGAGAAATTAAATTAATAATTGAGAATCTAACAAAGCCTTGAGATTACAAATATTTGGCTTTCTCAAATATTTAAAGCCTTCTTGTGAACTTCTGAATTTGGATAAATTAATTTTTAAACATAAAAAATCTCTTTCTTTCTCATTATTCTGTCAGTTTTCAAACTAAAATAATTTTGGTAATCCTAATTTACATAATACAGGAAAGTCTAACTTAATATTGAACCGAGAAGAAAAAATTTGGCTTTTTATTATACAGGGCACTTTAATATCTGCTCACTTTTAATGAAGTAGAGTAAAAGTTTATTGAATAATTAATAAATTTTATTATTAATGACCAGTTCTCAAAGTTTTTTTGTGTAATTTTTGTTATTTCAATGTGTGATGTAATTCAATTACTTTAACCATTTAAAATAAAACACATGTATTTATAATCCTCAGAAGAAGACAATCTGCTCTTGGTGTGCATGTTGTATTCTCATTGCTAATGTTTATTTCCTTTTTTGTTAAATTAAGAAACATTTAGGAAAAAACAAATCCTGATCCTCATTTTATCGCAGAGTGCAATCTTCTTTACCTTTCTGCTGTGACTGACCAGATTATTACGCAGCAAAATGTTGGTTTAGAAAACTGTCGCTATAACTCTGTCTCTGAACACACACACACACACACGCACACACACACACACATATCTTCCAGAATGCTCTCATCAAAGCTGAAGTGTATTTCTCCCTCTGTGCATGTCTAATAACACTAACACGATGTGACAGTGGCCTTTCCCTCTCCTGCTGCTAACGTGACACGCAGAGAGAGCAGAAACAATCAAATGAGACAAAATGCAAAGAAAGCAGCAGAAAGTGGACAAACTGAGCAGAAGCAGTGTTGAATATCTAGAAAAAAAGAAATACAGAGGAGACTTTCTGCACAATACTTGGATCTGGACTACCAAAAAGTGCTGTTTTTATCAAATATTATGTATATTGCTATACTTACAGTTTAATAATAACAGGATTCAGATGCCAGTCTTCTGCTTTCTCTTCTTCAACTCTCCTCTTTACTCCTGTCCTTTGTAGTCATCTCATCTCCCTGCTCATCGCTCCCCTCCTCTCTCCCTCCACTATTTGCTCTTTCCTCTTAAACAGAAACTAAAACAGTTCAAACTGTACAATCAGATGCATAAATCCACATGAAGCCTTCACTTTGGCGCACAAGCTCCAGCGCCTCTCCCTGAGTTCTGCAGGAGCAAATTAAAAACGTCTTTCATTCTTCTCTTCAGTTCTCCTGTCTGATGCAGCAGCAGGACGAGGAGGGAAGAGGAGGAAGAGAAGAAGGAGGAGGAAGAGAAAAAGGAGGAGGAAGAGGAGGCGCGTTGCTCCGACTCTTTTCCAGAGGGCAGTTTTCCATTATTCCATTTTAGCTTTTCCAGGTTATTTTCCAGACAGAGTTACAGAGGTCAGATCCTGAGGGCAGAAATGTGACATGAAAGACCCGGACAGGTCGAGTGAATCTTCCTCCTCCCTCGCTGCCAAACCTCTGCATCCTTTTCTTTCTCTCACTTACAGGCAACGACGCCACACACACATTCACATAACTGCACATGCAGACTGGGTGCCACTCCTCCTGCTTAGAGAGAGGAGAGGAAAACACATTTGTCATGTCACTAAATCAGCATTTACGATGTAAAACTTGTCACAACCAGGCCTGTCAAAATAACAAATTTACGGAGCGATAAATTGACCCAGAAGTTATTGCGATAAACGATAATATTGATGTTTTGAGAATATTTTTAAGTAATATATTGATAATTGCTTAAGAATGCAAGTTTTCCCTCTCGAAGAGCAATAAGCTTAACGATGGAACTGGAGGATATTTTAAATACCTAAAATAAAATATGACAACCCAAAACTGAAATACTGAAATAAAAACCTACGGAAGCTGAGAGCTGACATATTTTAAATCTACGTTTTCCCGATGGTTTTCTCAACATAAGGTAATCTCGAGAACACAAGATGATTGGTTTGTGAGTTAATTCAATTCAAATTAAATTAAAAAAACTTTATTGATACCAAATAGAAACAAAATTTTTGTTGTAACTCATATTAAGTCAAATTCTTCACAACGAATCTGACTTTTTCCAAAAAGTCATCGGCCAAATAAACTAGTTTTGTTTCCTGAGAGCAAAATGTCTCTTCAGGTTGAAAGGTTGAACACTCCTGCCACAGTTTCTTGTCTCTGTATAAATAACATAAAATCCCAACACTGAAGAATATACAGCAGCAACAATGTAATAAAATGTTAAAAGTTTGAAGTGTATGAATTCTTCTGATGAGAAAAACATAAAGAAACAAAAGTTTGCGTGTCCAAGGTGAGCCAGCAAACCATGTTTAATTTAGGTTAAAGTCGACCAGATTCTGTTTATTAAATTTTGATCAGCCAACCTGTCCTGTTGGCAGGTTGTTTTCTAGCTGGCATTACGCAACAGGAAAAGGCTGAAAATCTTCCCGCCTCTGGCTGGGGGCTGGCAGCTTTTTCCAGGCCAACGGCTCTCAACAGGTATGTGCAAGAAAAACACGCCGGCAGAGGTAATACTTACAAAACAACGTCTCAAATCAACCAACATTTCTCAAACAATTAAGGAAAAATCTGAGTTAGCTCATGCAGCCAGCTTTAGAAATATTACAAACTTCTTTGAAGCTTGTTCAGCAATGCATTTAAATCAAGCAGATGAATTTATACCATCAGTGTTTTTTGCGTTATTTTGCCGCATGCCTGCACACTCATGCTTTGCTGCAGCAGCTCTTCACAGATCCCACCGCCACCAATGTTAGTATCGTCACCCTCATCTACCCCCTGCTGAGTAAGCTTCCACACACTGGATGAAGCCGTCTAATTTAATGTTAATGCTGTACATATCCTACATTATACATCGCTGTTAGGTGAATGGGAGGGTGACTTCAATGTCAGTAATACTCTGAGGCTACAAGCGCTCTGAAATAAATGCTCTCACAAAGACAAACTTTAATTCCAGCCTAATTTGAAGTGACAAGGACAAAAAATAATTAAGAGTTCAAATTGGATTTCATGTGCTAAATTTAAAAAAAATAAAAAATGAAGCTGGAAATATGATTAGTAAAGTCCCAAAAGTGGAGAAGTGAAGGGATTGCTCTACAAACAATGTATTTATCAAACATGCATGAGAATACTGTTAATATTCAATGGTGAACAGTAATGTATGGAGCTACATCATGACCAAAAGCAAAAAATGAAATTGACAAAAGTTTAGAAAAAAAAGATGTGAAACTGAAAACTCTTTCTCAAATTAATTTTTTTCTGTTTGAATTTTTTTCTTTTGAACAAACTTTATGACCCCAATTAAGCTCTGTAAAGTTTGTCTTTAATCTTAGCCCCTTCATTTTGCTTTTTTAAGATAATTTCCAAGCATTTTGCTGTTTTTTCTTTCAAGGTGTAAAATCAACAAAAAGGTATTTTAGGATAATCTAAAAACACTCTTTTAATTGACATTGTTACAGTAATGCAAAGGTAAATTGTAATATTAATTTAGAAAAACTTGCAACATTTCTGGAGCAGAAATCTGTTTCATAAATCATTTCAGTGAACAAAGACAACTAGACACGATTCAAATATAAACCCACAAATCTTATCAAAGTTGCTGAATCCAAATTTAAACATATTTACATATGAATTATTTATGGTATGTGTAGAGAAGTGTTTGCCTGACTTGTTATGGTTCAAGTATCAATTATTGCTTCTGTGTCTTTAAACTTTCCTGTAGATAAAATATTACAGGTGTTAAAGAAACAAAAGAGAGAAAACTGACATTTTTGCTTCAAACTTTGGCAATAAATACATTGCTAAATTAAAACACTAATATAAGAAAATTATGAACAATAAGCACAACCTGATATTGTACATGCTGAATGCACCGCATGTGGACATCTTGCATACCAGCACATCTATTTTTTGCATCTCCTGCACAAGTTGATGAAATATTAAGAGTCTTAACTCCATGTAGTGCGTCCTGTGAGGAATCGTCTGTCATCAGTTAAATATTGAGGGACAGGACTAAGGATGAGGAACTCAGAGTTTTCTCTGCAGTTTACATTTCTCCTGCTGGGTTTAACTGACGGATAAATCATCAGTCATTAGCTACCAAAGTATGAATAAATGTCACTAACGTTGTTTTATCAATAAAAACATGATTTAAGAAAAGAACTACAGATTAACCATAACATGCTGTAGTGAAGCATACATTGGAACCGCAAAAAATGGCAAGATGTTTCTAGAAACACTGCAAAAACGCAACATCTTACTAAATATTTTTGGTTAAGTTTCTAGTAAAATATCTTAAAAGAAGACAAAACAAGCTTACAAGCAACTTTTCATCGAGATGTATGAGTTTGTTTTAAGTCACTGCTGTAATTCCCTAGTACTGATGAAAAAGTATTAGTCACTGGCAAATTATGTGTGTTGTCTTAATCCAAGTTTACTGAGATATTGCATGAAACTAGACCAAGAATACTTGGTAAGTGTTTGTGTTTTCGCAGTGTAGCTGTACAGGCAGCTTGGCACGCTCAAGCATTGTAAGAAAAAGGAAATATATTAAAAAAATAAATCAAGAGGGATTCCGAGAAAGTTTTTGTTAAAATATTTACGGTCTTACTTCTATTTGATTCCCTAAAATAGTTTAGTTCCAGGCTGACGTTTCATTAATATTAAACTGATTCTGTGGAGAATCGGATACTGTAAAGCATTCTCTGTGTCTTTAATTAATATATTTCACAGCACGAGAACCGACTGGCCCTGCTTTTTCCTCTTAGACATGGACTGTCTCTTTTATTACCCAGAGTTTCTGTTGCTATGGGGCACCTTTACTCAGCCAGGACTTTTGGCCAGAACACAGACCTCATTATATTCAAGTTATCTCTGTGTGTGCGTTTTGCTTTCATATCCCTGTGGGCACTTCAGACATCCCAGCCCTCTGGGGTGCTCCTGTCTGGTCCAGACCGCTCCTTGAGGATGAAGCCTTGGTTTTAGGGTATGGGTTAAGTTGTTTCAGTTCAGGGTTAGGGTGAGGGGCTGTGGACAATATAATGTGGGTAAGTGTCCCCATGGGGATAGCAGAGTAACCAAATGTGTGTGTGTGTTATATAAGACAGCTGTTCATGTGGCGATAATCTAATCATTCCCATGACTGAGTCAAGTGGAACTGAGGGCCTCTCGGACTCATCCTCTCTGCACACGTCTCTCTGTCTCTATAACCTCTTTCTATATCTTATTATGTGTTCCTGCTCTGACTTTAAGCTGCTCCTATTCCGCTCTATTGCACTTTTCTTCTATTGTATGCCTTAATATAAAATATTCTATACTTTTATGGGTCATTTTGGTTACGTGGGCTATATGGCAGATTATTGTCTTACTGTTATTTACAAATAAGTGAAACTAGAACCTTACACACACTGTATACATAAAAAACACATATCCTTTTGTTTACAGTCTCATAAAATCTGAATAAAATTCAAATTCTGAATATTTTTAAACATTCATTTGAGTCTTAACTGCTTCTAAAAGCAGACCAAGTGCTTAAAAAACACCCAGTTATTTTTTTCGGCAATAATTTAATGTTTTTGTATCGGGAAAAAGAGCCGTTTTAAAAACTTTCCAAACGTTAAGTCACATTCAACTGGCGCTGCGCCGTTACCCAGCAACCCCAGGCAGCCCAGCCCGTCACCTAGCAACCCCAGTGGAGCTCCAGGGAAGTTTGGTTTTTCCGCTGTATGAGCTGCATTTTGGCTGCTGGGGGGAAGAAAAACAGTGTTTTGTTGTCGACTTACCAT
The DNA here is from genome assembly GCF_019740435.1 of Gambusia affinis. Lineage (NCBI taxonomy): Eukaryota > Metazoa > Chordata > Actinopteri > Cyprinodontiformes > Poeciliidae > Gambusia > Gambusia affinis. The sequence goes on along the minus strand of NC_057869.1, from coordinate 11,765,483 downwards.
GCAGAAACCACTCGAATCACTTCTAAATGCACAGCTATATAAAAGCGCGTCGAGCTACAGCTTTCTTCAGGTATGAGTGTGAATGTTGAGCTGGGGGGCGTGGTCACCAGCTGCCGATTCGGATTTAAAGTGACAGAGCCCTAAAAAAAGTCATTCTGAAAGGAGCTCAAAATAGGCACAACAATTATCTAAGACTTATTTCATGTAAAAAAAAAAAATGTAATGAACATGCTTTGTGTACCCTAGCCTGTTCAATGAAACATCTTATATTTATCCCCAAAACGATATTAAGGAACTGCAGGGATTTTGATAAAATATTCTGTTGGCTAACAAGATAAAAAGTTTGTCATCCAACCGAAAAATAACACAGCATTTCAGAATCATATTAAAAGTAAAACGGTATGATGGGAGTATGGTGGTTTGTGGTTGGATTGCTTCCTAAAGATGTCAGACAACTTACCATAATTGATGTTAATCATAAATTTTGCTCTCTATTAGAAAGTCCTGCAGGAAAAGGTCCAAACCCCATAACGCTTTGGGTTGGGTTGGAAAGCTTTTCCCCCTAAAATCATCATTTGAAAACTGATTTTTGTATCTACTCAGGCTGTCGTTATCCAATATAAGAAAAATGGTCAATAAAATTAAGAATTTAAATTTAACAATTTTGTGGAAAGCTGAATCTCATGAGTTACATTAATGATAATTCAAAGCTCAGTGCATTGTAAAAACACAATATATCAGTAAGTTTTTTGTCTAGTTTCTAGTGCAAATATGTTCATACGCTTGAAATACGACAAAACTAACTTATAAATATATTTTCAACAAGAGATAGTAGCTTGCGTTAAGTTAGTAATTCCTTATGATTGAGGAAAATCTAGTAGTTCCGCAGGGAGATCGTTTCATTTATAACATGGAAAAATGTTTTACTTAAAAATGAAAAAAATCTGCAAGTGAGTCTCATAGTTTTCTAGACAGCATTAAGAAATGACAGACGTAAAACAGCCTCCTATATCTTGCTAAAAAGTACCTTGTTGGTTTTGTCTTATTTAAAGTATACTAATATATTTGCTCTACAAACTAGACAAAATAATGGGTAGGATTTTGTGTTTTTGCAGTGTATATCCAGAAAACTGACTAATAAAATAGTTAAACCTTAATTTTCCCTACTGAACTGATGCTACACTACAAACATCCAGACCAGAAAGCAGGAATATTGTGCAATTTGCAATAATTTCTCTTAAATACAGCTCCAGGTGTGTCCCACATTATGATTTTCCTGTTGCAACAAAAGCCAAACAATGGATCAGGTGTGACACATTTGGAAACGTTATGTCATCGACTCCATGAGCGCCACTTCAGGGGGCGAGGTTCTGCTAATTTTGTCCAGTCAGCTGCGGTGTGCTGCTGCTGTAAGGGCAGCGTGGAGCAGCTTGGTGCGGTTACATAATGGCTGCTGCTCTGTACCCCCAGTTGGAGTCGGTGGAGTGTGAAGAAGGATTCGTTGAGGTTCATTGGTGTCCAGTCTACTGACGTTTGGCCAGGAAACAACAGAAGCAAGAAAATATCTGGTTATAGACGCTTGTAACTAGACATTTTCTTTATCTTTTCTGGTATCTAGTAGCATCAGTTTAAATATGTCCAAGGTAAAAAAGGAAATACAAACCCAGGTTGTAACATATTTTATATGGGAGGGTGAAGAAAAACTTGAGGTGTAATATTTTTATTGTACACTATTTTGGATTTGAGCTTGAAATTTCAGAGCCGTGCAGTGAAAATTTCAGCTGTGAAGATAATATGTATATAAAAATACATCTTTGTTTTTATGTTGGTAAATTTAAATTCTCATTTTGTTTTTGATGTAATAACAACAAAGGAAACCTGTTCAGGCTGATATATGATTGCATTTTTAAGTGAAAAATGTCAAAAATATTCAGCTAAAAATAATAAAATTACATCTACTCTGTCACAAAATTTCATTATAATATTTTACCTGGAAATTTTTGGCAATTTTTCATTTAGAACTGAAACCAGACATTCACATTCAACACAAAGACATTCTTTCTGCTTTTGCTCGGTTAATTTGTTTTATTTGCTAAACGCTTGTATAAATATTTATTGTTTCAACTTTCCTCAGATTCAAAGTTTACTTTGCTTACTTTTGTATGTGGTAGAATAGTTTTTTTAAAATGTTTTAAAGCAACGTAATCAGAACAGAAATTGTGTATTTATTGTTACACACCATCAGTCAGAAATCCCACGGTTTTATCAGCTTTAATGTCTTTATTCTGCCTTCTAAAAACCTGATTCAGAGTATCATGTGAAGGCCAAAACACTGTGTCAGTGAGTCACTGCAGCAGCCATCGCAGACTAAACAGAAAATAAAAACTAAAACAAATTTACCACCAATATACAGATAAGACATAATCACATCATGTAACATTTTCTAGGCGTTTGAAAAACATTTGTTAATACGACACTTTAAAACAAACCAAGTGGACGGGATAAAACTGAAAGAACAACATGCAGCAGGTCAGACTTCTACCAGTGAAAACAGCATCAACAGGTTTCATCCAGAAAAGGCCTCCAGATAGTCACGCGCATAAATAAAGAAATAAATATAAAGTCCGTTTGCATTCAGGAGAAAATAAAACAAGGCAAATGTATGGAAGACCTGAAGGGTGATAAATGTATTTTATTTTAATTGACTTTTTTTCTTCTAACTTTATGAGTTATGAGAAAATAAGAAAAGCATTTATGAAAGGAAATATTTTATTAATTTATTTTTTACTTGAATGAAGTAAAAAAGTGAGTTTTGGTCAAAAGGAAAAACAAAGAAAATAATAATAATTATGTCTGGGCAAGTTTCCTTTCTCCTTTTGTGTTTGACTTTAGTAAATACAATTTCTCTCTTTTTCATTTTTAAGAGCTGTGCTAATTTTTTTAACCTTTTTTGCTTTTATAGAATGTATTATTATATTATTATTAATAGTATTTAATCCCATCAGTAATAATGTACAAAGTTATCACTGATTATGTAAACAGGATCAATTATCCTCAATAATAACACATCAATGCCATTATTACTGGTATTAATTATGGTAAGAATAAACTTCCACTCATTAATAATAAGAGTATTAATTATCCTTATTTGTGATTCATTCCAATTTAAATGTAGATTTATTATCAACAATAAGGATGGTATATTTATAGAATATAACTACTCTATAAATTAGAATAGTTACAAATTATTCTAATTAATAATTATTTTAATTCTATTTCCAAATTATAATTAGAATAAATTATAATTTATTTTCTAAAAAGAAAAATAACAAAAATATTGCAATCAAAATAGTTAGTTTTTTTGTTTTTTTTCCACACTGAATGAGAAGAAAAGATAAATTTGGTCAGAGCCCTAAAAACATACAAATGTCCCGACAGGGCTTCCATAGAGAGTTCTGTCAGTCTGGAAACCTGACCAGAATTTAATGCTGCATGTTTGCTGAATTTGACTCCTGAAGCCACAGACGTTTAAACAGGAACAGAGGGATCAATTAGTAATAATTAATTTGTGCCACCTTAAAATGTTATCCTCCTTAAATCCTGAATCTGTAAGAGTAACACAGGGAGAGGTCGGCAGGTCAGCGTCTAATGAATTAATTAAATAAATTTGGCTTTGATTGAAAAAAGCAAAGAAGAATGATCTCATCTGAACAACTCAAGTCTTAACGTGACATTTCTCTAAACTCCAAAAATCAAAGCCTCCATCATTGTTTCATCAACTTCTCCCCACTTGGGAATCCTTAAACTTCACACACATATTGATATAAACACAACAGAAAACAGGAAATGACCTCAAAACATCGAGTCCTGAGCTCTTCTGCCTAAAGAGAGAGCGACAATCTGAAATTTCTCGTCCCGCTGTCGGAGGCGTTTCACGCTGCTGTCTGTCATCCGTCGCCCATCGTTTGTGACGCTCCTGATGAAGACGAGTCAAACAGCGCGAGTCGGCTTCTCCTCAGAAAAAAAATAAAATATTAAAACTTTAACATACTAGTGTCCTGACAGCTGGAATAAAACGACTTGAACTCAATGGCTGGAATCGGGTGAGAAGATTTGGCAAAAGGAGAATAAAACCCGACTTTTTTTAACAGAGAAGTAAAAGAATTGCAGGTAATTTCACTGATTTAACCGTTTAAAAAAATAAAACAAAAGGTTGTCCTCCAACTAGGAAGCGTTTGTTTGATAGAAACTGTTGCTTTCCTTAATCAGGAGGAAACGTAGAAACAAAAACTCGTATTGCTGGATACAGATGACGGCCGATCCAGAGGACTGGGCGGCAGCAGCAGTTCAGGTTAGTTTTGCATTTTTAAGGCGTGGTACATGAACCAGTGCAGGGCTTTTCTGCTTCTTGTCGTCTTTGGTAAGTTTCTGAGAAGGACAGTTCTTCTTTGCTATTTGAAGAGCTGCAGGTCGAGTCGGACCCACACCTCCCCGGTCGGGACTTGCAGAAGAAGTCGCGTCACTGGTCCCTTGTTCTCCAGCTCCTTCTTGATGGTTGCCACGGGAACCTCCGTCCGCCCAAGGAACCCTGAGGAGAGAGAAACGGAACGGAGGAGCGTCAAAATTAACAACATTAACTGTCAGAAAAACTTTAACGTCTCTTATTGGGATCTTGTGTGATAAACCAACATGGAGTACTGTATTTTCTCCACTATGTGAGGCACTAGATTGTATGGCGAACTGTCAAATGAACGGTCTATTTTTAATTTGTTTCATAAGCAATATGCAAGGCAATCTGGATTATAAGGCATCGTTTTTTCACAAAATTAAAGGCTGTTAAGTGCCCTCATAGTCCAGAAATTACGGTAGTGCGTACTAGTCAGGTGAGTAGGGCTGAAACGATTAATCATTAACTAATTTATTAGTCGATTAATCATTAACTGGAGTACACAGACTCAAAAAATAGAAGATCAAAAATATATAAAAATTGTTTCCATGAAAGATTCCTATTATGGATTCTTCATAAAGTCATGAAAATCATGGACAGCCCTGAACATCTTCTTCATGAGAAAACAGAGTTTCTTCAGTCAGAGGCGTCTTCAAATACACTGCAACACAGACTGCTGCAGGAGACGTTTCCTGCCAACAGCCATCACTGTCTACAATAACTTTCTGAAGAGTTTAAATTAATATGAGTTACAACAACATTCAATTTCCCATTGGGATTCATGAAGTATTCTTTAATTTGAATCAAAGGATTTCTCAAACATGCATGAAAGAATCAAAGCATCACTCCAGGCTGACATCATAACATAATGTAAAAAGAAAAAAAAGTTGATTTTATATTTAAATGCTCCATTAGCAGGATTTCGTTTGGGATTATTCTGTATTTAGCTTCATCCTTCTTGGGAATGCTTTTCAAAATTTGTGTTTGTGGTGCTTTGAATGCTGAGCAATGCAGTCACAAACATACAATTAATAAAAAAGAAATAATAAGTAGCATTTTTATTATAATTTTTATAGTTATAAAATTCTTTATTCATATTGTCCACATGTAACTACAACGCAGCGTTGTGCTTTAGTTCTGATTCAGAGCAGCTAAAAAAGAAATTATGCATCTTTTTGTTGAGATAAAAGGCAGAAATCAGCCAGGAGTCGTGCTGCTCTGATTGGATTTTAGACATCAGAAGTGGGTAAATATTACAGTATTTAACCAAGAGGTGAAAGGATTCGGTTTGCAGCTAACCATCTGGTGAAAACTGGTCTCTTTCAGAGATGGTGATGCAGAGGACGTCTTGGTAGAGATCTCTGATGTGGAACTGACAGTTGAAGCTCCACTTTGGGTTCAGGGTGTCGTTGATCGTCCTGGACGTGAAAGTCTGAGCGCCCATGGTCACCTCGCAGTACGGGTTGCTTTTACCTGCAGGAAACAAAGAAATACGACGAGTCGGTGAGGAGAACGGGAACATGAAGCAGGGAGATGAGGAGAAGGAGACTCACCGTTGGGTTTTGCTGCTTTGAGCTCGGTGGCTTCCAGAATGGTGACGAGGAGTCTGCCAATTCCAGTGCCCTTTATAGAACGAGCTGCAGACACACGTTTGATGGTTTTAACTCGGACCAAAACACAGCAGAGCCAAACATGGCCGCTCCGAATGACCAACCTTGATAAACCTTTTCCCTCTTCCTCTTCTCAGTCTCGATGAACTCCTCAGAAGCCACTTTTATCTTCTGAACCCAGGAAGTCCTGACGACACACAGAGAGTTCGTGAACACACTGAAAAGTTTATCAGAGTGATGCTAACTGGTGAGCAGCTACCGCTCGTTGATGTTGTCGGTCCGCAGCATGTAGACTTTGTCGATGTGGGAGATGTGGAAGATGGGCTCGTCGCTGGAGGGATCCGGAAGCTTCACCAGAACCTCGTTCAGCAGAACAGGCTGTGGAGAACAGGAAACGGGTTTCCACTCTGTAATACGTCATTTCTTTGCCTGGTTTGTCTGTTTAGTTCACTACTTTTATAAACGGTGGAATATTTATTACTTTAGACCAACATTTAGCTTAATATTGGAGCAAGACTAAGAGAAACTCCTGTTAATTTGTTACTTAGCAACACAAATCAAGAATCAAAGATGGAGAACCAACATTTAGTTTTATACACATCTAGAACTCACCCAGAACAACTGGAACCAACATTTAGTATTTTATCTCTCTAATCCAGAACAAACGTAAGATCCAGAGAAACCCCAGCTAGTTCATAAATTTTATTAAATATGGGGAACAAACATGTATCTTTACGTTTTTGTCTTTCTTTTGGTTTGTTGCTTTTGTTTTCCTTCTCATTCATGTAAACGTTTGAACTGCCTTGTTGCTGAAAATGTGCTGTATAAATAAAGTTATTTTACTGTTTATGACAACAGAGGCAGAGCTATAATAGTTTGGATTTTCTTTATAGTTCAGTTTTATTTTGTTGTGACTTTTTGTTTTAGTTTAGTTTTATTAGAGTTCTTCTTTTGTACTGTTAAAGTTTCTATTTCAAGAAGGTACTTGAAAACGTTACTTACACTTTAAGTGGTAATATTCTCTTCTTTCTGTCTCATCCAGAAATTTTTGCAGTTTTATTCTGCAATTGGGATATTCTTTAAGTCTGTATACACCAGTTAATTAATTGATTATTTAATTAGTTTACAATTTAAATGATCGATTCATCATGATTAATCCGATCAATTGTTTTGTTTTTCCATCTTCAGCTGCTCAAAACTTTGCAGAGATTGAAGAAACTGGGCACACACGTCTGATTGGTGGATGTTTAAAAATGAAACTGGTTTCTGTGGAGGTTTCTTACTGGTTTGTACATCTTGAGCTGGAAGTTGGTCCTCTTGCTGAACAGCTTGTCAGGCCCAGAAGAGGTGAACTGTTTGGCAGCATGAGTTAAAAGCAGGAAGTCGTTGAAAAGGAAAGCCCAGAGCTCCTTGCTGCTTTTTGCCTTGTACATCTGAAAAATAGACACATTAAATAATTAAAAAAACTATCAAATTACAGTTTAAAAAGACAAGAAAATCTACTTTCCAGAATAAAAACGCATTTTAAAAGACCGCAAAGGGACAATTTGTACCATTCCAGTTTTATTTTCAATCCATTTTGGGTTGAATATTCCTCCAAAGAACATTTATTTTTAGAATTTTCCAAAAACTGCAACTCTGAGACTCACAGAAAAATAGTAATTTTTGATTCTTCATTCATCCCAACATAAAGTAATATGTTCATTTACAGCTAAATATATTTAACATTTGATACGGACATTTCTGTCTGAAACTGCTGTGGAAAATAATCTCATTATATATTTTTTTGTTGCTTTAGGGATGTTCAGGTTTTTTTATTAGAGTTAAATGTATTAAGGTTTTCTTAAAAGGACATTGTAAGGGCTTATATTTTTAAAATAAAATTCTACCTTGTCATTTATTACATTAAAAACATTTAAATCATTAAGCTTTCAGAACATGCAGATCACCGTTTATTGATTCAGATTTGCTCACCTTTCCGCTGTGCAGCAGTTTTCTGGGGCCCAAACAGTTTGTCAGAGAGTTAAACACCAAATGCTGCGAGCAGAGAGAAAATGAATTAATCTCCTTTTGGATTATAATCTCTTATGAGTTTATGAGTGCTTAACGCTCATTACCTCCATAGAGGCGTCACATTGTACGTGGTTCTGGATCCACTCCAGCCTGTCAGAGTTCTCCTTCTCCCTGACGCCTTCGTTCACCTGGACAGAAACAAAAGCGTCTGGTCGCCGTTTCGCCCAGAAGAAAAAGCAGCAGCATATTAAAGAGATGAGATTAAAAAAAACTGAAGAACCTGCTGACAGAGTTCCTCTGCTTTCTCCAGAGCCTCTTTCAGGTGGCTGTGGTCAGGATGGCCCTCTGCTGTGCACTCCAGGATCTGCACACACACCAAGGATCATCTTTAACAGACAACAACGGACTGACGGACGACAGAGTGACTGCATCAGGTCAGTAACTGGACGACCTACGTTTTTAATGTGCAGCGGGTAGCGAGTGATCCGCTGCATCGGCTTCAGCAGGAAGCTGGACAGCGGCATGCCTTTACACCTGTAGTCTGTCGCAATTTTCTGGACAGAAAAAAGGCCAACGTAGCTTTCAACAACGTTACATGGATCCCTGAGGAATTGTTTTCTTTTTCATTACTTTGCAAATTGGCAAATTCTGTATACAGTCACAATAATAAATGGTAAATGTTAGTTCTTTGAAGAAATGTGAAAGAGTAATGTCAAAATAAGTTCATACTTCTTCCCACTCCTTAAATATAAATATACTTTACTACTGTAATTCTTTTATTTTAAATTTATTTTTGTTTGGATATAATTTTGTTTATACTCTTGTTACACTACATTCAATAAAGTCAAACTAAAACTCAAAACTTATATTGCAGCAGAAAGACTTTCAGTTTTCAGACTAACTAGAACATGTCAAACTCGAGGTCCGGGGGCCAAATCTGGCCCGCCATTTCCCTGTTGTTTGGCCCTCTATACTTCTGCTAACCTTTAAAATGACGGTTGAGTTTTCATCTGTATTCTGCCAAATTTCATCATTGTGACAACATTTTGAATGCAGAGACGTTTATTTATTCATATTTTATCAGTTTGTAAATGAGTTTTATCAACTGTAAAATTAGAAAATAAATACCATTCAACTCTAAAAATCTCTGGGTTAGCTCTGGTGGGCCACACAGATGAAATCTCACATCCCTCAGTGGAAACGTTTCCTTTACTCCAAAGGTTTCCTGACCTCTTCTCATCTTTCCTCATTTCGTTTTCCATCCTCTCCCTCCTACCTTGAGGAACGCCTTGAATTCTGGCTCGTTGTCGGTGCGGGTCTGGAGCAGCGCGGCGCCGTTGAACTGGGACGAGCAGAAGCTGATGTAGGGCTGCATGTGGGACAATTCAGAGGCCAGGATGTCTCCGATGCTCTGAACCGGCATGTTGTCCCCCGTGGTTTTCTTCCGACCATGGAGAGCCCTGAACGCAACATATGATCCATTTTAAACTCAAATATAATAAAATATGCAGCTTTTATGGTTAACATTTATATTATCAGCTTATATAGAAACCAGAAATGTGCAAAATGCATTCATGAGTGTGATTACTTCCTAAAAGGTTAGTCTTTTTTATTTTTTTTTTACAATGCCCAAGTCTGAGTAACTTAAATCTAATTTTCTCTGCACTCATTTTTAGATTGTTTTCAGATTAACATATTTGCACGTGCATGCTTCTATGTTATTTATGCATTTATATTCAGCCATATTCAAGAGAGCTGCATCCTTAATAAATCTAGCAGATTTATTAGACCGCTGCCCTCTGCTGCAGAAAACCGAGAGCAGTGGAGATACCAGCGGCTTATAGCTCGGTGCGGCTTATATATGTTTGTTTCCAGTATTTATCAAAAAAAAAAATTGTAGGTGCGGCTTATAGTATGTTGTGCTCTATAGTCCAGAAAATATGGTACTTCATCTTTTTCTGGTTCTGTTCGCTCCACCAGATCATATTTACTTCACGAGTTTACTGTTGCAGGCCAGAAGCTCCCTCCAGTTGACGAAGATCATGGCCATCTCTGCATCACTCAGCCGCCGCGACTCAGACATCGGCTTGTAGAAAACCTGCAACCGATGCAGCAATAAGATGAATGTGAAGAAATGAAATGAAATGAAGAGCAAAGCAAATGTTTCATCATATTTTGTTTGTACTACTTTCATTAACTTACATCCAGTACAACCTGCAGGTCCTCCACGTATCTCTCCTCCGCCTCTATCAGCTCATGGATGTAGCCCTGCCTCTTCTTCTCCTGGGGGCTGAGAGAGTCCAGGCTGGTTGGGTCTGAACACCCTGCAGGACAGGAGCAACAATCTGAACATTTCAGCCACAAACGGTGGGCGGCTAAAGCTTCTTATTCTCATTTCTGAGACTTTCTTAAAGGTGACCTTTATGCTTCCTTGAACAGGCGAGTTTAGATCTATGGGTTAAACAAAACATGTTCATCACATTTCTTTTAAAAAAAAACAACATTCTGAGATAAACAGATTTTAGTCTCATCAGTTCTGCCCGTTTTGAGTTTCTTTCTGAATAAAATGTTTTAGGGCCTCAATCCAAATTCAGCGTTTACACTCGCACGTGAAACAGATGTGTAATTATACAATTGTGCATCTCTGAAAAGCAGACGTGGAGCCTCCTGCACAAACAACAAGAATTCAGGAAGTCAACAACAAAACATTTGTCTTTTCCAGCAGCCACTGTACAGCGTGTAAAAAACATTGTGGAGCTCAGTTTGGGTTGCTAGGTAACGGGCTGGGATTGGCTGGGGTTGCTAAGCAACAGCATAGTGCCCAAAAATGAGACTTAATAATCATGAGGATATTAAAAAGGCTCATTTTCCAGACACCAAAACAAAAAAGTAACGTATTGCCAGAAAACGGCTGGAAGTTTTTTTTTTTTAAGTTTTTAGAAGCAGTTCAAACTCAAAAGGAAGTAAAAAAAATGTTAAATTTTTAAAGGAATGAGAAGGGGGAAAAAAAGGACAGAAATTTTCAATCAGCAAATTAACACTTACCATCTAAAAGATCACACCTGTGCCATTGTGAAATTCCCAAACAAAGTGGCCGCTCCTCACTAACAGAGTCACACATTTCCTCTTCCTCCCTAAACTCTTCCTCATCCCAAAGCCTTAAAAACTGAAATCTGCCGTCTGAAGCCATTTCTACCAACGTTTCTCTCCGCTCAGGTTTTTCAGCTTCCTCTCTGTTCGTCTCCTGCCTGTCTCGTCTGAGCTCTTATCTCCTCGTCGCTCTGAAATCTGTTTGTACCAAAACAGGAAGAGAAATTCCTCCTTTCCCTCTTTACTCACTGGCATGTTTAGAGACGATACAAGCTAAACATTTTTCTGCTTTTCCACCTTGGAAAAGCTTGAAACCCCCCTCCCCCCAAAAAAAATGATTTTTACAAATGTTTCCCAGAAAATGTAGAAAGATGTGTTAAAAATGGGAGAAAATGTTTATCCATTTGGGAAAAATTCAGAAATGATTGAGAAAAAAACTATTGATGAGGTCACCTAAATCACATTTATGGTGTTAGCACAGAAAACACAAACACAGTAAAGATTTACGAAAATGAAATAACATGCTTAAGAAAAATACTTGACTGAAGCATCGTCTCAAATAACCCTTTATTTATTTATTGAGAATCAGAAAACGTATTCGGTATCAGGCAGATTTGCAAAAGTAGTTACACCGACCAGCACCATAAAATATTAACACCTTCGCCATTATTTGTTCTACTAAAAGCTCTGAATTTATAACACAACATATCAATACATTCACTAGTTTCATTTAAAAAGAAATGCAGCAACCTGAGCTTCTTTCCGTTTGTATCAGACAGTAATGTATTGGTAATTGTTGATCAATAGGACAGTGCAGTCAAAAATGTGAATAAACTTGATAAAAGGTAGGTTTTAGTGTTCTGAAAAATATAAGACCATCATAATTCATTTGAAACCTTTTTCCACAAAACTGATTTTGACATTTGATGGAACTGAAACTAAAACATCCAAAAGGTTTTGGTCCAAAACCGGCCCATATTTACGACTGTTTACTTTGAAAACACAAACCCCATTTGAAGAAAAGTAACAGGACATGATTCTGCCACCACTATGCTTCACAAAGCATGTGTACTATTACGTTTTTCTTTAAGTGTCATAATAAAACAGCCAGATCAGTGTATACAATTTCCCTTTTAAGGAATGTAAAAACAGGTAATTGAAAAATGACTTTTCCTACCACTTGTGAGATGTATGATATGACATAACATTTAACCTGCTGGAAAAAAATGACAAACTGTTTATTTCTTGTATGAGATTTGGATCTACGTGACAGAATCTGAGTAAAATAGACTCAATTGACAAATGACCATTTGAAAAGATAAATAAACTATTGTAATGTTTTTTGTCTTTGTAGGCCTCAAGCTAATAAAATACTTTATTGCAGTTATTAGGATTGCTTCTCTGTTGACACGAAACAAACTTTTTTAAACTCATTTGAAATATCACAACACAAAAGCCACTTGAAACTATTCCCACTAGAAGTTTGTGTCAGTAGTTTTGATATAAACGTTCTGGAGCTCAGCTTGGGTTGCTAGGTGACGGGCTGAGCTAGGGTGGGGTTGCTAAGTGACGGGCTGAGCTCGGGTGGGGTTGCTAGGTAAAGGCCTAATGCCTATTGACTGCGACTTATAAATGTAAGTAAGAGTCTTTCAATCTTTGCCAAACTGAAGGGTGGATTTCTGAGCTTCTCCAGTAGGTGGAGTCTACTTTGTTTAGAAATGAACCAGAGTAATAAAAAAAACATGCAGGAATCTAAAGCCTAATTGCATGCGGCTTATGGAGACAAAAGATTTAATAAACAAACTACAGCTCTGTTGGTGATGTGTAGAGTTGTTGTTGGGATGTTTTAGTCAGGCCTGGATATTTTCTGTAAAAGAAAAGGCTTTTGTCTTTTAACCCACAGACCTTATGAAGGTCCAAGTCGTAAGCAGAAACCTCTGCTGGTTCTACGTCATGTCCAGAGTGTGAAAACCAATAGGAACAGTTTTTTTTCTCTCCAACAGATTTTAGTTGAGTTGTGGAAAATGTCACATTAAAGGTGGAAAAAGGTGGGGCGTGCCGTGGCGGCGTAGGGGATGGCGCAACCCATATTTGGAGGCCTTCAGTCTTCGACGTGGCCAGCGCGGGTTCAACTCCCGGACCCGGCGACATTTGCCGCATGTCTTCCCCCCTCTCCTTCCCCCTTCCTGTCAGCCTACTTGTGTAAAGGGGGACACTAGAGCCCACAAAAAGACCCCCTGGAGGGGTAGAAAAAAAAAAAAAGGTGGTAAAAGGTCTGAAATGATTAATCTTGGTTGGACCCGGCATCTTAAGAGGATGTGAAGATTTTTATGCCCACTACAAAGTATGAATCACAACAAGTGCAGTTTCTGAATTGATACATCTCAAGAAAATCTATCGGAGCAGCAGGAAAATAGTTAAATCCCTATAAAGGTGTGGGATAAACACAACTCTCTGTAACAGCATACAAATACCACTTATGGCTTTTAAATATCTATTTTTTTAAATCTATGACCCAAATGAGTTTCATTGGCATTAAATCTAAACACAAGCAAGCGTTACATGAGAAGCCAAAGAAGAAAAACACGCGTTTTATAACCACAAAGCACATAAAAGATGGACGCAGCCACAAAACATTCCTTTCTTTCACTATTAATTTGAATTTAGGCTTCTACAACCTTAATCACTGACTGAATTTGGTCCACAAAAAGCCCCATTCACTTCACCGATACTTTTAATCTATATTTGTTCATCGTTTGCAAAAAGACAATCAAAAGATAAGAGTTTAGTAATACTTAAATCCTGCCCTTGGAGATAGTGAGATTCACAGATTTGTGAGAGAAGAAAAGTCCTTTTCTGACTGGCCTTTTCACACAGTCTGCTCAAGGTGCGAGCGAAGAACCTTTGGTGTTTATAGTCGTCTCGTTAGTAAGGAACGGAGGAGAATGTGGGGGGTCAAAGGGCACCTCTGAACCAGGAGATGTCACAAAGCTGCATCAACGCTTGTCTGTAAAAGAAAGCCAAGACAGCGGGGGAAAAAAAACAACCTGGAATCAGAGACGCCGTTTGGGATTCTGCCAAGTTTTTCCACAATGCCTCGCACTAGTTTTCACAAGACTTTCAACATTTTTGAACAGTTACAGGAATATTCTGGTGTATTTTAGTGGGATTTTACATGATAGATCAACAGAATGTAGTGCATAAATATGAAGTGGAAGGAAAATAACAAATCTGCGTCTTAATTAATTAAAAACTATCTAAAAGGTGAGGCATACTTATTTAGCCTTCCACGTTAATTACTTTGTATTACTTATCAGGGAGATATGGAAGCTCATTATAAGTAAATAATTTCTTAATATTGGTTAAAAAGTACTTGCTCTATAGGTAGATTATTTCACTTATACCATGGGAAATTTGTCTTGTTATAAGTAACTTTATCTACCAATGGAACTAGTACTTTTTAACCAATGTTAAGGAATTATTCGCTTAAAACAAGCACCTATATCTGGCCAAAGACTTACTTGTAAGTTAGTTTTGACTCATTTCAAGTGAAATAAGATATTTGCACCAGAAGTTAAACTTAAAATAGTTGGTAAGATTTGGTGTTTTTGGAGTGAAATATCTCAGGCTCAGTGAGATTAGATGCAAAGTGTCGGTGCAGCAGAAATGACAAGTTTCTGAATCTCGGATTCAGCAGAATTTAAAATATGATTTGACCTGAACTTGTCGCTCTAAAGTGAAATTTCCTTGCAGTGTCGTATTTTTTGCCAGTTATGATTTGTTTAAGGCTGGATGATGGTTTTGCAGCTTGGATTGAGAGCTGCAAGTAATTATTTTAGTTACCAATTAATCCATCGCTTATTTTAAAGATTAAGTGAATAAATCTGTAGATTTTTCACTTAAGCCTACTATTTTTGGAATACATTAAAAGATGAAAATTAATGAATAAATGCGTTTTAAATAAGAAAATAAACATGTATTGGTATAAAATTCTATAGTAAATACTTGGTCATTTTTAGTGGAAGATGTATCTGATGCAAAAAAAACAAAAAACGTCTTACAACATGTGAAAAGCTGCTTGATTTAACATCAATACAGTGTAGGACTGATCTGGTGACTAACTTTTGGATTAGCCGACTAATAACAGAATAACAAAAGCCTCCTAATAAGAGGGGGTTTTTTTATTAATTTTTTTTTTTTTTTACAGATTTTTACTAGGTGAAGTAAAACTAAGACGCTTCAGTTTTTAGTAAAACAGATTTACAGACAGAGGGTGTTTTTTTCCATTTTAATAATTTTTTTGTAAAGTTTTGTTTTAATTACTGCTCTGAATGTGTTATTTCAGCAGTCTGTATAGTCCACTTAATATTCGATTACTAAATTAGTTGATCTGATTAATCGTTTCAGCTCTACTAAGAATATTGTCTCATAATGTAACTTTTCTTTAAACTTCTCCATAATTTTATGTTTTATCTGATGAGTAAAGGAAGCTTAATATAATTTGAGACACTTCAATTTTTAATTTAAGACAATGGAAAACTAACAATTTCCCTTTAACTTGTCAATTATACACCAATTTGTGTTGGTTTGTCACACTAGATCCCAATAAAACGCATAAATTTGTGCTCAAAAGAGGTGCGAGTACTTTTGCAAGGCAGTGTTCATTCTGAAAACACACAGAGAAATGAGCGGGAATGACCAAATATGGCAGCTGTGACTCCATGTTTTGTCAAAGGCTGTGTGAGAAGGGCCATAGGCTTTCTACAAACACAAGATCGCCCCTTGCTGGCAATTAGAGAAAATGCAGGTGTTTGCATTCCTTCTGGTGACCAGCAGGGGGCGAGCAAGCTGTGTCCATCTTTCACATACAATCCATGGCTAAACAGGAAGCCTATCCCATGTTTTTATAACTTACAAAAATAGAATCTTGATCTTTTAATCCTTTACTAAAGATTGTTTTGAGATTTTAAACCTCTAAAAATCTTAAATAGGAAACATCTGGATACAAGAAAAAGAAAGGAAAGACAAGCAACAGAAACCCACAATCGCTCTGTTTAACAATTTCCTGCAGATTCAACCACACCAGTTCAAAATTTGAAAACAAATGGGGGAAAAAACTCCCATAAGGATTAAAGGCACAGAGGTTTCAGCAACCCAGAGAATCAACACAGTGAGCCAAAAATCATTATAAGTCCCATTATTTACATAAAGGAAGACATTCCTCCTTTTCTGGTTTCCCCTCAAATGGTTTAGTTTGAAGAGAGGAATAATTTGAAGACAGACAGTCCAGATTTTCACCCCATCAAAGCAACAGAGTGTGATAGTGGGTCTCTGTGGCCTGGAGGAGGAGAAGAGGAAGAAGCTTTTTACCACCCTGGAAAGAGAAAGACAAAGGAAGGGAAAGAGAGAGAGGAAACGAGGAATAAAATACAGGATGACGTGAAAAGAGGGAAAGAACAGGATGGTCAATGAGGAAAAAAGCAGAACTGATCAGAAATTATTAGTGATCACAGGTAAAATTTGATAAATTGGCAGATTTAGGATTAGTTTCGATATATGGAGAATCAAAGAAGAGCCCCAGTTTTAATGCACACTTCTTTGCTTTCATGTTTTGTGAAAAATTTTAGTTTTACTCACATTTTTGACTGGGTTCATTGTCCGTGGTCATCTGGACGTAATTGAAGGGGAACAAGCCGGTGACGCCATTAACCTCTCCCCTCCACCAGTCGGGGTTGCTCTTGTCTAAAACATTGATCAGTTGCCCTTTAGAGAAGCTCAGCTCGTCCTGGTTGGCTGCTGTGTAGTCGTATATGGCGATCACTTGGCAGACTGAAAACGAGAAAGAAAAGAGTTATTATTTATGAAAATCTTTATTTATTCTACTTGGGTGTCGCATCCAGAGCTGTTGCGTCTTACCAGGCTGTTGAGCAGGAGTGGATTTTCCGCTGTTGGAGCCCAATATTTTGACATGAGCGGAAGGGAACCAGCCTTTCTGACGTTTCTTACCACGCGCCTGAATCAGAGGAAATCAAAAAGCACACGGATCACAAAATTTTAATCACCGAGAGGATGCACAAAAATGCATCCGCAAAGAACACGTTGATTTTTACAAGAATTACATTGTTATTATGAAGTTACACCACACATTTTCTCTTATGAGAGCAAATGGACAGAAGCAAAGCTTTATCCAAACATAATACACGTCAACACAAACTGATTTACTTTAGAGTATTAAATAAATAACTTCAATTGCACAAAATGCAAATTTTGTTTAAATTGAAGACTGTTTTCTTTTAATATGAAAATTATTCATCAAGCTGCATTTCTACAATTGAGCGTGTAGTTGCAGCAGTTCGTACTCCTGACTCAGCAAGCCAACGGAAATTCAGCGCTATAACGGCTGTTAACGGAAAACACTCAATGTTGCTCTCATATCTATCTGTTAACAGCCAAATTAGTAATATAATTATAGCAGTGTTTAAGTCCATGCTAATATGGAGCAAGTTGGCCATTTATCTCTGAGTGTGTAATGGTTAAGTGTAATTTTTTAGCTTGCGTAAGCTAGCCGTTAACCGTTACAGGTGTTGCACCATATTCTGTGACCGCCGTATATTGTGACAGTGGGAGGCGCTGTTGCAGTTTTACACCATACTTAGCCATACTTCGGCTTAACGTTAAACGAAAAATAAGACAACACTGAACAAAGAATAAGAAGTAAACATCTTAGCAGTATGGTTATCACCTTGAGATATTGTTACCACACTGTAACTTAATACTATTAAGTTAAGTAAAAGAACTGTTTCTGCATTTCTGAAACAGTTCTTATACCATTAACAAAAATTGACTTATATTGAAGATGAAGGAGAGAGTTAGCAGAAAGAAGTTTAGTTTTTATTTAGTATTTTACAATAAGTTGCATTGTGGTCACAATATCTCATAAGGACTATCATATTCTGTGACCATGTATATTTCCATAATATACATGGAAATATACAAAGACGCTTGTTGTTGCTCTCATCTGTTAGCAGTGTTGAGGAATGTTTAAAAATATTAGAAATATAATTATCACACACCTGAAGTTCTCCGAGCCACCAACCAGACGGGTTCTTGCTGAAAATGAGGATAAGCTGACCACTTTCCAGACTCAGCTGCTCCGGGCTAGCAGAGCTGTAGGCTTTGGTCACCTGAGCGATCTCTGCACACATGACATCATCATAACTTTAAATTTATGACCAAGATTTGAATTTCCATTCTTCGTAGTTACTTAGGAAAATTGTACACTTAATAAAATTGAGTTAAATAAAGCAAACATTGAGCAAAGTGCACCAGTGTGTCTTCAAAGTGCTCTTTCTTTTTACTGTGACTGCACACTGACTTAAAAAGTCAAAGGACAACAAGTTGACAATCTTAAACAAGAGAAAACATAAGAGCTTACCTTGCTTTTTCTTTCCAGATACACTTGATGTCTAAAAGGAGAAAAAATAACTTCAATTTAATGCATATAAACATTCACACAAACTAAAGGAACACATGATGATAACATGCTATATGTATACTTTGTGGCGTTTATTTTTAATTTTTTCAAAATAAATTTAAAAGCTATCAAAAACAAAACACTTTGTATTTCAGTTTGCGAATGTTATCAATTAGTTTATCGTTACCATCACAGCATGACAAACTTATTGGGGTCATTCTTGTGCCTTTTTACTTCAGCACAATTTCTACATTGCAAGAAATTATGATGAACATGTAAAAGTTTGAGCCCGTGTAGCATTATTCAGAGTTTGTGCAGAGTGTCCTTACGTCAGCCTCTTTGGGTTTGACATAGTTGCTGGGGAAGGCGCCCGTGTGTTCGCCCGTCGACCCGCGCCACCACTCTCCTTCCCGCTGGCTCACCAAGATTACGTCGCCCTCTGAGAACGTCAAATCATTGGGCTCTGGAGACTCGTACGTGTACAGCGCCACATACTCTGCAATGACAAAAGCAAAAAATAGATACACTCTACTGATAATGCAGTTAGACACGACAAGAAAGACAATTTTCTGTGTTAATGGTATAAAGCCACAGTAACTTGGGTTTTACTCTACCTTCAAGCTGAAGGGGGTCAACTGTATCTGAGGTAGAGCTCTTGGGTCTAAAAGCAGAGAAAAACTTCTTTCATTATTCTTTTACATTTGTTTTGCATGAATCCTAAACAGAAAGCAAGCTTGTGTAAATAGAAGCTCCTGAAGTAAACAGTGAAGTTTGTAACAAACACTGGACTGACAGGTAAAGCAAGAGCAACAGCTACAGATTCAGTTTCACCACAACATTCATCCTCAGTACCAGCCGACATTCATCATACACAGACCAGCAAGTACAACTTACATTAATGTAAAGACTTGATTGACTTTAGTATTGTTGGTAAGAATTTTGAAAAAATAAGAGGGAAAGTCTGTGCTTGCAGATGTGACTCCCTCCTTTTGGAACTTGATTTCCAAATAAAAAGCAAAACACATTTCTAATGGAAAAACATACAACTATTCATTGATATTTTAACAGTTTGATGGTTTTACCAATACATTCTGACTCTACAGGCCCTTTACGAACACATTTTTGATTTGGCCCAAAATTAAAATGAGTTTGACACGCCTGGTTGTTACATTTCTGGATTTGAAATTCTTGTTGCACATTTAAGGTGAACTCCATTCAGGGTTTTCATTAGCTCTGAGCTAAGGTCATGAAAATGAACAATAATAAAAAACTTTTGATGGCGCTCCGATTCATGACTTACTCTGACCCATCGTCTTCTCCCAGGACCGTCACGTAGGTTTTGGGGAACCAGCCCTTTTCGCCGTTCAGCTCCCCCAGCCACCAGTTCTCCTGCTGCTCCAACACGTGAATCACGTCGTCCTTGTTGAAGTTCAGGTGGTTGTCCGTCTTTGCCGTCCAGGAGCAGAGCGCCTGAGCCAAAACGTTCCCCATCACTGGCTGCAACGGAAGAGACAGCTCAGCGAACGAGCGAAGATCCTGAGGACCCGGAGGCGGTCGCCTTGGTTACCTGTCCGTGCGTCTCAGGAGCCGGGTGTGGAGACTGCGTTGGGGTGAAGGCAGACTTTGTGCCTGATCCCTTTGCAGCTTCCAGCGCGTTGGAAAGCTGCGCCTGGATCGACGCTTGAGGAGCGGCAGCGGCGAGTTTGGCTGAATCCGACGGGCCGACCTTTTCAACGTAGCTCTCTGGAAAATATCCCATCTTCCCCTGCTTGCTGCCGTACAGCCAGCCCTCCTCTTTCTCCGTTGTCTCGTCCACCTGGCAGCAAACAGACAGGATCGATTTTTACATCACGAGAAGGAGGCAGGAGACTTTTGACCAAGAGAATAACTTCTGAGTCATCAGCTACATTCGCCTGAGGGAAGTTGGCAAAGATTTTTTTTGATAAATATTTAACAAAGCTATTAATTAATGTTTTCAGAGGTCATAAAAGGTCAAGCAGCAATTCCATACTTACAACATCCAACAAATTTGGTGCCAATCAACTGTGATATTTTATCTGTAGAAACATGGCACAATTTATACAGCTCTGGAAATAATGAAGTGTCCACTTAAAATGATCAGTTTCTCTGATTTTACTCTTTATAGGTTTATGCTTGAGTAAAATGAACATTGTTCTTTTATTCTATGAACTACTGACAACACGTCTTTGAAATTCCAAGCAAAAATTTTTTATTTATTTGCAGAAAACAAGAAATGGTGAAAATAACTAAAAAGATGCAGTGCTTTCAGACCTCAAATAATGCAAAGAAAACAAGTTCATATTAATTTAGAAACAACAAAACTAATGTTTTAACTCAGGAAGAGTTCAGAAATCAGTGTTTGGTGGAAAAACCAGGAGGTTTTCAAAGGGGTTCACTGCAGTGGACTCTTAAGTTTTTCCAGAGTTTTATAAGTTTTGTTTGATTTTGTGAAGGGGGGTAAAGCTGACCTTTGATGACCTTTGACCCTGGAAACATTTTTCATTTGTAAAATTTTAAAAATGATAATGGCACAGGTAAAAGAATTGCTGCGCAAACATCACAGCTCAGTTGATTGACATCATATTTTGTTTGGTTTGAAGAAGGTGAGCGGAGATACCTTTAACCTTTAACCTGCATTTTCAACGCCGTCTGAACGGCCCGATTCCAATCTTAACACCAACAAAATAGTCTGATCTCTGCCACTTCCATAAAAGGCACAAATCTGGATAAGCATCAGATTCTTTCAAAGTGTCTGTAGTCAGAACTGTCAGGTCGCATTTGGAGGGTTTCCCGCTTCCACCTCTGGAAGTTTATTGTGATGTAAACAAATCAAATAAAGGCATTAAGATTTAGAGAACAGACACAGAAACAAAAGTAAATGTGTGAAAAATGATCGACCTTTGCAGTCATTTAGTTATTTGTAGTACGGAGTGTTTCTGTTAATGTGGTTCATAAATGACAAAAAAGTAAGAAAAAGTATTACATAATGAGAAAAAAAAAACAACTATATTACAATCGTAGATTTCATTACTGATAATAATAGAAATAGTACTACTTATAGTAATGAAAATAATAAAGTGAGAACAAAGTTAGCCATGACAAATTGACACTGTCTGCCCCCGAGTGAGAGACATGAAAGATGCAGCAGAAAGAGCCAGAACTGGTAAATCAGGACGTAAACAATGGATGAAATTTATGATTATGAATTAATAAAAGAACTATAAATCAATAAATTGTTGCAGTTAATGTTCCACCAAGTGTTGTCGCTATTAGTTGTTGTTTTTTTTATTTAATCAGCTTCGTTCGTCTTGTTATAATCTGGTAGCGATGTCATCGGCTCCACTGCTGAATAAACTTTGAAATTGATCCATAAACGTCTCCGTCCATCATCGTTTCTGACATGTGATGTCAACAATCTTTTCTGAGCATACGGGTCGCTTTGGGGTTGTAAACCATTCATAAAGAATCTCATTGGATTTAATTAGTTTAATGAATCAGATTTCATAAAACCATCAGCCTTGAGCGTTAAACCCAGCTGCGTTTCTTTAGTGACGTTTTTACCTCGATGATGTCGTCTGCTTCAAAGCTGAGCTCTTCGTTGTTGCGTGCGGTGAACGGGTAAAGTGCTTTGTAGGAAGTGAGGGCAGCAGACTTCCTGTGCTGCGCGGCCTTCGGCTGTCCACCTGTAGCAGCGGGATCAGGAGGTGAATTAATCTGGATTATAATCCAGGAGAAAACAGAGTTTTTCTGCTCACCCTTCCTCTCCTCCAGGCCTCTCAGCAGAGCTGTCAGCTTCTCCTGGATGTCCACCTTCCCTCCGTTCGGCTGCTGCTTACGGGATCCCTCCTCCCTCTTCTTCTTCTCCTCCAGCTCTGCTTTTCTTCTCTCCTCTTCCTCCTTTCGCTTCCTGTCTTCCTCCTGCTGAAGTTTTCTCCTCTCTTCCTCTCGCTTCCTCTTGTCCTCATCTTCCCTCCGTTTCTCCTCCTGCTCGCTCTTTCTCCTCTCATCAGCGTCTCGGAGCGCCGCCTCCGCTGCTCGTTGTTTCCTCCTCTCCTCTTCCTCCTTCTCCCTCCGGCGCTCATCCTCTTTCTTCTCCTCCATCATCCTCCTTCTATCCTCCTCCCTCTTCCATCGCTCCTCCTCTTCCTTACGTTTCCTCTCCTCCTCTTCTTTTCTCCTCTTTTCTTCCTGCCTCCTCTCCTGCTCCAGCTGCTTTCTCTCCTCCTCTAGTTTCCTCCTCTCTTCCTCTAGTTTTCTCCTCTCCTCCTCCTGCCTGCGTCTCTCTATCTGCCTCACATGCTCCTCCTCCTCTCTTTTCTTCCTCTCCTCCTCTTCTCTCCTTTTCCGTTCGGCCTCCTCCTTCGCTCTCAGCTCTCGCTCCGCCTGCTCCCTGGCAGCCTGGAGGAGAGCCTGTCTCTCCCTCTCCTCTTCCTCCCTCTTTTTGGCCTCCCTTTCTTCCTCCAGTCTCCTCTGACGTTCTTCTTCATCCTTCCTCAGCTTCTCCTGCCGCTGGCGCTCCTTTTCCAGTTTAATACGCCTGTGAAGACATTCATGGCGTTACTATAAAACATACTCCTAATGAAGAAGACGACTAAATCCTAAATATCATTTATGATGAAATCTATAAAGTTCTGCTGTGGACCTTTGAGTTTCCTCCTCTTGTCGCTTCCTCTCCTCCTCCTGTGCCTTCCTTCGAATCAACTCGCGCTGCTTCTCCTCCTTGACGCTCTGCAGTTTCTCCAGAGCCGCCTGCTGCTTCCTCTGGCTTTCCTTCAGTTCCTGACACACATTAAAAAATAAAAACACAACGAGAAGCAAATCGTGATCATCAATTTACCAGGACGATAAATTGTCCCAAAATGATTCCAGTAAACAACATTATTATCATGAGAGCGTTTTCAATAGCAAGTAAAACAATAAACAGAAGGAATATTAAAAACCACACAAAACAAAATCCATAAATGAAAGACTGTGACATCTCAGTAAACAAAATTGCCCTTTGAAAAATATTAATAATCAGAATTAAAATTATCGAGCCATCGTTTACACCAGGGATGCCCAAATTGTGGCCTGTGGGCCATTTGAGGCCATCTGGATGATTTTGTTTGGTTCCTCGGTCCAGAATTCAAGAATGGAGTGTAAACGCCAGAAGTGTCAAACTCATTTTCACTTTTG
The DNA here is from genome assembly GCF_019740435.1 of Gambusia affinis. Classification (NCBI taxonomy): domain Eukaryota; kingdom Metazoa; phylum Chordata; class Actinopteri; order Cyprinodontiformes; family Poeciliidae; genus Gambusia; species Gambusia affinis. The sequence goes on along the minus strand of NC_057869.1, from coordinate 11,741,653 downwards.
GGCCAAATCAAAAATCTGAGTGCTCTTAAAGGGCCGGTTCTGCCAGAATGTATTAATAAAACCATTAAACTGTTAAAATATGAATAAGTAGCAGTTTGTTTCAGCATTCAGTGTTTCTTAAAATTAAATCTAGAACATCTTTTCACGCTGATCAGTCCTTCCAGGATTTCATGATAGTCTTTTTTTAATTTTTGAAATTAAAATCCCAGATTTTGAGGCGCTAATTTAGAATTATTTGTAGGGATTTTTACGATATTTGAGCTTATGTATGATGCTAAACGTGGATTTTTATTAATCGCCATAACGATCACTGACTATAACTTGACATCAAGTAAAGCTGAGGCAGCTGTCACTCCAAGTCATATTTGAACAATTTTGGGAAACGTTTGCAAGTGAAATCTACAGATCTGTAGATTTAGAGTGAATTTTGTATGTTTTTTACATACTGGTGTAATTTAGAGTCTCGAGGGCCACATAAAAAGCTACAGAGGGCCAGATTTGGCCCCGGGGCCTTGAGTTTGACACATGCATTATACAGACAAAGTATTTTTCTTTTATCAACAATATTTCTGTTTTCATTGATTACACTTTGCTAAAATCAGCAAACGCTGCTCAACCCTGGTTGCCAAAAAAAAAAAAAAAGCAAAGAAAAACGAGGACAATAGAAACTGAAAAAGTTTTGGAAAATGTTTAAGACCCTGTTTATATTTTACAGATTACTTTTCTACAAAATTTAGACTTAACATGTTTATTTAGTATTTTATTGAGGAGATAAAAACAACAAGTGTCTTTAAAAAAAGGGAATCTTTTCAGTTTTAATTAAAACAAATGTGGCCCTCGAGTTCTCTCAACAGTTTTGTCCCTAATGACAAAAAGTTTGAACACTGCTGGTCTGCACTAATATTTTACAGTTTACAGGAGAGGCAGTACAAAAAACAAGGATAAGAAATGAAACAAGTCAGGACATGAACACATAAACAACTCTGTGAAAGACACAAAGAAAATAGAGAAGAAGTTTTAAAGAGACCTAAGGCAAAACCTTTAGTAGATGGAAGAGTTTACGGAGGCAGGCCAGCAGACAGAAGACAGGCTGGAGCATTTTGTCATCAGCTCCCAAAAACTGAGGCAGGAAATATGGAGGGATGCAAGAGGAGGACAGGTTAGAAAGGAAGTGAGGAAGGAGCAGCAGACGAGGTTAAAGGGAGAAGTGGGACGAGACAGAAGATAAAAAGAAAGAACAAAATAAGTCTAAGAAGCATTAGGGAGTGTTCGAGATCCAAATGTTTGCAGAAATGTAACATTAATGTGAGGAAAAAATAATTTTCTTTACAGACATGCATCACTCTACTAGTCTACATCCCAAACAACTCGTACAATTAATTGATATTCTGTTTTGTGAAACCACTGTACAAATAAACACAATTTTCTACTTATCTTTTCTTATTTATTTAAAATTAAACGCGAAGAAGAATTGAAGTCAAACTGTTTGTGAGCACAAACTTGCCGACTAATGTAAGAGTTCAACACATTAAAGATATCTAATTTAATCTGAAATAAATGTAACTATTTTACATCGGTACAGAGTCTTCTGAGATCAAATCTATCAGCTTTTTCTGCAGAATCTCCTCATGACAGCAGAATTTCAGCTTAAACCAGTGAAACTCATTTCTCCTGATTCAAAAGTCTCATCAGTGCAGGGTTTTAGAGATCCAGGTGCCAATCTTTACATTAATTAATATTACATTAGTCAATATGTAAAGAGCAGCAGTAATGTTGGCTCCTTCATCTAAAGCTTTTTGTTTCATTGATCATCCAGATCTGGGAGTCGAACTCATTTTCGTTTTGGGCCAAATCCAGAACACGAATGCTCTTAAAGGGCCGGTTGTGCCAGAATGTATTGATAAAACCTGTTCACAAACTTAAAATATAAATGAACTCTTAAAATGAAATAATGTTATTGAACATCTTTTCAGTTCCTCCAGGATTTTGTGATTGTTTTTGTGGGTTTTTGTTTTTACAATAAAAGTCAAAGTATTTGTGGTTCTCATTTAGAAATATTTCCACTTATTTATGACATTAAATGTGACTTTTTATAACTCGCTGTGTAGATCATAAACTATTATCTGACATCAATTAAGGCTGAGGCAGCTGTTTAGTACAAGTAAGAAAGTGTTTGACATTTATTGAGAAAAATATTCAATAAACTCCCAATTATTATCACAAAAAAAGTGTGTGGATTTGTTGATTTTGTGTAAATTTTCACAATAAATCTCAAGAAACTGGAGGGACTGATTGATATAATCTGGCAGTAAATGAATAAAAACCGTATTGATTTGACTGATAACATAATATTTAAGCACACTTAGTGTTTAGTCTAGAATCTAGACTAAATTTGAATTTGAAATCTTTGGATTAGAATCAGAGTACCGTAATATGTGCAAACAACAAGGTGGTGTTATGACACTACCTGGACAACAGTTCATTCTTTGAATTAGTTGAGAAACGTCTCTGTAAAAAGTGTCAGTAGCTTCACAGATGTAGATAAATATAGAAACATTAGAGAGATAAAAGCCCTGAATGCCTTTCGCTCTCTCCTACCTGCATGTCTTTGTTGTACTGGTCCACCTGAGCCAGCTTGGCAGCCGTTTCTTTCTCCAGAGCCTCCAGCTGGTCTCTCAGTTTCATGCATGTCCCTCTCTTCTCTGTGACTCCCATCTTGAAGTTGGACACAGTTGAAGCTACAAGAAGGTCAGAAACACACAATTTCACAGTCAGAGAACATTAAGAAAACTCTTAACATCTTTCCAGTCAGAGGTCAATACTTTTGTGAGGTTGCCTTTAAAATCACATTTCACTTTACAAACTAAGCAGCTTCAAACTGTTTGATATTAATCTGAGTTCAGATCAGAGCTCTGTGGGACCAACCCTCAGTACTAACCAGGCAGGTTATTCAGAGACATATTCTGGAGTTTTTCTGCCAGTCGTTTCTTCTCTGGAGTCAGCTGGGACAACTTCCTCTGAAACTCCTGACCACAGGCAAACACAAACAATTAAATTAATTAAATACATGTAACATCAAATAGATGTTTTCTGCTAATTTGATATTTAAAAGTATCCAATTCATCTCATGGTCTTTGATTAGATTGGATAGAGAGATTTACAGATAAATTAGAAAGACAGATATAGAGAAATTAGAGAAATTAGAGAGAGAGATATATAAATTAGAGACAATTGATAATCTACTAAACTTGGGTTCTGATCTATAAAGTATAAAAGAATGAATAAATAATATTTCACTCAACTTTCCAAACATCATTATGAATGCGTTAAAGTATGATTTATTTGACCAAACAGAAGAACGGATCAAACCTCTATCTGTCTTTGCAGTGCTTTCAGATCCTGTTGCCGTGTGTCTTTCTTCTGATCTAGAAGATCGAACTCTGACCTCTGGAGTTTCTTGTTGTTCTGAATGTCCCGCAGTCGGTCAGAAATCTGACGCTGTTTGTTACCCTGAAAACAAAGAGTTGAGACAAATTTCCAACTTTGCATGCATCTGGATGGAAAATGAGAAAAAAAAAAAAGTGTCTTTCCAGGACTCACCACTGCTTCCAGCTCCATCTCCAGATTCCTCTTCTTGGCCTTCAGCTTGATGATCTCGTCCTGCTCCTGCTCCTTCTTCATCTTCAGCTCGGCGCGCTTCCTCCTCTCAAACTCCTCCTTCCTCTGTCGCTCGAGCTCCCGCTGCGCCGCCTGAAGTCACCAGAGGTCAACAGGGTTCACACAGTAACATTCAAGCACTTCTCAAGCATTTTCAAGGTAAGTTTTTAAACTTCTCCAGCATCACACTCTGGAGATAAAAGTACAAATAAGAAAAATAAATAAATAAAATACAGCTTCAATTCACTATTATATGCTGTTATTCATAAGTGTTTATAATTTTTTGATAGCATTCACATGTAATTTTATGCTTTGATACATTTGATTCATTGGTCTGAATGAAATGGTGGAGTCAACTGACTGACTCACTCATTGGTAACCTAGCAACAGCCTTTTGACTAATTTGTGGTTACCTAGCAACAATCTGTTGAGTAACTGGCGCAGCAGCAGTTTAAAGTCTGCTTCACAACTGCTTAAAAATAAAAAAAAAAACAACACAGTGGAGTGAAAACTGTGGATGAAACAGAAAAGTCCACTCATTTTGTAAACATTTTTGATATTTACAACAAAAAACGAATCAATATTTATTGATATTGACCAATATAAAACGCTCATATTGTGATGTGTTTTTTTAGCCATACTATAGAAATAATAGATATTTATTACATTGAAAAAATCCAAACAAATTGTGTTAAGATAAACAATCTTCCTGTTTAAATTAAATTAAAGGTTTAAACCCATTATACAAAGAAAGTTACAAAAAAGAAAATCTCTAAAAAAATGTCCATGTGAAGTTTTCTGGCATTTAATAAATCTAAATAATTTTGGTAATTCTTACCGACCTAAAACAAGAAAAATTTAGTCTGATTTAACTTCAGACAGTGAGAAAAACATTTAAATGTAAATGTTTTCCATATGTAGGCTTTAATCAAGTGTTAGATCCTAAAAAACCTAAGGTGAAGGTCGCTCAGCACTGAGTACACCTCACCTCTTTTCTCTCTATCTCTCTCTGCCGCTCCAGTTCCCTCTGCCTCTCCAGTTCCCTCTGCCTCTCCAGTTCCCTCTGCCTCTCCAGTTCCCTCTGTCGCTCCAGTTCCCTCTGCCGCTCCAGTTCCCTCTGCCGCTCCAGTTCCCTCTGCCGCTCCAGTTCCCTCTGCCTCTCCAGTTCCCTCTGCCTCTCCAGTTCCCTCTGCCGCTCCAGTCTTTGCTCCTCTTCCTTCCTCCTCCGCTCCTCCGCCTCACGGGCCTCCCTCTCCTTCCTCTCGCGCTCCTCCCATTCTTTCTGAGCGCGCCGCTCCTGCTCCTTCCTCTCCGCCTCCAGCAGAGCCAGTCGTCTTTTCTCCAGCTCGGCATTCCCCTGCTCCAAGTTGGCTTTGAACTTATCCTCAAATGACACTGGAATGGAAAATGTAGTTTTCATGTTTATTTTTTTAACTCATCGTCAATCTTGCTAATGATGCTAAAAAAAAAGATGCTATTGAATGTGAAATAATTTAAAACTAGAAGTTGTGGGAGTACTGACTGTTAGTTTTGGGTTTCTGTGGCAGTTCTGCATTGAGGTCGTCAATCATCGCCGAATAGAGGTTAGAGCTGGAGCCATTCATTGCACTCCTGTAACGCAGATTAAAAATAAATGACTACAAAACATCTTTAAATTGGCAACTAGAGTCAGTGTTGTGCCAAAGTTATTTCAAGAATGTTCCCATGTTTTCTAAACCGTTTCCAGACACTGTCGTCATACCTCTGTGAGGGCGGTACCAACTCGGTCGGCAGGGTGAGTGGCAGCGGTTGTCCGCTCTTTGCCATGTCAACAAGATGCATAGCCAGAACAAACTCCTCCGCATTCAGATTTCCATCCTTATTCACATCAGACAAAGTCCTGCAGTCGTAACAAATCAGTAATTAAAGTTTTCACAAAATTGTAAAAAGAATATTATGCATTTTCCAGCTAGAGTATCATTTCGTAGCACAATGAAGTGACCTTCAATTGCTGTAAAAATGCTGTTAATATTAATTATAACTTACAATAAAATACAAATTCTACTTGGTAATTTAATGTCTTAAAATTGGGCCCATGTCTCTTTAAGAAACTCCCGATCTTTCCAAGATTGTTGCATTATGGCTATTCTATTTACCCTTTAACAGTGATTTTAGGAATATACGTAGATCGTATATTGTTACAGTTGCACCAGCTGTTGGCTAATTGTTGCTGGCTAGTCTGAAGGAGCTGAGTGGAGGAATCACAGGGGAATGATGCTCTGTGAGGCAGAAGCTTGTAGACTGCAACTCTGAGGAGGAGCTGCGTCTTGAAGGCGGGGCTTGGTCCACCCAGGCATTTTGAACAGCTGAATGGTTGCCATGGAGATTAAAAGATTTCTCAAACATGCATGAAAAACTCAAAGCAACATGTCAAAACTAAGGAACATTTAATGTCCTATTTCCAATAAATGGTTGTGGACTTTTGGAAGTTTAAAAAGTGTAAATTGCATTAGACCAAAGAATTATTGTGATTTGCTTTAGATTTATATAGTTATTATATATGGTCTATAATCAATCCACCAAGTTGAGAAGAAAAACATCCGGAGAAAAGATTTTCAAGTATTATGATCTCTGATTGAAACAGGCTTTTTATGGAGAAACTGCTGGAATCATTCAACATTTTCAATTTTATTTGAGTATTTTTAAATACTTTCTTTTCTAATATTTTTCTGGTGTTCATTAATTTGGATGTTAGATAATAGTTTTATTTTTATTCTCATCTAATCTTTTATTTTCAGTAAAAATTGTATTTTCTTCCCGTTTTTGTCTGCTATTTATCATTTAATCTGTGGATTTATCATATTCAGGGTTTTAAACTTTCCACAACCTTCTGCTGTTCTCATGATACTTTGGTCACAAACATTCTCAGAGGTTTTCCCAGAATCTAAATATTTATACTGATATTAATTTACACCCTGATGGACTCTGTTTACTAAACTGAGGAAAAATGTTTGGCCTGGATTGTTTTAGGGGTATTAGAGTAAAGGGCGCTCTTAAGCAAGCCTTGTATAATTTTTATTCCACTTCACAATTATGAACTACTTGGTGTAGTTTCATAAAATACATTGAAATTTGTGATTTTAACATGAAAAGTGTGACACAGTTTAAGCTGCATGGATCATTTTGCAGAGACTGGATATGAATGAAACAGAGATCATGTTTCTCTTTGACTGGAGACAAATGTTCTCACCAGATGGAGGCCAGCTGCGTCTGTGTCAGCATCGTAGTTGCCATGGCGTTTCTCACCTGTTGACCTGGAAACATGAATGAAAAATGTCATGGTGGTTTGTGCAGCACAGATAGGTATGCATCAGAGCAGTAAGTCTCTGTTTTAACTAAGTCACATCTCAGATGTTTCTGTCAGATAAAAGAAATAAAAACAGTAAATGAATGCAACAGCTTGGGTGGAGCAATGCAAAAAAAAAAAAGCCACTTATGTAACTTGCTTTACGTGTCTGACTGCATTGATCTGGAAAACATATGTAAATGTGGCTGGAGGAATAGAGTGAGAATGTGTTTACATGTACTTTTGTCATTTCAATAAACCACTTGCTTTTTATAGAAACAGGTTTGGTGAGACCTTTAAATAAAGACATTTAAAGAAATGTCTTTCTTTTAAAGAAATGTCTTTCTTTTAAAGAAATGTCTTTAAAGGAAGACATTCCATTAAAAGTCTTTAAAGAAATGTCTTTAAAGGAAGACATTCCATTAAAAATCTTTAAAGAAATGTCTTTAAAGGAAGACATTTCTGTAAAAGTCTTTAAAGAATTAAAGATATTTAATTTGCTCAGCGAATTAAATGTCAGCAAATCCAAATTCAAATTTGGATAATACAAATGTGGATTTGAACTATCCAAATCAGTCCAGCAGAAACAAGAAATGTCTCTTTAAAAACATTTAAAGAAAGACATTTAAAGATATGTCTTTAATGGTTGGGAGATTTCTCAATCACAAGTTGAGAAATCTGCCCTGTGTTGAAACACACCCCTAAGTACAGCCACAACTTCCTGTGATAAAATCACCAGTGATCACTCTTCAAGGAGATCCAAAACTACAGTTTTCTAATGCTACGTTCACACCAGGATTCAGCCATCCAGCTGGCCGCCATGTTTTTGAGTTAAAAAATGTTTAAAGTTGACAGGAAATTTGAAAACATCACTTGATAGTTATGCATTTTTGGAAGACTGGAAGATTAATACTTAAACATCAACGATGAAGTTTTAAAAACAGGCAATAATTAAAAAAAAATCCTAAGATAAATTAACTATGTTAAGCCTGGTGGGGACACAAGCAAAGCCTGACGGCCCACCAGGCTTATGATACACCGAGAGAAACCCTGTTTCACACCAAACGCATTTTGAGTGTCCGGTGCTTCAAGAGAGTGTTTCTCACATCCGATGTGTCCAACACTGGAGATGGAAAATTGGAACTTCCACTGCTTGTAGTTTTGCAATTTCCTACATGATAAAAGTTTGTAAGACAAACTAATTGCCGCCGTTTGCCCTCGTCCTGTAATCTGCGACCAATCGAACTGTTACTACAGAGACAGGAATAGAAAGGACCTGACTTGGAAGAGGATCAGTAAGGAAGTAGGAATGTCCAGCAAGAACATTAAACGTTAAATAAAAGTATTTATTTAGATGAAATATGCATGACGGTGGAAGAGTTTGAGGAACAAGGAGTCTCCTCTCAACGCCACCTAGAGCGGTTTTGACACGTCTGACATCTAGAGAAAAATGTCAAGAGTCTGACTTCAAAGTGCGTCAAACCTGAAGTGTCGGTTGCGTTTTTGACGTACGAAACACTTTCAGTGTGAACGCAGCATAACGGCACCATATTTTTTAACGACGATGAAAAACACAACCCACCTGTAAGGTATCCAACCATCTGTGTATCCAAGATGTTGAAGTGCTGCTTGTACTTCAGTCTGGAGGCATGCGGCACAGCCCAGTCACTGGGAACAGCAGCCATGGGAGAGGAGGCAGAGCTGAAAGATTTACACACCATAAGAAACTGAAAACAAACAACGTATCAGCTCTACGTTTAGGTTTCTGTGTGTTCTACCTTCCAAATCCCAGATCCATCAGAGAAGAGGAGAGTCCACCCGGAGAGGCATAGGAAGTTCCACCAAGAGGCAAGCCTACAGAACATACATTTATTCATTATCCACATTTCTTAGGTTTTTAATTAAATTCAAACACTTGGAAACTGGTATTAAAATGCCAGCTTTTCTACTTTTCTCTAGATAATTCAAACAGTGTAGTAAAATTGTTAAGTTGAAAAGAAATTATCTATATCTTTCTTAATAATCAATAAAACGTTAATTATTGGCGTTACAGCATCTGAGCCCTTGAGCAGCAGGTTTCCTCTGATGTTTTATCTTTGGTTTTCAGCTCCAACTCTTTGATAATCTGCAGCTCCCCTTACTTAAATCTATCAGGTGTGTGAACTGTAATACCAAACATTATCACCACCAAACCAAGCAAAACAAAAACAAAGCCTTCATTTCTTCATAAATGCACAACGAAAGAAACAGTGGTTAATGTAGCAACAAATCACACACCGGTGTTCAAACCTCCAGTAAGCATCGGCTGGAACATTCCCATGGTGCCGTTGGGCAGCCCTGCGTTCCCCACCGTGGGCATCAGAGGCCTGGTGGCGGTGGAGGCGATTAGTGGGTTCATCCCTGCTGACGTGGGAACCATCGGGCTGAGGCCGGTCATTGGTGTCAAAGGTGAGAGTCCAGGGGACGCCATGGAGAGAGGGGTCAACATGGCGAAGTTTGATCCCCTCATCATGGGCACAGAACCAAGACCTGCAGCAAACCATCAAACGTTTACGTCCAACAAGTCAAACACTTGGTGTGAGGGCTGAAACTGATAACCCTTCTGAGGTGGGGGAGGGGCAAAGCACGACTCGTATATTGAGGCCATAATCCTCGTGGTGGTGGTCGCAGGTTCGACTCCGGGCCAGGCGACATTTGCCGCCTGTCTTCCCCCTCTCTCATTACCCTCTTTCCTGTCCACCTTCTTTTAAATAAAGGCCAACAAAACCTTTAAAAAATGATTGTTCTATTGATTATTAAGATGATGGTGTAAAAAAAGAAAATTTGTTTTTTTTTATTTATTTAAGTACTTAAATATATTTAGAAATTCAGTAAAATTTATAAATTTTTAGTTTTTAAGTACAAAGACAAAAAAAATTGATCTATTTTTTTAAAACAAGAAATTAAACATTTTATAGTCAAAAATGAAGTAACAGTAACATTTAGTGAATGATTAAACTTTTATAGAAAAAAGAAATACTTCTAACATTTGAAAAGTTCAGTTCTTCCTGCTTGACTTACCAATACAGTGTATGGCTGATTGTATAGTTGATTTATTGATTATCTTTTAATTGACTAATTAATAATTAAATATGAGAAGGTGCTAAATAATTTATTTTTTTTACAGAATTTGAACCAGGTGAAGCTGAAATTCCCAGTAGATGAATTCTGAGTAAAACATATTTATCACAAGGAAGGTTTTATTTTTTCTTAAATACAAAATCTATGATATTTTTGTTCTGTTCCATCTTAATTATTGCTCTGAGGGTGTTGATTAACAATTAGTTGACGATTATTTCAATAATAGACGCGTCACAGTTACTACAATTAGTCATTTGAGCCCTCCTTGATTTCCAAAACAACCTTTTAAACTTAAGAAATGTATTTTAAACGTTAAATCATCCATAGCGACGCCGTACCGTAGGCCGGGTTGGGCATGGCTGAGGCGGGAGCCGACACTGGAGGCTGCTTCATGATGATCGGCAGCGTTGATGGAAGCTGTGTGCCCTGAAGTTTGAGCTTAATGAGCTTCATAGCGATGGAAAACTCCAACCTGTCCATCTTCCCATCCCGATTCAAGTCGGCCAAAGCCCTGAGAGACAAAAACACGCCATAACGTAAAAACAACCATGCCTCATGATCACAATGTATTACACAATTCTGCCAGTGGATGCTAATATTTATGTTCTGTACCAAATCTCAGCCAGAACAGAGGGAGGGAGTCCTGACTGGAGGAAGAACTTTCTGGCTTGTTCTCCTACAAGAAACAACAATAAAAACATTTTAAACTGGGCGAAACAATGATGGACATCAGGCATCAGAGTGTCTTAATGTGTGAACCTGAGATGAATCCCATCGACGGGGAGAGAGTGTCAAACTTCTGGTCATGTTTGTCCCTCTCCTCTGGAGAGATCGCCCAAACAGCAGAACCACCTGCAGTCACACACAGTTAGAGGCGTCACAAATTTACATTGAATAAGTTTCAAATAATCAACCATGGCTGACAAATCTGATAAAACAGGAGCATCATAATAAATCAGAATAGTGTTGAAAAGTTAAGTTATTTGAGTTTAAAAAAAGAAGAAAAAAGGAAAAGAAAAATGAAAAAACAAATAGGAAAAATGAAAAAGGGGAAAAGGGAATAAAGGAGAGAAAGAAAAGAAAACAAGAAAAAAAAGAGAAAAAAGAAAAACAAAATAGGAAGAAAGAAAAAAAAAGAAAAAAGGGGGAAAAAGGAAAACAAGAAAAAAACAGATGAAAGAAAAAGAGATAAGAAATAAGTGGAAAAAAAGAAAAACAAAACAGAAAAGAACGAAGGGAAAGTAGCAGACGGTGTTCCCATGGGAGCACAGATAAGGAGGAACACAAAAGCCGACATCAGCAGTAGTGAGGAGATGAGAATGTACTGGTTTATTGACAAACTGATAATGAAGTACTCACAAGCCGATACCTTTAATTATTATTTACAGAATCAAGGTCGGCTAAACAAGACTCTGTGCTTTAGTAGGAAAACAAGCACTAAACTTAAACTTAACTTCAAACTTAAATATGCCATCAAGAAAAAAACACTTAAAGTAGAGCTGAAAAATAAAAGAGCTGACAGTGTGTTGGCCTCAGCACAACTACAGAACAATGTTTCTTTGCAAACCAACACACTTGCTCATTTACGCCTCCCTCTCTCACATACACACACACACACACACACACACACACACACTACAGAGGTCTTACCATTCATATTTGCAAGGGGGGGAACTCCCAGTGGCGTCCTCAGCTACTGCTCACGGCCATCTGAAAAGCACAAAGTCACTGTCCATCAGTGAGCTGCAGCTGCCCCAGCAGCGCCGGGACCGAGGGCGGGTCAGGAGCTGCACACAGAGCGATTCTGATCACTCAGCGCTCGTAAACAGGCTTCTCCTGCACTGGCAGAGACCCAAACCCTTCAGATGCTTCACTTTTCTCCACACAGAGAGAAATGCTTCACAACCAAAATGCAAGAAATAATAATAATAATAATAATAATAATATACAACTCTGGAAAAATTAATAGGCCACCTAAAATGATCAGTGCTCTGATTTTACTCCTTATAATTATAGGTTTGAATAAAATGAACATTGTTCTTTTATTCTATGAACTACTAGCAACTTGTCTCTGAAATTCCAAGCAAAAATTTTGATTTTATTTACAGACACTGAGAAATGGTCAAAATAAGAAAAAAGATGCAGCGCATTCAGACCTCAAATAATACAAAGAAAACTTTCTGCACAGCTCAGCTTCCTGTCCGATACCAAACAGTGGTAAACATGTCCTCATTCCTCATCAGTCCAAAGAGTTGATGCTCCCAGACAAGAAAAGCGATATTGAAAGAGATGTATAAATATTTAAGCACAGGAGGGAAGCAGATATTACAAACCGATAAATGATTTTAGCACTCTACTGCTGCACGAGTTATTTGCTAATTAGAGGAAACATAATAAGGGTGAAAGTTAAGCCTGTGGTCTGGTTGTTACTCTCATAAGGGCAGAAAACAGCGAGGAGGGACCGGGCCGCCGCCTGCCATCTGTGTCTTATCCGTCTCCACAGTCGATCCTCCTCTCATTGAGACCAATAAACTTTCCTTCCATTCTTAACTTTATTCTTTTGTCCATTCAGCCTGTATTTTCACTTTTTACTTCTTTAATTTCATGGCTGAAAGGTTCATCTGAATTTCTCAGTACAAAAAATGGTAGTGGTAGACGTGACGATGATACTTATTTCACAAAAAGGTTAATGAACAATTATCAGGTCATCAAGTTTATTTGTAAAGCACATTTCAGCAACAAGGCAGTTCAAAGTGATTCCTTCATATCATAAAATCACTAAAATACTAAATCAGAGAACACAGTCAACTACTGAAGCATTACATTTTGCTAAGTGCCATCATTAGATATCAAAATGTTTAGTAGTTTTATTGATTATGGTTCAAAGGTAACTAAACAGGTGGGCTTTTAGTCTAGATCATTGGTCTGTTTACAATCCTAAGAGCCATATTACCCTTCAGTGCACCAAATTAAAACTTGTTCAGAACCACATACTTGAATTATTTTGATAAAAGGCTACTTTGGAAAAAAAATGTAACTTTAAAAGGTTCACATTTTAGTTCTGTTTCTGAGTTTAAGAATAAAGATTTATAAATATAGTAAGGTTGATAACTTAATGAAATAAAAAAGCACATTATTTCCAACTTAATTAGAAAATAAAGTAGAAATTAAATAATATAACTGGTATTTTTAGTGTCATTCTGTCATAGAAAATCCACTTAATATATGAGAAACTGATTGAAACAGAATTTGGTATTAAAATTTATACTTAGAAACATTAGTTGATTCTTTATTATTTAAGTCAGAGTTATAAAGAGCCGTTGTGGATCATTCAAGGAGCCACAGGTTGAAAACCCCTGGTCTAGATTTAAAGGAACTCAGTGTCTCAGATGTTTTACAATTTTTCAGGAGTTTATTCCAGTAAGTTTTAGCCAATAGCAATAAGTAATCAATCAACCCTTATATTATGAAACTTAATAAATAAATTGATGCTGTAAAGCACAGGTGTCAAACTCCAGTCCTCGAGGGCCGCTGTCCTGCAGTTTTTAGATGTGCCACAGGTACAAAACACAGGAATGAAATGGCTTAATTACCTCCTTCTTATGTAGATCAGTTCTCCAGAGCCTTAATGACGTAATTATTCAATTCAGGTGTGGTGCAGAAGAGGCACATCTAAAAGTTGCAGGACACCGGCCCTTGAGAACTGGAGTTTGACACCCCTGCAGAAAAGCATGCATGAAAAACAAAATGGTGGACCTTGGGCTTGATGACATCACTCTGAACTATGGAGTGTGTTGCTTGGCAACAAATATTAAGAAAGGAGAAAAATTTGTTTCGAAAGTTTAACATCTGAGCCGATTTGTAGGAAAACGTTGGCAAAAAACAAGAAAACAAAAACATACTAATACCTATGAGGAAAATAAGAATTATACATAAACAAAGAAAATAAAAAAGGGAGTAACTGGGCAAGCAATTAAAGTTGAGCATCCAGCCGTGACCTGAACCAAACTTTAACCTAATTTGGTCATTCAACCCTAAAATGAAGTTCTAAACAGAAAAAAATAAATAAATCAATAACTCTGTGCCTGTGGTGACAATTTGGCTGCCTGCTACAAAAACCTCCAGCGCAAAGGTTTCCACTCAAGGTTTACTCCATTTGTAAAATAAATACAACACAGTTTATTCCCACAATATGTGTTTGACTGACAGATATGACGCTCGTGTGGTGTGTGAAAGGAGGTAAGAGGTTGTAACTGTATGCATCCCAACTATAAAACTACTGAATCAATACAGAGCTCATAAAGTGGACAACTGGCAGTCTGGCACCAATGGAAAACTGCAGCCAGTTCGTTAATGAGCAGCAAGCTGTGCAGCAGACAAGCAGAACTGAAACTCCCTGAAAAGTCATTCATTTTATTATTTTATGTAAAATGGGACAATGTGCATCAATCAGTGTCAGGTAAACTGCAAACCTGGCCGATGAAGGATATGACGACAAGATGGAAAGATTACGTCATTTGGGCGATGCAGTAATTCAGATGTAAAATAATTATGACATTCATGTGCATCTATAAAGCTTTGCAGCTAAATTGCTCCTAAAGCAAGCTACATATTCATTGTTACTCCTAAATCAGGTCTTCTTTCTGATTCTTGAATATCAGCAACTCCATTTATACACCTTGAAAAAAAAACATTCTTCAGGACACAAACTTCAAGAAAGCCAATAAAAAACTGCTAAAAATAAAAAAATTAAATAAAAAAAATCAGAGGGTCAAATGTAGAGCCTTGAGGTGCTCCAACATTACTGCCAACAATTACAGAAAATGTCAACTATGTTAGCAAAATGTTTCTGATACGCAGACGTAATTTCATCAATTCTTTCCATTAGATACAACCAGGCCTGTCACAATAACAAATTATAAATTGTCCCAGAAGTTATTGCGATAAACGATAATATTGTTTTCAAACTATTTTGAAGTACGGTAATATAATGGTAATGACATCATAATAATGCAAGAAAACATCCTTAAATTTCACTACAACACTTTAAATTCTGAAGAACATTTAATGCAGGCACTGGGAAGACATTTTAAATATCCAAGACAAATAAAACAAAAGAACAAAAACAAAAAAACTAATAATTATGAAGTCTCTGTAAACATACGTGTCCTTCAAAAATAGGCTTAGTTGAGACTAAAGCACTAGACTGAAGACTTATCATCCACCTTTTGGGAGAAAGAGAAAAACAGTAAATCATACAAATGGAAATTATTGAGATTGTTTTAATTTACCATCTGATTAATTGATTTATTGCTTATCGTGACAGGCCTAAATACAAACTAAATCAGGATGACCAGGGTTTCCTTCATAAAACTTGCTAAGCCCGGTGGAAAGCAGGCTAGGCCAATCATTTAGTGGCCTGCCGTGGTTTTAAGTAAAAACCTTGTTTAAAGGTGACAGAAAATTTTAAAATATCACTAGTGTTATTGGAAGATATTATTCACAATACCTAAATCCCAACTATAAAGTCTTAATAAAATGGAAATGAAAAGAAACCTTAAATAAAAAACAAACGATGCTTAGCCTGGTGGGGGAGTAAGTAAAGCCTGGCAGCCCACCAGGATTATAATACACCACGGGAAACCCTGATGACTTTGCAATAAGGACCTTGCAGTAAACGGATAATATTACACAACAACCAGTGTGCTCTTCTCCACTATTTGACACCAGATTTAATCATAACTACAATAAAATTAACAAGTTTTGAATTTTCTCCAACCAAATGAAGCATCCTACAGTTGAAAAGTCTCTGACATCAGGTAGCATGAGTCAGTGTGTGGGCAGATCTATTAAATCAGCAAGATGGTCAGGGCAACTAAGATGCTTTTTACTGCTTTATAATCAATATGTTCAAATACACATAGCATAAAACAGAATGCAAGAGCAAGTATCCATCAAGTATGAGTCTGGAGCATTTTCTGTCTCGCCAGAGCTGAAGTAAACAGAGCTCTGAGGTTTTAGTATTTGGAGTGATCAGTCTTAAGCTGTGAGATTGATGAGCTGATGAGAATATTACACTGTAGGATTTTTAATGAATCACTAAAACTGTCTGCTTTGAGGTTTTGTGTCTTCCTGACCTACAGAAGAGCTGACTTCAGGAGCAGACGCAGCTTGGCAAACCTCATGCAAATACTTTCAGAGACCATCCGACGCTTTTCCTCTGAGTCTACACTGAGGTCTTGATCTGCTGAATGAGTCACTATTTGCATTACGATAAAGTCAGATGGAATCAGGGCAATGGTCAGCTACTGGAACTCCACTTTCCATGAAAACCAACTTTCTCTGTACACCAGCAGTGATGCAGTGCTTTCTTTCTAATTACACTAAAAACAAACAGCACTGAAGAAAATGTTTATCAGCTGACGGCTACCAAATAGTGAAGCAATGAAGCAGAGTAGTGCAACCCATCCTGATGCGGATTACTAAAGAAATTATGTAAAATTACCAAAAGCAGAAATTGCACAGGGCTGCAGTTGAATACATCTGAATGGACTAAATTCTTGTTTACACTGATAAAATGTGTGTCTCTGCACCAGATCCATGTTTGTTTTCAAACACCTTTATTGTCATACGTCTGGATTACACATGTAGTAAATGTAGGATTATGTCAGTGGGTAAAGAGTGGGAATATTAAAAGTATATACTCCCATAAATATGTAAAAACAAACAAATGTCAAATGTGCTAAACCCTTTTCATATCTGAGACTCTTAAACTAATCGGTACACAGTAGCATGTAGCGACTGGCCACTGCAAATCCGCAGTGTGGCTGCTGAACACACCATACTGAGTGAGAGTTTTGTCACCAAACTCTCACTCACATTAACATTGCTTGCCTATTTTGTAATCTCTGTGTATCCCCGCTGATCAAACGTAAACCAGAACCGGTTTCAGTAGTTCCATTACTGCTGTCATGGTTTGGCACATAAATAGAAATACGTATCATGTTGACTCCTAACGCGTCACTTTTGAAATGGCTCTTGTACAGACATGGAGAGGTGGTGAAGCATTTAAGTGTAGAGCGCTTCCGAGTCCCCGAAAAACAATAAAAACCCTGACATTATAATCAAATAAAATCCCCCCAGTCTGAACTTGAAAATTTTCTTCAGAAACACATAGGTGGAAGAAACTCATGGTGCGCAACATAAATAATCACCTGCCTAAAACACGATAGGCTAAATTATAAAACTTAATTTTACTAATTTTACTGTAAATTTTCCAAAGAATTGGACAAAAACATTGAACTTAAGTGATTACTGCCTCAGCGTTCCTTGATTTTATAGTTCATAATTGATACAAACAATAAAATGTCGTATTTAACATCACACATTAATGCAAATATTGTAAAAAAATCCTAAACATTTCTAAATTGGTACCACAAAATCTTTAATTTTGATAAAAAAAAAAAAAAAGTCACAGAATCCTGGAGGAACAGCTATTTATTGATATTTAATACATAGCAGTTCCAATTAGTTTAATTGGTTTTATCAATACATTCCGGCACAACCGGCGCTTTAAGTACACTTAGATTTTTGATATGGCCCAAAATGAAAATTTGATGCCCCTGCACTAGTCTTTAAAAAGAAAAAGTAGATATTAGTCAAAAATCAGAATAAAGATTTTTGGAAACTGACCAAGAAAAGCCGGGTCAGTCCATCTTTTATTTTCATATCCCCTCTAAATTAAACATTATTATACAGAAACTAACTAATAACACAGCAATACTCAGCAAACGCCATTGTTAGCTGAAGTTAGACATTATTAATAAGCGTTTGCATATTTCCTTTAATTCACTGAAAAGTTTAAAGTAATTTTTTCCAAAAGTCACAGGAAGCTTCTCGGTGAACTTGCGCAGCGGCAGTAAAATAAACACCCCACTTCCTGAGAGTGTGGTCTCCGTCTCTACTTTTGATCTGGTTTCATGGTTAAACCTCTGCTGCATCGGTTCTGCTTCGGACAGGGACGTTTCTGTCTTTAACTCAGTATATACACACAACAAAGAAGTGTTGGATAAATATCTCTGACCTCTGACCTCATCTGCTTCAACAGCAGCAGTGCTGAACATGTAGCTTTTCCTGTTATCTCCCCTATTTGCTTAATTAGCTTTTTCTCCTTGAGATTTGATCCAGAAAAGTAGAAAAAATAAAAAATTACAGCATTTTTTTTTTCTTTTTCTCTAACCAAATCTAATAACTTGAGCAAATAAAATTTGTGCTCTACTGCCTCTTAATTAATATTTTCTCAGAAACAATTGCTGTCTGACTGGCTATTGTTCTGAAATAAAAAAAAATAAAAATTGAAGTTCAGCCGCCTCTCACACTGACCTCATAATAATGACAGCAGCGTAAACCACAACACTATTTCTGCTTGATGACTTATCCTTCTGACAGCAACTCATTTATCTTTTCATGCATTTCAGAGACAAAAATTCACCATAAAACATAATATTTCTCCCCATTAGACAGAAATTCAGCTGTGGTGTTTGCTAGGCTTGAATCGAGATTTAAAAGATTGGATTAGCTTCACTGTTTGTTCTGCTGGATTCTGTTTTTTTAAGAGGCAAGGCTTGCCCTTCCCTGCTTTGACACACCCTTATTTGCACATAAACTGAAGGAAGCGCTGGGAAAAATTGTATTTTGAACTGGTTTTCCAGCCATTCTGTGGACATATTGCAATGCTCGATCAGCGTTATCTTAGGTGCTTTTATTGTGGCAACAAAACTTTAAAGTTTCTGAAAAATACGTTTCTGAGAATCTCACCAACTATTACAAATCTAGCAAAAATTTTGAAAAAATATGAGGAAAATGTTAAATATCTAGTTTTTTAGTGGATTTATCCCATAAAGATGATACCTGAGCATTGTCACGTGAAAGCTGTTGATTGAATATTGAGACCGATATGGACAACAATCATCAACACTGCAATTACTACAGGTTATATAAAAAGAGTTTTAAATCCAACAAAGAAAATCAAGAAATACCCTACATTTACTTTTAATATGTAAATAGAGGGATTTTTTTATTTTTGACATATCAAAAGTTTATTGAGTAGGAATAATGTGTATTTGGACCAAACAGCCAGTCAAGAATAAAAACAGATTCAGAGTCGAAGCTGATAGATTGGTACATCTTTAATTTGTGACCCGTTTATAACTTGTTCAAATGAAAATTATCCAGCCTCTCTCTTTATAGTCAACATGACTTATTTTGGATGGAATATTTTTTTCCAGTTTTTCATGTTTTAACTGGTTATTCTGGGTTAAACTATATTTCAGATTCGGTTTATTTGTGTATTTTAAATCACTCATTATGTCTTTCAGTGTTTGTTTTGCATTTCCAAAACCTTATGTTTATGAGATTGTAAACTTGTAGATTATTGCTATATAATGAGTACAAGTGCAAACATAGCAACACATTGCAGTTTGATCTATCTGCTATAATCAGTCTCTCTGATTGTGGTCTCGTATAACAAAAACACTCTAACCACAATAAAAACACCAGCAGAAAAACAAAGTCGGATGTTGAAACAAAGATTTACCGGAAGATGAGCAGAGTTTGGTTTAAAAAAATTTAAAAATCAACTAATGTCTTCAAGTACCTATATAGAAAACCCCCCCAGCTGTGTTCATGCTTAATCAGACTAACTAAGGTTCAGATTCCTGCAAATATTGAGAAGAATTTCTCTCTTAATTTTAGAATAAAACTATCATTTGTTGTTTAAAAAAAAACTCTAGTTGAATCCACGCTTCTTTCAAGGCAAGACATTCTCTTTTTCTGATACCCTTTGAGCCAATATCTACATTCAATACTAATATTGCTACAAAGGCTGATAACAGATATTCACCAATAAGATTTCTCTACCCACAACAACAGCGCTGACACAGCTTCTCTACTTCAGTTAAACACAACGCAGATGTTTCGACAGAAGGAGGTTTTATTAACTATACAGCTAAAACTCACATAGCTGTGATGGAAAATAAAGAAATTATTAAGAAACAGTTTTATTAAACCCAACTAATACCATCACAATAGCAAACAATAACATCCCAATTAAATGTTGACCTAATATCATGCAGCTATATCCAAAAACAACTTTGTATTACTTTTATCTGATATTATTATGATATTAATCCCAACATCTCTCTCTCTCTGGCTTTCGGTCCAACAGAGATTTCAAGAGGAATGGCAAAACCAAATGAGGTGGATCAGCAGTGCTTGCCAACTCATGGAGTCATCCAGGAAATGTTACTGTGAAATATCATCTCTGCTGCCAGAAATTGAGCTGTTTGCAAAGTATGAAAGAAGCTGTGATTCCATTAACCTTAAAAGTGCACAAATTGCATGAATAAAATTAATTTGCTTAATGGAAACACGACAGTTGTAGAATAAAAATCATGTTTTTGAATAAAAAGTTCTTGCTCTAGGCTGAGGTGGTTTCACAGAGGTATCTAAGCACTTCTTTCGGATAAACCAAGTCACATGATCAACGGTCCGAAAAGGATGAAGACGACAACAGGAAGTAGAAGGAGGATGGTGGTTGATAGATGATGAGCTTTAGCGCCATGGTTGAATTATGAATGCATATCATTAGGAGTGCACCAACTGCAGTTTTCTGGTGAATCAGTAATTACCAATTTTATAAAGGCCTGACCTGCCGATTCAGATTTTGGGTGATACCAATTTTTTTAGTATGAAATGTTTCTGAATATAGGAAGAAAATCGCTGAGTTGGCAACAGTATGGTGACTATTGTTAACTGCAAACGTGACCTGGAGGACCGGCCTGCCAGTCAAACCTCTCTAACTGGAGAGCAGAAGAGGACACCGGTTGATTTTAAGACCTTTGCTGAAATAGATAAGATTGGCTTCACCTGCAAGTAATAGCCAATCTCCCATCTCCCAAAATTAAAGAAAACGGCCGGCTGATAAATCGGTGCACCCTTATGTATTATGTAATTGTTTACATCCGTCGCCGCCATGATTTGTAACAACTTATAGCATGAACCAGCTTATTCACATGTGATTTTAATTTAATTTCTTATTTAATGGAAACACTGCAATTGCAAAGTTGTGTTTTTTTTTGTTGTTGTTTTGTTGTCATTAGCAGAATATAGAAAAAGATATGCACACATTTGTAATGGAAACACAGCTAGAAACGAGACAGAAACAGTCTTTGGTCAGAGGCCTCTTCAAATTGCTTCTAGACTGACTGCTACCAGAGATGCTTAATGCCCACAGCATCACCATCCATAGCAACTCTCTGAAGATGGTTTAATACATAAAGTATTTTTTAAACTGAAATTAAAAGGCTGTTTTAAACTCTTTTGAAAGGCTGAATATCAAAGCCAAACCTGCACAGTCACTCTCTACAGATCTCTCCTGTCTGCAGACAATCCGCCAGCCTCTATGTGTCTGTTGATGAACTGATAGAGTTACATTCCCTGATCACTTGTCACCACTCACTGAGACTTGCAACCTGTTTGACTAGTTTCAACCGAGAGGAATTTAAGAGACTTTCCGGCAAATCTGCCTTTGCAAACTTTCCGGCAAGAGGCCCGATCTTATAGAAGAACCCATTCACACCGAACCTGTAAAGGTTCAGGAACATATCAAGCTAATGAGAACAGAACTTAGCTAGCTAACCGAACTACAGCTCCAGCCAGTTTGGGAATCCACAGAGAGGAGATGCATCACTCCCTACAAACATCATTTTTTTCAACACATTTCCTGGAATCAAAAGTTACGACACAAGCAAACATACCGGGACTATTTATAGTTTAAAGTATAATTAAAAGTTAAAAGTCACCGTTTTGTTTCTTTACAGCGCTAACATCAAAGTTACAGTCGTGCTTAGAGAATCAGTTTCGCTCGCGTACCTTTCTCTCACACGGTCAATCCAGAGAAAACACCAACTTCCGAGCCGCCTCAAAATTATCCCTCAACACTTCTGGATGCTTTCTCGAACACGCTGTCAAGTTTACTGTCCACGGAGAGTCGAGGCTGGTGAGTTTTACCCACGCTGGTAAACTCTGGGAACCTGTTGCTGACAGCTCCGTGTGTCACACCAACAACATGGCTGACGACGACGAGTGTTCACCGGAGGCAGCGGGGCTCAGTTAACGTCTGACCGACCGCGGTGGGAGGAGACGGAGAGAAAGGGAGGGATACCAGCTCCACAGACGGACACACAGAGGAGAGGACGGGACATAGAGAGACAAAGGACACAGCAGAACAGAAAGGACTGTCGTTTCTTCACGTTAAAGGAGGAATTTACTGATTTTATCTCTAGTTTTAAAGAGGAAAACTGCCCATTCAGTGGCGGCCACAGGCAATTTTTAAAGGGGCAGCAAGTTTTAATTTTTTAGGGGGGGACGACACAACTTAAAAAAAAAAGAAACAAGCATTAAATAAATCAGATAGATAGATAGATAGATAGATAGATAGATAGATAGATAGATAGATAGATAGATAGATAGATAGATAGATAGACAGACAGACAGACAGACAGACAGACAGACAGACAGACAGACAGACAGACAGACAGACAGATAGATAGATAGATAGATAGATAGATAGATGCATTCATTCATTCATTCATTCATTCATTCATTCATTCATTCATTCATTGGGTTGTACATTTATTTCTTGATTGAAGAACATAACAAGATATCTGCCCCGAAACCCTGCCACTATTGGTGGCGACTATTGGTCAACATTTTTCAAGTGGGAGTCATGGCCCCACTTAGCCCTTCTTTTGGAGTGCCGCTGTGTCCCCTGCCTGGCAACTTGGAAGCACAAAAATATAGTGGTCCTATATCATTCATAAGCAATTGAATTAATGTTAAAACTAAAGAAAAAAAATCTATTTGATTTGGCGTTACCACTGCATCACCAACATCTACCGTCAAAACTAGGTCTTTACTGATATTTGAGGCCCCAAATTAACTTTTTTATGACACATTTTCCACACCTGGAATAGTTATGAGAAACTTTTATAAACTATATGATAAATTTCCTTTGAAATGTAGCTATCTTACGCTTGTTTTCTACAATATACACTTGTTTACTACATTACCCATGGTGCATTGCTGCTGCTTTGCGACATTTTACCGCAAACGTCAGAAGTAAGCTGCTGCTTTGCGACATTTTACCGCAAACGTCAGAAGTAACGTATGACAGGCCCTTGTGTAGACAGAAATGTTCAACAAGAAGCCACGGAGGAACTTTCGCCAGAGAAAACAGACCTCCAGCGAGGATGAGGACCAACAGAAGAACGGCGGAGAAGGAGATGAACCCGAAGAGGCTCCGTCGGTGATAAACAAGCCTTCCAAAGCGGCGCAGAGCCGCGGCATCTCCTGCAGCTCCAAGCGGGAAGCGACACCTCCGCAGGCGGACAGCAATGATGGAGAAGCCGCGGCAGGGACGCTGGAAGCGACGGAGGACAGAGATGATAAAGATGGGACAAAGACGACGAAAAGCTCCATCCTTAGTTTTACAGACGACAAAGAAGGTAGCTAAATTAATGCGCTAAAGTGAAGAAATAAGTATTTTCTGTCATTGACGGACAGAAAAATCGATATTTTCTGTCCGTTGAAATATTCATACTTTTTTTTTTTTTTTACTTTTCACGTTGTATTTTATTTGGGTCTTTCGTGACAAAAGTACATGTATTGACTATTTATTTGACTGAAATAGTCGTCTGATTTAGAACAGGGGGTCTTCAACCTGCGGCTCCGGAGCCATAAGTGCCTCTTTGGATGATCCACAATGGCTCTTAATAACTCTGGCTTTAAACGATAAAGAATCAAATAATGTTTCTAAATACAAATTTTAACACCAGCTCGTTTAAACAGTTTGTCCTTGTGTTATTTATTTTCCATAACATAATGACTAAAAATACAGTGATATTGTTTTAAGATCTATTTTATTTTGTAATTAAGTTGGAAATTATGTGCTTTTTTCCTTTTCATTAGCATCCGCAGAAAGATAGCTATCAATCATCTTTATTCTGAAACCCAAAAACAGAACTAAAAGGTGAATCTTTGAAATGACAAATTTTCCAAAGTAGCCTTTTATAAAAAATAAATACCATAAATAAATAAATACATTTGCTATTCTAAACAAGTATTAATTCGCTATACTGGAGGCAAATGAACAGGATTATACAGGATTAATTTTAGGATTATAAAGGTTGCAGACCAATTATCTTAAAGTTGGATTAGAGCTAAAAGGTACATGCATAATGCTCAAAATTAATCTAAAAACTTTTCATTTCTTCTTGTAGCAGAAGAGTCAACTTTTAAACTAAAGAGGTCCTCTGATAAAGCTGTGGTGTTTCAAGCCAGGAAGAAGGAGGCTCCACCCACCAAGACGAGCCGCAGCAAAGGTAAAATCACCAAAATGTTCTCCATTTTCTGATTCCTCCTTTCTCTAAATGTATGTGAACTTAAATTAAGTCCAGGTCGATATTTATCTTTTTAAAATGTATACAATTTGCTTATGAGGTGAAAATATAAAGAAAAAACTTTGTCTGTGAACTACTCAAGTGGTATAGTTTTAGCTTCACCTGGTTCAAATTCTGTAGAACAAATGTTGCATTTTAAAATACTTATCTTATTTAAAAAGTAAATTGAATTCTTTGTTCATTTGCTTCTTTTAATATATTTCTAATACTCTAATAATAATATCTGCTGAATGTGCCAATTTATCTGATTAATCATCGTTGTATGTTGATCAAATTTCTTCTGCACTGCATGTCTTCCAGCTTCTGGGGGTGCAGATGCTCCACCATCTGTTTCTCCCAGTCATGGAGACAGCAGTGAGGCTTCACCATATTCTCAGCATAGTGATGATGAGAATAATAACGATGATGATGATGATGATGACGACGATGATGTCAGCAGTAACGATGGTGACAATGACGGTGATGGAGGTTTTGCTAGATCATCTGCAAGTAGCTCCAACTCTGACTCCAGCTGCTCTGCTGCCAAACCAAGTATGTCTTCATGTTTATTGAATGTATTCATTAAAGGCAGTTGTGATAGAGAAAGCGTGTTCAAAGTCTGTCTAACTTTCTGGCTACTCAGCCGTTATCCCTAAAGCAGAGGAGATACACGCGGCCAGGAGGCAGCGGCGCGCGGCACGAGCCCAGAAGGGGTTCATACCGTTGGGTCGAGATGGCCGGAGCTCCGCTGGCAGCACCCCCGACCACTACAGCCGCGACGATGAAGAGGACAGAGTTGAAAATGACGACGATGATGAGCCAGACGACCATGAGAAAAGAATCGAGTTCGCCCCCCGAATGAAGAGCATCAGGGAGAGGATTGCAGAGAAACTAGGTAAAGACGAGGTGACACCGTGAGAGAGAGCAACCAGAGATACTGTGAGCTTCAGTAAATAAAACTGAAGCTCACAGTGGAAAAAAAAAAAAGATGCACTGTTGTTTCTTTTATATTTTTGGTGTAATAATAAAGGAGGAAGTGATGAAAGTCTGTCAGGAACTGATGAGGAGGAGCAGGAACTTTGGGAGCAGACACAGATTGGAAAGGGAGTCAACAGACGACCAGGACAACAGGTGAAAATAATAAAAGAATAGTTTCTTCCCATTCATCTTCATTTTCTGCTCTTTATTCATGTCTGTTTCTGTTTTATTTTCCTCTGTGATCTCCTCATGCTCTTTGTCCCTCTAATCATTTTCCTATTGTCAAGTTTGACTATTAATTGGAAAAGAATTTATTATTATTTTTTTTTACAGAAAGTCTCTTTTTTCTTTTTTTTTTCCTTCTCAGAGTCCGTCTGGCAGCGAGTCCAGCAGCTACAGCAGCAGCAGCAGGCCGGACAGAGGAGGACACAAAAAGAGACTAACAGGGGCTAAGATCCCAAAGACTCTTCCTCTCGTTTCTGTCTCAACGGTGAAGAAAAGGATCACTAAAAAGTTAGTTTTCCTCTCACTTACAATGCTTGTACTTACATCACATCATAACAATCCACAACCGCAATGATTCAGACATAATCAGTGATACATAAAACACGTGTTTAATGTATTTTCACTTCAAACCTTGGTGTAGCTGCAACTAGCAGAATCACTGTTCGAATCTACAGTTTGTATCTGACTAGTTAAAGTAAACTAATGGATGCTTTTCTGAACTGAAGTTGGAATGTAGCAACATTTATCTAAATAACAACCAGGTGTTTAATTATCTTTAAAATCAGTTGTTATAATCAGATTAGTAAAAAGATCCATAGTTAAAACACAAAAATTCAAAATTGCAATATAAGCTAAATGTGCTTTTAATAACATCATTTTAGTAATGATATTAATTTATTTGACCTTTATTTATACAGGTTCTCATTGGGATCCAAGATCTCATTTACAAGAGAGACAAGTTTTAATAAAACAACCAACATTACAAACACAGTAACAAATAAATAATGAAAAAAATGTGACTCAATTAAATAAGCCAAACATACATTTACCGCAAAAAGTTTTCTACATTTTCTAGCAGTTCTCTTTTTCTTTCTCTGTTTTTCAGAGCTGGAAATATTTTATAGCTGTGAGGGAATACTGTTGAAGCCTGTAGATACCTTAGAAGTAACACAAACTTCCATAAATTTACTGAAAATAAAAATGGATTTCTCAAATACAGACATTCAAGTTTCCATTCCCTGTGACGTTCTTTATTCCAGACTGATGCATTATTTTCAAGGTGTGATTGTGTTTTTGTTTCATTGAATATAAGACCATTTCCCCCCCTGATTGTGTTTGGTCTCTAGACTGGACTCCCTGAAGGAGGTGTACAGAGCGCGGCAGGCGGAGCTGAGGAGGATGGCAGGCGACGCCGAGAACGCCCAGAGTTCATTAGAGCTGCTGGAGGAAAGTTCCTCTGAGGCTCAGCTCAGGTTTTACCGAACCATGATCCTCTACGTCCACAACCTGGTCGAATGTCTGCAGGAGAAGGTCTGACTTCACCACGTTATGATCTGGAAATCAACATTATTTGAAACAATTATGAAAATAATATGTGTCACTTACAAAGAAGACTTTGTGAAAAGCTGCTTGACTGAGTATAAAGCTTGATTAGTGATATTTAAAGGGGGTCTAATATGTAAAAATCACATTTTGGATATTTTTATGCTTCCATTTGAGTTGCTGCTTCTGAAAAGGGAAAAAAAATACTTTTGGCAATAACTTAATCCTTTTTGCTTAATGAGCAAAACCTCCCTGCTTGTTGATAATAAAGCTGGGCTTGCTGTCCATCACCTAGCAAGCCCAGCGAATCCTAGCCCGTTACCTAGCAACCCAAGCAGAATTCCAACATGTTTGGTTAGCTGTTTTTTTTTCTGCTGTATGTTCTGTGAAATGGCTGGTGGAAAAGACGAGTGTTTTGTTGTTGACTCACCATTCATAAACCACTTGCTGCATTCCTGTTGGTTGAGCAGGAGGCTCCACTTTTCAAAGCTGTACAGTTGTGTAATTGTGCATCTGTTTGCAGCCATTTTCACATGCGAGTAAAAATGTTGAGTTGGGAGCTGCTTATTTGGATTTAAAGTAACAGAGGCCCTAAAACAGCTCATTCTGTCCGTTGTGAGCTCTTTTCAGAACTGACCAGAATAAAATCACATTATCCAAGAATGATTTTATGCAAAAAATGTTCTAAACATATTTTGTATCGTCCGTATATCTATTCTAACCTGTTCAAAGAAGCATGATGGGACACCTTTAATAGTCTTTATTTTTAATCGGCTTAAGGTTTTATCACTAATTTCTTGTCTTTAGATTGTTGAAATCAATGCCTTGGAGCTGGAAATGCACACACTGTTGTCTGACCACATGGAGGCGCTGTTGGCTCAGAGGCGAAAGAGTATAAAAGAGGAGGCTGACCGCCTGCAGCAGCTCAGCTGTAAGTGGTTGCTCTGTGCAATACAACCATACATCCAGGAAGTGATGAAACATTTAAACTAACTCCTTGTCTCTTGAAGATAACACAGAGGAACAGACTGGCAGCTCTGATGTTCAGTGGTTAGTGAAATTTAAAATTACTTTCCTGTTTAAACTTTTTTTCTACAAAAAAACCATAGTCCTTTTAATTCTTCTGTGTGTGTATAACCTGCAGTGAGGTGGCCAGTAATCTAGAAGATTTTCATTTACCTGAAGATGACAAGCTTTCTGCAGAAGAGGAGGAGCAGCTTCAGGAGAGAATATGTGAAAGACAAATCTATTTGCTAAAGGTTTACTGTAGGTGCTTATTTTTTTGTTTTCTTCTTGATGGATTGTCTCACTTTGTGCCTTCTATGCTTCCTTTTCAGCTGATATCCAGTCGAGAGCTCAGGCGGTGTTTGCTGACGTCCAAGACGACTTCTGCGACGTTAAAAAGATTCTGTCTCGATTTGAAGAATGGAGGAGGTCGTACTCTGACTCCTACCACAACGCCTACATTTCTCTGTGTCTGCCCAAGCTGCTCAACCCCATCGTTAGGCATCAGCTGCTGACGTGGAACCCGTTAAAAGTGAGAGCAGAGATTAGAAACGATCGGGCTTGGCCAAACACGTCGAGGTGTTGATCATTTCTGTGTTCGTGTTGCAGGACGTTGGTGGAGAATTTGAAAACCTCCCCTGGTTCACAGCAGTGGAGACATTTTGTCACGGACACGGCCACGAGGAGCTGGAGCACACAGACAGACAGACGCTCTCTAACGTCATGGAAAAGACTCTTCTACCCAAAATAACCAGTAAATATCACACACACTACAACATTTTACCAACAATGTTAACTTTTTAGATCCTGTCAAGGTGAATTGATGGAGCTGTAGTCTTTACTTGTTTTGTCTATTGCTGACCATTTTGTCCGTAGTTTTTTTTATTTTTTTTATTTTCACTTCATGTTTCCTGTCTCAGGTAGTATCCATAACGGTCAGTAACTAAAAGAAGTAAGAGCCAGGCTTTCAGGAGTCATTAATTGATTTGATTAATTTCATAGTTTCCACCGAGTGTGCATAATCAAATCACAGTAACTAGTTTAAGTGAAGAATCCATAAAAACCTTTGCTCAGAGAATTTAGGGAACCAAAGGAAACTTTGTTTTTCTTTCCTGCTTTTCACAAACACAATTCTTCAAAAGTTGTATTATGCTTCTTTTTTTTATTAATTTTTTTAGATGCATGGCCTTATTCTAATTGTAAATTAAAATATAAAAAACATATGTGCAGCAGGAACACAGACCAAAGTATAACCTGTTTCAGCTCACTGTATAAAGATAATTTCAATATCAGGGAAAAGATAAAAGTGAAGAAAAATAAAAAAAATACATACAAAAAAGCACAAATAGAAAGAAAAACAACTTTCCCATCCTCCCTTCTCTACACTCATATATCCATCAGCACATATTCACCTCTATATGTAGCTAATTATCAAAGATTAAATTATGAGATGTAGCACCAGTGAGCTACTTTGAAGCTACATTATGTTGGGTTTTTTTGCACATTACTCAAAACAAAACAGTAATATTTTTGTTTAAATACAATTAAAATGGGTCTGCTTGACTTACGTTTTTAAAGAAGCTCTTAAGTTTTAGGAGACTACAAACTTGTGGAGTCGTTAGATTTCACATTAACAAGCAATGTTTGTATTTCTAATTCTAAAGTAGCTTATTTTGTACAGAATTGAAAAAATCTGATGGCTGTGGCAAGAAAAAAGATCATTTTTTTATGTCAGAAAATGTGACAGAATGTAGAAAATACTCCAAGCTGGGATTTAAATGTTG
This sequence comes from Gambusia affinis, assembly GCF_019740435.1. Taxonomy (NCBI): domain Eukaryota; kingdom Metazoa; phylum Chordata; class Actinopteri; order Cyprinodontiformes; family Poeciliidae; genus Gambusia; species Gambusia affinis. The sequence continues at coordinate 11,711,738 of NC_057869.1, read as the reverse complement.
GATTTAAGCTTGAAGGCGACAGTGCTGCTACCACGGCTTCACTGTGCTGCAGTGTGAGATTGTACGGCTGCTACCTTTACCAGCAGAGTTTTCTGTTTCTGTACGTTTTGTCTGTCAGGGCAAGTGAATAAATAATTTGTGTTTTTCTGCGCAGGTCATGTGGAGTTGGTGTGGGATCCTTTTTCCAACCAACAATCTACCTGCCTGTCCGCTGTCTGCCACAGGCTGAGGGAGGATTACTCCATCTTTGAAGGCGAGCAGAGTAAACTTGTGAAGGTGAAGCCAACTAACGTTAGATTTATTATGTTTAGGTTTTGATGCTTAATTCCAAAGTTTTTTTTGTTGTTGCTGAAATTCTTTTTTTTTTGTGTGTGTGTGTGTGTGTGTGTGTGTGTGTGTGCATTGTCATTCATAATACTAATTAAATCAGACTGCAGTGAGACTTCTGCGACCCGCATTCGCAGAGGAACGTTGACGGAACATAGCAGCACATTGTTTGTGGAAGTCATGGTGTTTGGAGTCGTTTATGCATCAGTTTAAAGTTTATTTAGCAATTAGACCAGACAAGATCATATCAAAATGAAGAAAGCTAATAAAAAGAAAATTGTGGAGCATTGACCGCAGCTTTTGTAAAGAAGTCTGTTTGGATTTGTAGTCAGAAACACCGGTGGTCTATTGTTGATCTGCTTTAGTGGAGCAGACTTTGTTTATAAGTTCATAATTATAATTTTCATCCATTGTTTACATGCTGATTTATCGCCTCTAGCTTTTTATGGTGCAGAAATATGATGCACGTCTCAAATTAATGACATAGAAGATAGATAAAATGCAACATGACTAATCGGAATGCAGAAGCTTTGAAAACTATTGGACGTGTATCTGAATTAGTACCACATATGGAAGTGGCACAGATTGGATATTTTTGGTTGATAAAAGAAATTGGGATGTTGAAACTGCAGTGAAATGGTCAGATATTGGTCACATATAGGCAAAAAAGAAGATTTGGGTCTTATTCACCTGCAGTGCTAATGTAGCCTATGAAACATACATCAGATAAACTGTATTTTCTGTGTATTTTCTGTTTCTTGCAGGGATTTATTGAAGCAGTGGTTCATAGGCTCAGAAGCTGTGTAGATGAAGACGTCTTTATCCCCTTGTATCCAAAAAAGTCAGTATACTAGAGTCATTGATCATTCACTGATTGGATTAAATTCCTTGTCTCTAAAGGATAATTTTATATTATTTTGTGCATCATCATCTCAGTCACATTAATGGTCCATTTGTTTTTCCTTCCAGGCTGCTGGAGGACAGATTGTCCCCACAGCGTCGCTTCAGAGATGAACAGTTCTGGATGGCTGTAAAAGTAACTAATTCCCTAAAAGATGTCTCAGATTTAAATGTTGTTGCCTTTAAATGTTTACAGGCTGTTTTTTAAAGCTAATCTGGATTATATTATGTTTCTATTAGCTGCTGGGGAATATGGGGAAATGGGATCTGCTGCTTCCTGAGTCCATTTTGAAAGAACTAATGTTGGACAAACTTCTGAACCGATACCTGATGATCACCTTGTCTAGTGAGACACTGTCAAGCAGAGTTGTTTCTGCACACAGAAAGGTATTTAAATATATCTAAACACAGAGTTTATCCTGGGTTCTGTTTGTAACCTTTTCTTTGGCTCCAGATTGCAGAATGTCTGCCTGACTCTTGGTTTGAAGGAGAAAGCGTCTGTTTGCCTCAGCTGCAAAATTTCAGGAACACCATTGTTCAGAAAGTTCACAGCCTCTGCAAACAGCAGCCGCCTGAAAATCCCACCAACAGGTAATAAAGCACCATTAGATTATCGGTCGATGTCACGTTGCGTCAGCAGCCGCTTACTTCGCATGTCGTCTTCAGAACGCAGTCGAGAATACATTATTTTAAATATTTACAAAGAGGCTAATAAAATAATTTACATCTGGCAGCCAGCGTAGGTCATTCCTCTTCGTCTGGCCCAACTCCCATGCGTAGCTTTGCGGCATCTGCCGATTGAAGGCACATCGATTCTGCACGTCGCACTGCCTCCCGTTACCGCAAGCAAATTGCTTTAGTGTTGCTAGCAAGTAGCATCCGACATTTGGGGCGTATTTTCTCGTCATTTATCAACTCACCTGCAGCTTATGGGTCATTAAGACGCATCTCATTCACTGTCAATTTAGTAGCATAGCGTATTTGATCACGCTGTGATAAACAGTTGTAGTCCGCTGACAACATGCTAGCTAATAGCTAGCAGCGAGATAAATGCGGGTAACCATGGTAACCAATAAGCGGTTAAAATGCGGGCCCTGCTCTTGCTGCTGTTGAGTTGCGGACGCATCCGGTGTATTTACAAAACAATAATCCCTCTGTAGGCTGATGGAGATCCTTCCTGACTGTATCAACGTCTTCAAACTCTGTCTGCTGCAGGTCTGCTGTGGTCGAAGAGCTGAAGGTTCTCAGCAGGTTGAGATGCTATGACTCCATCTTGGCTCTAACCGGAAAATACCACTACGAGGACGCCGTCTACTCTCATCAGCTACTGAACCAGGAAAGAGAATGAACAGGAACTGGATGAAATAATAAAGACTCAAGTTAAACTAATAATCAGTAAAACACATGCAGCTGTACAACAAATTATGATTTTAGTCGATATATTTTTGTTGTTTAATACAAATTGTTATATTTTTATGAATAAATGTTGGAATTTTGTTTATTTCTGAATTTCTGAGAAATATTTTATTCCTGAATTTTGTATATATCAGATTATATAAAAGTATATCAGGGGTGTCAAACTCATTTTCAATTTGGGCCAGATCCAGATTATGATTGCTTTTGCCAGAAAGTATTAATGAAACTATTAACTTTTAATATTGGAGCTTAAATAATATTGAACATCCTTTCACATTGATGTAATTTGGCACTATAGAATTAAGAGCACAATTGTTACCTTTAAGTTTAAATGATTGTAGAGTCCAGATTAGGATCAGCAACCATGGGAAATAGAAAAGTTGCATGGTTTGATGCTTTTTACTTTAAAAAGCTTGTTGTAGATATTAAAAGATTTTGCATAAGAACTTATGAGAAAAACTCCTAAGATTAGCACAGACACACACACACACACACACACATATATATATATATATATATATATATATATATAAAGTCCTTTTTGTTTTTTTAAGAGCCACATGTTGTAGACTCCTGGTCTAGTGGGCCACATAAATAAATCTGGTGGACCAGATTTGGCCTGCGGGCCTTCAGTTTGACACATGGACTAGTTGTTGGATGACAGGCTGTCACTGTTTAACTTATTCTTCTAAAGCAAAAATTCTGAAGCACGTAAAATATTTTAAACAAATTTCATTCAAACTCTGATGATTCAAGTGGAGTTCAATAAATTTAAAAATGAAAATGTTTAACTTTTGTCTAAAAATTTGATTAAATAAGAGTAAATTTATTTTTAATTATGAAATGTAAACAGGGGAAAGCATGTCCATAAATGCACTCAGTACTAGGGTTGGGTTATTTTATTGCAATGTTTTTTGGTACTACTGTGATAATAATAAAGATTATGATCAAATATAGATTTTTTTAGGCAATCAACAGTTGTCTTGGTGGAACCAATCTCATTTCTCCACACTTTTTCCTTCCACTAAAACATAAAAAATATCTTTGGGTGTTGGTTAATAATTTTTCTTAAATGTTAACTTTGAGAATCAACAACAAATTGTCATTCTAAAATGTGGGAGCATTATGTTGCACCTGGATCATCTTTACCATTATTAGTGAAACTGATACTTTAACATAATGGTGTGCATTAAAGACGGGACCTCTTAGTTTTGGTGGAAACATCTTTATTTATGAAGCAAACAGTGACACAAAATAAAGCCTGAACAATGCACAAAATGCTCAGAGAGGTCTGAATAGAATTGCTCTGACCCTAATTTGCATGTACAGAGCAATATTTATCAAACTAAACACCGTAGAAAGTTTAGTTTCATCAAGCGTCATGCTGTTTGTTGAAGCGATAACAGGTAATTTAGACATGCCACTCATGACTTTAAAGAAATATCACATGAATAAATGCAAATGTTGCAGCTTCTGCCCTCATCTAATGGCTTCAGACCAAAGAAATTAGAAAGAAAAAAGCAATCAACATGTTAATCTTTTAAACTGTAATCATCTACTTCTACCTCAGTCCTCTATTTGTACATATAGATCAAAAACTACGAGCAAAAACTGGAAGGTAGAGGAGCTTTAACATGTTTTGTGGAAAAATTTGATGGGCTTTGGTCAAAAACAGCTGTGCAACATTCAGGAAACCTGTTCATGCTTTGACAATCTGTTAAATGCTTTTTATTATTTGTGTGACCGTATACATAAAATATTAGTTTTCTCTTTATTATCCGTGTCCAGAGGCATGAACTGAACAAAATTGTCCTGAATACTTCTATTATCAGTAATCATGTCAGTGGAAAACCATGCAAAACTTAACATTTCTTTTACTGCCCTTGACAAGAAAACACAGCAACAATTGTGCTCGGTTTCCAAGGAAAACCTTCGAAGTACTGAAGGGAAATCTGAGGAGGTTCTGGCTGCAGCAAAGGATTAAAAGTGGAACACATCACCAAAATCAAAATTTGAAGCTTGAAGAGTGTTTTAATCAAAATAAAGTATATTTCTAAGCTTAAAGTTTCCCAGTTATAGTTTTGCGTGTTAGTAAATGCTCACAAAAATGTCAGTGTTAGACGACAGAGAACTGGATGCCATGTTTGTTGAGGCGGTTGATGAGGGTGGTTTTGGCGAAAGCAGCTCCTGGAGTATAAACTCCTCCCCTGGAAAAACAAGAACATGTTTCACTGAGAAACGGATTTGAAAATGTTTAAAACATTTTCTGGTTTGTGTTCTGAAATGATGCTTGGAAGGAAAGTAAAGCTATTTTTGTGGCGAAGTCCTGGTTGATTAAAACCGTTCTGCTCTTTATTCTCCCCTCCAGGGGGTCTTTTGTGAGCTCTAGTGTCTCTTATTTGAAAGTAGGCTGGCAGGAAAGGGGGATGAAGAGGGGAAAAGACATGCGGCAAATATCGTCCGGTCCGGGAATCGAACCCACGACGGCTGCATCGAGGACTCAAGGCCTCCAAATGTGGGTCGCGCTATCCCCTACGCCACCGCAACAGGCCCCCGTTCTGCTTTTTTACAGCATCACTCATATTTATTTATTTATTTTTTTTTGCTTTAGTTGTAAAATAATGCAGCCACATTTTCTCAAAATCCTGCAAATGTGTTGACTTTGGGTGAGAAATATGCTGCAGTTTTGGTGCAGATCCAGGTCTTTGTCCCTTAAAAAAACCTAAATATAGTACTCTAAATGTGCAAATCGTGTTAGTTGTTATTAGGTTTATATGGAAAGTACACGTGACAAGCTGAATTTAAAAGTCAGTGGTGTGTTTCGTGTTAGAGTGGGAACTCACTTCTTGGGCATAGCTGCCGGTTCGTTGAGAATCGTGAGAGCAGCTTGCACCATGGCAATGGGCGTGGCCACATATCCGGCCTCTGAGTAATAAAAAATGAAATTAGATGAGCTTTACTCACTAAATACAAGCTAGTTTCCATTTCTGAATTTTGATTTTCTTTTACAGTGGTTACCTGGTCCCTGAACCCGAGTGCGGATCTTGGCGTTAGGTTTTCCCTGCGCGGGGTCCTGACCGTCTGTGTAACCCTCGCCATAGAAGGACAACTGGAAGGATGACCCCTCCATCTAACAGAAACATATCGATTTCAATGAGTTTTGTTTTGCATATTTAAGCAAATGGGTGTTTAATCCTGACATCTTTTGTGGTTTTACCTGCTTTCTGGTTGGTCCGGCTTTTGTGAATATTCCAAAGGAGAAAAACTCTGGATACTGAACAGAGAAATTAACAAATTAGATTAAAAACCACAGTTAGACTGCATAGACAGTGCTTAATGCATCTTCCTCGTTTACCTTCAAGAGCAGGTTGCGTCCACAAGCGCACTTGACCAACAACCAGAACATCATGCCAGCAAACATCAGCTTGATGACGCTGCCAATACCTCCAACTCCAGCATACGCTCCATACTGGACCTGGGATTTATAGCAGGAGGAAATCATTCAAATATTTAGTTCAAACTATCTAATCTCATTGACTACTTTAAACATTTGGGTTTAACATGAAAGATACAGTCATTTCAGCAAAATCCAACCCCCTATGGCATTTAACAGTCTTTAACAAAGAAAATATTTGGACTTCAAAGCAGACTTAAGAAACAGGGATTGAAGTAAAAACTTTAAAAACCAAGTAAAATGTTTCTAAGGTGAAGAGTGGCCTGTTTTATTTTCAGTTCTTAGGGTTGAAAAATTATTCAATAACAAATATTGCAACAGATACATGATCAATATCAACAGATAATACATCTGATAGAAAATCTATTGTTCAATGTATGAAATATTCACTGGACTCCGATCCAGCACCGCACGGCATTCTGGGGGATGTAGAGGAAAGACTTTTTAACATCTCAACCTTTCATGGCCCGGTATGCAAAGTGAGTGGAATCAACTCACTCGCTCTTTGGTTACCTAGCAACTCACTCACTCACTCTTTGGTTACCTAGCAACAGCTTGTAGGAGTAACTGCCGCAGCAGCAGTTTAAAGTTTCGCCAGAGTGACTCATAACTGTTTAAACGACGACGAGGAGTAAAAACTGTGGATAAAACATGAAAGGTCACTCCACCAGTTTGGTAGCATTAAAGATATTTAAAGCACAACACTAATCAATAATTATTGATGTTGAGTAATATATGGAAATACGTTTTCCAGCCATCAGATCTACTTTAGATTAAGAGTTCAAGGTGGAATATCTTGAAACAAGTCAAGGTTTGTCCTTAAAACGTAAAAAGATCCTAAATGAAGTTTAAAGTTTTTGATTCAAGTAAGTTTAACTAGTTTTGAAATTCCTTTGCAGTGTGGAGGAGAGATCTTACATAACTATTACTGTTAAGAATTGAATCACTGGTAAAAATAGGTTTTATTGGCTGATATTTTCCAGTTTCCATATTGAAACGTTGCGTTGTGGCACCGACCGGCGTGTCTTGATGTTCCTCTGCCAGGAAGCGCTGGGTTCTTTTCACCACGGCCGGATCAGAACCCATGAAGGGAATCGCGTACTGCTGGATCTCATTACTGTGGAACAGCGCTCCCCTACAAACATGCAGAAATGTGACAGACACATTTTATGAACACTTACTGAGAAGGATTATTAAATAGCTTTTTTCAGATCAGTCAGCTCAGATAGGGAGCATCTGTGAACACAAATGTTAATTCTTTTGCATATTAATCTTTACAGATTAATAAGCTTTGATCCAAAACATTGTAGCTCTAGTTGTATGATTAGGCTCCTTTTCCTGCCCCAGTCTCATCTCTTTTTTAATCTTTAACATATTCTTCCCCAACATTGCCCTGTATTTTTTTCTGAGGATAAAACAGAAGCCACTGTACCTGTGCCGCAGCTTGGAGCCAACAATGGGGAGAGGTTTCCAGTTAAACTTCCTTCTTAGACTCTTGAGGTTCGGCCTGTCGGCTAAGCCATAGATGGCCGACTGCCAGGTCCCCTCATGGAGGCCCCCACCCTGATAGATGAACACAGACAGACACAAATCCTGATGAAGTGCAAGGCAGACATATCACTAACAAGAACAACGAAAATTAGAAAAAGACTGAATCAACAAACTGGCTCAGTACACCGACTTATGGGTAATGTAGTACTGACATACCTCAGGTCCCGTGCTGATAGTCAGAAAGCTCTCCAAAGCAGTCAGGGTGCCTGTTCACACAGACAGGTTAGCATGATGCTAATGGTGAGCACTGCAAAAACAGCTTCTAGTGCAAATATCTTATAAGCAGTATTTCTGGAAGACATGGGAGTTTGTTTTAAGTCAAGAAGATAATGGTTAGATTAAATATGTATTTAATGAATCTGTTCAGATTCATATATCCAGTCTTACCCCTGAACTGATCTCGTGTGTAGATGACTCCCATGTCTGCAGGAATGGAGTCAAACCCACAGCTTCCAATGACGAAGACGCCTGTCTCTGCCGCCTGGCTGTTGTAGTTCAGCTGCATGCCCTCCAAAAACTGGCCGACAAAAACACGCAGAAGAAAAACACAAAACACACTCCAGTGGATTCTCATATACTGCATTTCATTTAACATAACACAATGAATATTAAAGATGACTAATTAAGCTTCCTTGAACAGGTTAAAATATGTTTATAAAAAACATGTTTATTACTTTTTTTGTACAAAATCATTCTTGTATAATGAGATTTCCATCTGCTCAGTTCTGCCCGTTCCCAGCACCTTATTGAATGAGCTCATTTTAGGGCCTCCTGTCACTTTAAATCCAAATAAGCTGCTGCTGGCCACGCCCCCAACTCAACGTTTACACTCGCACATAAGAATAGCTGCAAACAAATGCACAATTATAGAACCGTACATCTTTGAAAAGCAGAAGTGGAGCCTCCTGCACAACCAGCAAGAATGCTGGAGTGGTTTC